>NC_082654.1:4172500-4475312 GCF_028023285.1 Balaenoptera ricei | reverse complement strand
GGACGAGCCGGGCCAAGGCCGCGCTCCGCCGCCGGTCCCCGCAGAGCCCCGAGTGGTCCACGCGGCCCCCGGCCCGGCCGGCTGCCCACGCCCCCGCCCCCGAAGCTCCCCGGCCGCAGCTCACCCAGGACGAGTCTCCCGGGGCGACACCAGTGGTTCCGCCGCTCGTCGGCGAGCAACCCGAGTCCGCTCCGGGAGGGGCCGGCGACGCGTCCACCTCCGCTGCAGGGACCGGGCCTCAGTCCTCCGGCCCGCCCCCACCTTCGCCGTGCCCCCAGTCCCCGCTCCCCCCGCCCTCGCCCTCGCCCTCGCCGGTGGCCCGCTGGCCCTGCCCAGAGACGTCCCGGATGTGCCCGGCGTTAGCGGCTCTGGCGCGGAAAGCCGCCGCCGCGCCCTCCAGATTCAAATGATAACATCGATTCAAATTTGGCGCTAAGCGCTGCGATTGGGCGCAGGGGAGAGGAGGCAGACCAATGGGAATGGAGGGGGCGGAGCAAGAGGGGACGGGCTCCGCGGGGCGGGGCAGACGGGCTTGGCCGGGCTAGCTCCGGTGCGTCCGCGGAAGACGCCCACCTGAGGGTCCTCAACCTCCACGGCCGCGACGGGACTGAAATGCAACAGGGTCCCTCCGCCGCGAAACCCTTCTTGCCTTCTTTTCTCTAAGGACCAAATACAATTGTACAGTTAACAGTGGTACGTAATATGTTACTCATTGCTGGAAGGTTTACAATTTTTAAAAATTCCTGTATCTCCCTAAAAATAACCAATTGTTGTAAGCAATTTCTTGTGTCTTGTCCCAGTTACACATGCATTACTCTCTTATAAAAACGCACGAAGACTATCATAATATACACATTGTTCTGTACTTTGTATTCTCTGCTTCACAAACTCCGAGGATATTAATATTGAGTACGTCTTTCTCCTTTCTTTCTTTTTTGATGACGGCAAAGTATTCGGCTTTAGAAACCATAATTTATTTAATCTCTGCTATTGCCATACATATAGGTTTACAATGTTTTCCTCTTAGAAAAAATTCTTTAATTAATAAACCTGATGCACTACAAAATGGATGAATTGTAAAATAATTAGCCACAGGATTCCTCCACGTGCGTGATGGGACAGGGGGAGGGGAGAGCTTCTGCAGGCCCTCGTGGTACGAAGTGAATTGGGGATGTCCGCCCTCCAGCTCACTCCACACCTTTGGAGCTTGGCCTTCCTTGATCCGGAGCTGCTGTTCTGGGGACCCGAGGGTCTCTTTGATCCTTGCAGGAGGTCCATGAGGTCAAAACCACCTTTGTAATAACAGACGGTCCTTGCCCTTTTCACTCATTTCTCGTGCGTGGAGAGTGGCATTTCCCCTGTGCAGAGCAGATGTGAGAATCCAGCTGTCTTTGACTAAATCAGGTATTACAGAGATTTGCTGTGATACCTGATTTAGTAAAATATATATTTTATATAAAATATAAAATAATGCTGCTCTTTTCACTAATTTGTTTTGGATAATAGAGGTAGTTTTCATTAAAAAAAGATGTTTCTATGTGAAACATGAAATGGGTTCATCATTGCTTTAAAATGAATTGATAAACGAAATTTAAAAAATATTCAGTTAATAACCTACATAAACAAAAACTCTTAGTGGTCCTCAGTGATTTTTAAGCGCGAAAAGGGACCCTGAGACCAAAAGTTGGGGCCTTTCTATTCCCGAGATACAACGCAGAGATAGAGTGCCTACAGTTATGTGGGAAAGCACCTAGAAAAACAACGTGAATGTGTAGGATTCCCAACTCTTAATCCTCTGTGACAAAGCTGATGTGGGTTGGGTAGTGTAGATGCCTGGGTACTATTAACCTTCTGGGGGATTAGTTTCATTCCCTCACTTTTACACTATCAAAGAAAGCTCATCCCCGATCAACCCCGTAAAATGCTACTTTGTCACTCTAATTACTGCTTGTTATAAGGGACTGTTCTGTGACTCTGTCGGGGCAGCCTAATTAGAACTAGGAGGTGCTAGATTTCCTGTCAAATAATCTTACAAGCCCTCCGCCACACATACGTTCAGTTCTCCAGAGAGAGCAGGGAATTCAAGGAAAGACTTCGGGGAATGCCGAAGTGGGGCGCTTTGATCTGTGGGAGGACCCCTCTTTAAACTGTTGATGATGCGCTTGAGCAGCGGTGTTTTCTGTTGAATTGGAGGCTTGGCCCGCAGCCTAAGTTTCCAGTAAAGCCCAAGTCTCACTGCTGGGAGGAGCATCCGGGTTTGCAGGGCTGGCATCTGTCTGCACCGGGGCGCCTCTCCAGCACAATCAGCCTTGAACAGCACGCGGAATAAGGACCCTGTAGTTAAAGCACCGCCAGCCCCGATGGGCCGGAAAGGGCTTTCCAGGGAGTCTGTGGACCTGGGGAGTTTTCAGGGAATTCACTTTCAGACCCTCGCACTCGTGCCCCAAATCGATCAGCCGGAGAAAGTGTCTGGGGGTGGGGGAGGGGTGGTGTCCCTGCCCCTGGACCGCGTCTCCCGGCCATCCCCCCTCCCACTCTCACCTGCCAGAAACTCACTACTGGGCATTGCCCGGCACCCAGTAAAGGGAAATTTCAGCAATTCCCTTAAAATCCACGCCCATTCGCCCAATTAGAGCGTGCACTTCCAATAAATTGAGTATATGTTTAATAAATATTTATCACATTTGAGACATTTCCGTTGTTTGGTCATCTCTGTTCCCATAAATAGTATCTTTTGTAATCCCGGACACCCGGTCCTCCTGGGGTGTAGAGGAGGGGCGAGAAGGGAGGCGCAGGGCCTGGACTTCCAGACGCCCCTCCTGGACCCTTCCCCCTCTCCCCTCCCCCCACAAGCTCAGTCTATCCGTGCAGGGTCTCATCCTGGCACCCCCGGGACCGCACGGGGCAGGTGCTCCGTCCGAGTCCACGGCATGTCTCGGGTCCCAGCCACGCACCCTGGCCCCGGGACCCTTGGGCGGGCGGCTGCAGGTAGGGGTCGCGGAGTCCATCAGCAGCGCCCCTAGACTCGCAACTTCATTCCCCCTCCCCGTCTCTCACTCACCCTGCTCCTCGGCCAGCCCTTAAAGTGTGGGTCTGGGACGAGAAAGGCGGCCCAGGGGTGGGGCTGGGGTCCTTCTGGAATGGATCGGGCGCGCTCTTCCCTCACGTTGGTCACGTGCCCTGCTGAGACCCTGGAGACCCCTAGAAGTCTGGTCACTGTCAGCTCCAGCCCCCATGCCCAGGCGCTGACCCGGCCTGGGGCATCTGCCTGGCTCCAACCTCCATCTCCGAAGCTGGACTTGCTTCCCGGGGCCCCAAACCGGGGTTCTCCTGGGCTCCCTGCTTCGGATCCCAATCTCCCCTCTCCCCAGTCAGAAGCAGGACTCCCCGGCCATTCCCCTTGGCCAGCATTCCACAGGTGCGGTGACCAGGTGGTCTGTGGGGTTGCCCCTCCCTGCCTTCCCAGCTTCTGTCCCCACTAGGTCCCCTGGGCCTTCCTTCCCAGCTCCTCTGGAAGGCTAACTCCACCTAGGTCCAAGCACACATGAGACCACACCTCCTCCTCCAAATTCCCTCATCGCTTTCCTACGCTCTTAGTCCCAGCTCTGAAGGTGATGTGATACAATCTTGCTGACCTCTGGGACCTCACCTCAGGACCCACTGTAGAGGACCAGATCACAGATCAGATCACAGTAGACGGAATGAGCTGCTGCAAACACACACTAGATCATGTGACTTCCTGCATCACATCCTTCAGAGGTGGCTAATTGCCTTCAGAATTGAATACAAACTCCTGCCAGGACCTATGAGGCCACGTGTGACCTGGGCCTCTGCCTCCTTAGTCAGTTTGATCCCAATCCACTTCCTGCTCAAGCCACCTGAGTTCTTGCTTCCCCAAAGGTGCCCAGATCCTTCTAGCCTCAGGGCTGTTGATTCTGCCCATCTTCCCCGGGAACTCTTCACTGGGGGAGGAAGGGGAGCTGGGCTTTGTAGACAGGATGAACCACAACTAGCACAGGTAAAGAACCACCTGGAGAGGAGTCAACCATGGACGTCCCCTGACCAGTGAAGGCCTCCTCCAGCCAACCCTATGTGTCCTCCACCACCCCTGTGTGCCCACGCGCGACTTAACAGCCTGGAGAAACGGGGAACAAGGACATTGATTTCTACTCTCTGAATTTAGAAAAAGAAACTGGGACAGAACGTGGCATCAGAAAACATGGGAAAAAAACAAATACCGTATGCTAACACATACATATGGAATCTAAAAAAAAAATGGTTCTGATGAACCTAGGGGCAGGACAGGAATAAAGACGCAGACGTAGAGAATGGACTTGAGGACACGGGGAGGGGGAAGGGGAAGCTGGGACGAAGTGAGAGAGTAGCACTGACATATATACACTACCAAATGTAAAATAGATAGCTGGTGGGAAGCAGCTGCATAGCACAGGGAGATCAGCTCGGTGCTTTGTGACCACCTTAGAGGGGTGAGATAGGGAGGGTGGGAGGGAGACGCAAGAGGGAGGGGATATGGGGATATATGTATGCATATGGCTAATTCACTTTGTTGTACAACAGAAACTAACACACCATTGTAAAGCAATTATACTTCAATATTTTTAAAAAAAGAAAACATGAAAGAAATTTTGGAAAACATTTTTAAATTTAAGATGGTAATGGTATATGTTGCCATTATAGACTATTTGGAAAATATACAATGTAGAAGGAAGAAAAAGTTACCCCAAAATGCACACACACACACAAAGACCCAGTCATATTTTTGTCTGTCTACTGTTTATTTTGCATAATAAACATTACATATCTGTGTATACACACACCATTTTATTTCCTATGCTTTCATTTAGCATTATAACATAAGCATTTTCTCATTCACTTTTGCTGAATATCACTTTGGTAACTTTATTTCCCTGTGTTTGAACATTTAAGGTTTTCCGTAGCATTTTATTATTATAAATAATGTGCTGATGAACATCTTGGCAAAAACCTTGTTTTGACATAACTGATTATGTTCTTAGTTTAGATCTCCCCAAATCTAGTTTCTGGACGAAACAATATTTGCTCCTTATCATCTAACTGCTTGCTTTTCAAAGGCTTGTAACAATTTTTCTACTCAGTGAAATACTTGAGAATGCTTATTTTACCACCAGTTCTGTGCATTCACATTTTAAATTCTCTGCTAGTTTGATTAGCCAAGGATGGAATATTGTTTCAATTTTAATTTTTTTATTTTATTTTCTTAAATTTCTAATTTTAAAATTTTTATTGGAATCGAATTGATTTACAATGTTGTATTAGTTTCAGGTGTACAGTAAGGTGATCAGTTTCAGGTGTACACATATATATTCTTTTTTAGATTCTTTTCCATTATAGGTTATTATAAGATATTGAGTATAATTCCCTCTGCTATACAGTAGGTCCTTGTTACTTATCTAGTTTTCAGTTTGAATTTTTAAATTACTGGTAAGGTTAAACACTTTTCTTTACCTTTCTAAAACTTTTCATCCTTTTTACTTTGGGGCAACAGGCTTTTCGTGCCATTTCCCTAAGTATCTTTAATGTCTTTGAGTTTTCCTTGTCAATTTATTTAACAAATATATAAATCCTTGTTCAGCAGAGTTAGCAGAATTTTAAAAGTCAGTCATAAAGCCAAAGAATATTTAAAGCCACTTGTTGGATTCCTTGGATAAACGTGTGTAAAGGATAAAACTCGCCAGCTCTCTGAGAACATTCTATGTATGGCTGACATATGTGGTGGGGGTAAGGAACAGATAGGCTCAATAAAGCTACTTTCAAAGATGACCCAAAAGTCCACAGTGAAACTTCCAGAGTAGGTCACTTGAGTATAAAATGGGAAAATAAAACTAAAATAAGATTAGAAAGGATGTGGGGTCCTTGATCCCTGGATTCCTTGAAAGGACATTGGATTCCTTGATCTCTGTCCAGGAATGGCTTCACTTCAAGTTGGAGCACTGGCATATCCACAGGCAGATGACAGTGCAGGGCTCTGCCAGCATATCTAGATCCCCAAAAGATGCTGAGTGAAATCACTACTTCCAAGGGGAACTGACATAGAAGGAAACAATTTTATTGGAGAAGGTTATGACCTCTAGGTGTATGATATGTGAGTAGTTGAACTAGATAGGTAATTGATAATCTCTTATAAAAGATCATTCCTTCCACTGTCAAAGATTTGAGTAACTAACAATTTGAAACTTTCAATTCTGTGATCTTCATAATTCTTGGACTCCCAGGGCCAGATGGTGCCCCTGGAGAGAATCTCACAGACCCTCTTTCCTGGAGATGAGGGGGGTGTCATTATTGAAACTCTCCTGGAACCACTTTTCAGTATGTGGTTCTTGCAAAATGAAAGGAAAGATCTATGAGTTTAGGTTTAGATATTTGAGTTGCTTGAGAACAGAATTTCAATACTCTAATAATTAGTTCAGACAAGTTTCTATCCTATAGTAATTGTGGTTTTTTTTACTGTAATAAAATCTTTAGAGATGATCAATGATTATTTATATGTAGCTATTAGAAGATTATAGAATTCTAGGTGTATATCTATCATTGGGAAAGCCCTCATTACAGCCCTAAGTAAAATTTTGCCTTTGAAACATTGGAAATTTCTGGGTAGGGAAAGGTAATTTTCCTTGAGATCGACCCTCCTTCTCTTTTGCCAGTTTTAAAAAAATGTCCTTTACATATGTCCACTCATAAAGGAAGTTTTGCTGTGTAATGTATTGAAGAGTTAGTGATTGGCAAGGCTGAAATATTTACTTTACAAATACAGTACACTGACAAGCAACCAAGTTTCCAGACTCAATGGTTCCCGCTGGGTGATAGACTCCAAATTGAGCAAGACAGGGACCCTAGGTACAAAGGTGAGAGAGGAACCATATACAAACCAGTGCATCAAGCAACCTGAAGAAAGTACAGGCCAATTTGGAACACTTATTGCTAAGAATAGAATAGGGACCCCTAGAAATTTGAAGCTAAAAAGTTATGAGTCCTAATCTCCTATATTAATACTGTAGGAAAACCCTGTCACCTAAGTAATAAAGAAATGAATTGCAGTGGAATGTCCTAGACGTTTATCATAACAAAAGAGAGAACAGTGAGGAGAATAATTTCCCTAGAGAACAAGGAAAGCATGCCTGGACGATATAGGTTAACAAAGAGGCCTTCAAGTATAGAGGCTACAGAAAACTTGTCTTGAACATCCTTACTTGGGGTGATCAAGCTTCAAATAACCCCAAACTGAAGATACCTTTAGTAAGTTTCAGTGTTGAATATTAAATATAAATGTAAGTCCAGAACTAAGGCTACATGATGGTTATAAGCAAAAGAATATCTTTTGTAGAGGGTATAAACTCCGACAATGTAGACATAACACAACAAATAGCGACTGGGGTGGGGTAGAGGTGAGGGTATATGCAAAAGAAAATAAGCTCTCTGATTGCTTTCTAGGTATGAACTGGGAGTAAAAGAATATTACTTCAAGTTAAATATTGTGTCAGAGAAGGTTTTAGCTAATTATCAAGAAGGCTCATGTTAAGAAACCAATGGGCTCAAAAAGAAGGGACAAAGATATTATATAAAGCTGTTAGTGTAAGTGTAGCCATTAGACCATAACTACAAATACTCTGAAATATCTAAACATACAGAAAAGAGAGACAGAGAATACAGATAACATAGTGAAAGACTACATAGCTATATCAGTATATATTTTAAAATATAACAAGATTGATATCAAATACATCAATTGATTCAATAGCTTTAAGTGGCCTATTCAAACAAAAAGTTTTTAATATTTCTGTTAACTGCTATGGAGTAATTGCCTCCAAATATTATCAAGTGCAAAAGATAAAGTGGGAAAAGTTGCATATAGCATGCTACGTTTATCTAAAAAAGGGGCTTATGAATATATATGCATATTTGCTCTTATTAAAATAAAACAATAAACATATAGTTTACATATGTATATAGACATATATAATATATATATTATGATATACATAATATACATATAATGTGAAATACATATAATGTAAAAATGGAGGAGGGAGCACAGGGAGAAAAGCTAGATTTCTCTGAACTTTCCTTCTTTGATAGATTTGACTCTTGAATCATATTAATATTTATATAAATATAAAACCAATTGAATCAAAGATATAGAACACCCTAAAAGTAGAAATTAAAGTGAAACTAACATTCAGGCAGCAACAGAGTCACACAAAGAGCAATAATTTAAAGTCATTTAAAACACAATAATTGAATGGTGCATCCCTTGATAGCCATTCCCCAAGGATATAAATGAACTGAAAAATAGTATCAAGAAGTTTTCAATAATTGCATTGGTAGTAATATTGATATCATTATTCTGAACTTATTATAATGGGAGAAAGCAAATAGGTAATTACGTGAGTATCACTAGAGAGTTTTTCAGCCTAAGAAAAAAGGATATAAATATGAAATCAAACAGTGAAGTGTTCTGTGGAGACCCTGCAAAGGAGGGACCCTCCCCTCTAGTCTGATTTGTGTGTAGGGCCTGATGGTGCCGCCTCCATCCCCCAGAGGGTATGAAAGGTTCATGACTCAGATAACTGAGGTCTCCGGGGGAGCAGGGCAGGCCTCTCACCAGGTCTGAAATGGCTCGCGAGCGTGAGGAAAAGAACCTGGCTGGGGTTTTACTGGGGTCAGGAAGCGGGGCCGGCGTGAGGGTAAGCTGGTGGCGGGGGCTGGCTGGTTTGAAGCAAGGAGCATCTGGCCCTTCTTATCAGCTCACTCAGACGTGGGGTCAGGCAGGGGAGGTGGGGGAGGGGAGGGAGGCAAGGGATGAGGCTTAAAAGCTGTCAGCAGTCAAACATCCAAAAGCAGAGTTGGATTCCTTGTCACAGTAAGTAGATTTTCAATTGGGAATGGCAGTACGAATTCATGGTATATATTTCTTTTAAAATGTGAAAGAGAAGACATATTTCCTGATATATTCCCAGAAAGACCTAGAACTTACCCAATAGTCATGAGTGTCCTTACTTCCTAGATTGTGGTCTCTCAGTACTGTTTCCTACTAAAAACAACCAAGTTTCCCTATAGAAATGGTAAATCCTGTAACAGGTGCAAGATCTGAGCAGGATGACCCTAGAATGACTTGTCACACTGAAAAGCAAGGATGGGGATGGGACTTCCCTGGTGGCGCAGTGGTTAAGAATCCTCCTGCCAATGCAGGGGACACGGGTTCGAGCCCTGGTCCCGGAAGATCCCACGTGCCCACAGCAACTAGGCCCGTGCGCCACAACTACTGAGCCTGCGCTCTAGAGCCCGTGAGCCACAACTACTGAAGCCCACGTGCCTGGAGCCCGTGCTCTGCAACAAGAGAAGCCACCGCAGTGAGAAGCCCGCGCACCAGGACAAAGAGCAGCCCCCGCTTGCCGCAACTAGAGAAAGCCCGCTCGCAGCAACGAAGACCCGACACAGCCAAAGATAAATAAATAAAATAAACAAGTAAAAAGCAAGGATGCCTCTCAGAGACTACTGGGGTCACGCCTAAAGGACCCAGGAGCCGCTGTGAAGAGGCCCCCCGTGTCCCCAGTGGGGAAACTTTGATCTTCAGCTAAAAAAATATTGACTAACTACAGGGACTTGAAATGCACAAAATATATTTAAATTCCTCAAGTTCACAATGATTCCTTCAAAAAAACAGAAAGAAAAGAAACTCACTGGCCACCTTCAAAAGATTCTGGCAAAGCAAGGGAGAAGGTCAAGCTTCCATCTGCCTTTCTTCCAGGAGCTGTGCCTCAGAGCAAACACGCAGTTGATCAGGGAGAGTTTCTCTTTACAGATGCACTCAGTAAGTGACGGGAGAAGGGAAATTGTAAAAGAATGTCACCATTCTGCAAATCCTTCATGAAAAAATAAATCCAGGCAATGATCATCAAAGGCTACTCACATCACAGAAAGAGACTGAGCATTGAGTGCAAGCGGAGAGCAGTACACACCTGGACCTCCGAGTGGTCTGCGAAGAAATCAGCTGGAATGGGATTTGGCCTCCTGATGGAAATACCAGTGTCTGGGAAACACGAGGGAGAGGGGCAAGTAAGAGGCGGAGGTAGAATCCAGATGTGGGCAAGTCTGCAGGACAAGGAAGTGCTTTCTTCAGTATATGCAAGGAACAACAAAAACAAAAACAAAAACAAAACAAAACAGCAACAACAAAAAGAGGGCAAAGGAACCTATTTAAAGGAACAGATGAGAAGGTCTTGGACTTCAACCATGATGGAGTAAACTGGTTTTAGACTCACCCTCCCACTTCAAACAATCGTAAAATGGAACAAAATATGTAAGGCACTCTCTGCGGGAACTGGGCCACAGCCAGCTAAGGCTGGCATCCTTGAGAGAAGAAACCACGCAATTTGAGCCATGTGCCTCCTGGCCCTGATTTCTGTGTGGGTACAGAAAGGTGAGACCGAGTGGAGAGGAGGCATCTCCCCTTGTCGTGGGAGCAGAGACTGGAGACTGGGCTGTTGAGAAAGACGGGTTTGGTGGGCGTGATGCCGCAAGAGGAGGGGCTGTGTGCAGAAGGGCGGGCACGCCAACACCTCGGCTGAGGGTCCTTAGCCAGGGGCTGGACTTCCAAGTCCAGGGCAAGACTCTGCAAGGCCTGGCAGTCATTGGAAAAACAAATCTGTCCACCTAGATTTCTATATCCAAGGAAAATACCCTGTTTAAAAAAAGGGTGAAATAAAGACATTTTCAGATAAGCAGGAACCTAGAGAACTTGAACTCATTCCCAAAACACCAGGAAGTGCAATTTAAAACTACACGGAGATACCGTTACACACCCACCAGAAGGGTTAAAATTAAAAAGACAGAGAACAGCAAATGCAGGGGAGGGTGCAGAGCGCGATGGGTTCTCAGACATTGCTGTGGGCATGTAAGCGGCGTGACCAGGTTGGAAACTCTCAGGCAGATACTTATGAAGTCAAATATACATCTTTCCCATGACCCAGCAATTCCACTCCAAGGCATTTGCCAAAGAGAAATGAAAGCATATTGCCACAAAAGGACTTGTGTGAGCAGCTATATCCAAAACCTGGGAACAATCCAAATATCCATCAACAGGGTATGTCCTAAGAGGCTATGTTACAGTATAAGCTGTGTTATATTTACACGGTGAAATATGACAAAGGAATAAAAAAGAATGAAGTCTTGGTACATAGGACATTGTGACTGAACCTCGAAGAACATATTACATTGGGTGAAAGAAGTTAGACACAGATGGGTACATGTTGCCTGCCCACTTATGTGATTTTCTAGAACGGCAAAACTCCTCTATGATAACAGAAGTACGATCAGTGGTTTCTGGTGGGCTGGGTGGTGGCAGGATGGATTGCAAGGGGGCAGGAGGGGACTTTCAGGGGTGATG
The DNA here is from genome assembly GCF_028023285.1 of Balaenoptera ricei. Classification (NCBI taxonomy): domain Eukaryota; kingdom Metazoa; phylum Chordata; class Mammalia; order Artiodactyla; family Balaenopteridae; genus Balaenoptera; species Balaenoptera ricei. The sequence continues at coordinate 4,463,869 of NC_082654.1, read as the reverse complement.
GAAAGCTTTTACATTTGGATTGATATGTTGATCACGCAGTGTTTATATTTGACCAAACTCTGAGAACTATACACTTGAGATCTGTATGGTTTTTGGTATGTGAAAAATTTTACCTGAATTCAAGAAGCATTTTAAAATCAAACGAAAGCAATTCACGGGCCTTTTTGGAATTGATTTGGAAAAATCCACTGTTAAGGACACATCCATGAGGCAGTGGAGAAACTGGGGCACTGAATGAGTATTTGATGATATTAAGGAAATATTTTTGGTGTGATAATAGTATTATTATTGTGACAAAGGTATTGTTATGTTAGAAGAGTGCTGACTTTTAGAGATACACACTACCTATTTATGGAGGAAGAAATAGGATATCTGGGATTTACTTCAAAATAAATCAGTGGAGGTGAGAGGTGGAAGTGTCCTGGGGGTAGGGATGACACCAGATGCCCATGTACAACAATTGTTGAAGCTGGGTGATAGGTACAGGGGGTTCGTTACGTTACTCTTACTGCCTCTCTGTATGTGAGGCCGGGGCCTGGACTTGACTCCTGGGACCTCGCAGCCTCAGTCCTGCTGCGTCCCCAGCCGGCCTCTCGCGCAGCCCCGCCCCGCGCCCATCCCTTAAAGAAGTTTCTGTTAAAATGTTTAAAGTACAGTAAATGCTAGCGTTTCAAACAAAAATCCAGCTTTGGGACTTTTCTTGAAAGCAAAAAAAAAAAAAAAAGCAGTCCACCTGCATCAGGCCCAGTCGCCTTCCGCCATCTGCTGGAGCCGAGTGACCGGAGCGCCACTGCTCCGAGGCGCTTCTGTTTGTCCCACCCGGAAGCGGAGGGGACCCGCCGGCCCGAGCCAACGCGGCCTCCGGAGCGCGAAGGCTGGGGCCGCAGCGCCATCTGGCGACGCAGCGGGGCCACTGCGCCCTTCGGGTAGAAACGCAGGCTCAGGTGCGCGAGCGCGGCGAGGTCAGCGCAGGCGCAGAACCGCGGCGCTGGGACTGGCGCTAACCACCCGTTAGGCCGCTGTTACGAGACTTTGGAGGTAAGACAGTTCCATGCTTCCGTCTAGCGTTTGTGCTGAGGTCATTGCACTTCTCAGAGTTGTGCTGACCCAGGGGGAGTAGACCCCGTAGCCTGTGCCAACGCGTGGGTTGTGCCGTATCGCCCGGCAGGGTGGGCCCCGGAGACCCAGAGGGTCCAGTCTGCTCGGTTTCCTGGAATCACGGATCCTTCTCAAAACAAACCCAAAGTAAGTGCTGCCGGAATAGGACTGATGGGGATATAAACCGTTATCAGCTGAAAAGCTCTGAATTCAGTTAAGGGCAAGTCTGTTCCAAAATACGATGGGAGAAATGGCTTTAACTGTCTCATGAAGACTTTGGATCAATATTGCAACATGGAGCTAATTCTTTTTTTTTTTTTTTTTTTTAACTTTGGGTTTATTTATTTATTTATGGCTGTGCTGGGTCTTCGTTTCTGTGCGAGGGCTTTCTCTAGTTGTGGCAAGCAGGGGCCACTCTTCATCGCGATGCGCGGGCCTCTCACTGCCGCGGCCTCTCTTGTTGCGGAGCACAGGCTCCAGACGCGCAGGCTCAGTAATTGCGGCTCACGGGCCCAGCTGCTCCGCAGCATGTGGGATCCTCCCAGACCAGGGCTCGAACCCGTGTCCCCCTCACTGGCAGGCAGACTCTCAACCACTGCGCCACCAGGGAAGCCCGGAGCTAATTCTTTTGAATCATTTACTACTGCTGTAATAATAACTTACTGTCTGAAAACTTTAACCTTTTGATATAAATTTACTAACTTGGAAACTTTAGACATATTGGCCCAATTAGCCATTATGTGTTTTAGGCATTTATTGTGTCCAGTGAATGTCAGGCAGTGTGTTAAAAGGATGAATATGACATTCCATGTTGTCAATAGGCACCCAGCCTGCAGGGGAAAAATACCCGAGAGACTTACTGATAGGGTATGATGGGTGTGACACTTGGCTATAGAGGATCCTGAGTATTCATAGGATTAGAATAGTGCGCCATCTAGAGGAAGATCTCAGTAGTCAGACTTAGCAGTAACCACCCGGAAGATGTCACATTGGAATATGGATAGGAATGAACCCCATGCTGGTTCAGTTCCACTTCTATGCTGTTGGGAATGTTCTTCAGGTAAACTTTGGAGAGAGATTGAAGTGAGAGAGGTGTGCGGGAGGTTAGAATCTATCTTCCTGAGCTTACTGCGTGGACTGTTGAGTTAGTTAATATGATTATAATTTTTACCGAGGGTCCGCCCTATGTCAGGTGCTCTGCTAAGCACTGCAGGTTTCTCCTCTGCCCTAGATACTCTGGTTATTCCCTCCAGCGGTAGGACCGTGTGAGGTCCTGGGATGCAAAATTTAAGGAAGTGCTTGTGTTACCCAACGCAAGTTCCTGTGCCGGATGCCCAGTGAGGCCAAACAAACCGAAACATCGGGGTTTGGAGTAGAGAAAGGTTTATTGCAGGGCCATGCAAGGAAACAGGTGGCTCGTGCCCCAAAAGCCCCAAGATCCTTGAAGGGTTTCAGCAAAGCACTTTTAAAGGCAAGGTGAGGGAGGGAGGGGGTGTGGTTGGTTGTTGCAGATTTCTTGGTGTGGGAATCCTTTGTTCTTACAGCTGTTCACCAGGTCAGGTCACGATGTTCCTGTAAACCTGCAACAAGACAAATGCTATCCTCTGTTTTGCAACATTTTATCTCTATATGAATGGACTTTTAAAGGTCAGAGCCCTGAGAATAGGTTATCCTGTATATTTCAGGCTATAGACAACATTCTTGTACAAAAGGTGCAGAGCCAGCATGGCTAAGCACAGGCAACAGAGCACAAAGTTTAAAGTAAAAGGAACAGATCCAACATGGAGTCAGAGTCATTCTTCCCTACTGCACTTGCTCTCAGAGGCTGACCCTCCACTTGCATGACCCTGAGAGCCCCTCCTTAAATTCAGTGCCCCCCCCCAACCCCCTGCAGCCACATGTGTGCCTCTCTCATCTGGCCCTGGTTCCCATTTTCTGAATGAGGAAACAGAGAGGTTGATAATGCTTCTGCGATCACACAGCTTGGAGGTTTCTGAGGTGGAACATGAATCCTATGGCTTTGTGTGACTCTGGCGTCCTTACACTTAACACCTAGGTTATGTGGTTTCTTCCTGTGGCTCTAGGAATCCCTGGCCATTTTTAAAAAAGATATCTCCACTGTTAGCAGCTTTACTTGATTACAAAGCAGTGGAGAAGGGCTCTGGGGTTCACCTCAGTGGGAAGCCTCGGGGGCCTGAGCTGTGAGTCCCTGCTTAGATGGGAACGGTGGGTTGGGACTTAGGTGCCATAGCCAAATGGCCACCTTAGGGCTGAGTGTACAACCTGACAGGTGAAGATGTTGCTGAAATTTGGCCTCTGTACACCAGTGCCGGATTAAATCTCAGACACAGAGTTTTGGGTGAAGTAGAAGGAAGTAGCTTTATTGCTTTGCCGGGCAAAGGGGGCCACGGCAGGCTAATGCCTTTACGGCTGTGTGTCCCACGCTGGAGGGGGGCAGTGAGGAGTCTTATAGTGTTCAAGGAGCAGGGCGTGATCAGCTTGGGCACATTCTTCTGATTGGCTGGTGGTGAGGTCATCGAGAGTCACCATCATCCACCTTCTGGTTCCAAGCGGTCTGGGGTCTGCGTGCTTGTGGGCAAGCATCCAGTTAACTTCTTCCACCTGGAGGGGGCTTCAGTCTCTGCAAAACAGCTCAAAGGACATGGCTCAGAGTAGTATCTATAGTCCTTGAGGAAGAACTACAGGTCCTTGACTTTGTTTAATGGCTAAGGTATTATTATTTTGTCTTGCTTGACTGTTTTCCTTTCTTTCTGTATTTTCTCACTCCTCTGATTACATTCATTCTTTAACTAAAGGTTTTCTTACGGACAAAAGGCAGGCGGAGGACAGGAGTGGGGATCTGTTCTGGAAAGACCTCACAGGGTCCTGCGTGGTTACAAAGGCTTCTGCAGCTGCCATGGACGGGCCTGGTTGTGTACAGCAAGCCCTCCCTTTGGGGAACCAGCCCTCACTCTTTTCTCACCACCCCACCGAGACCATACGTGCCTCTTGGCACTTGTCACAGACTGAAGCTCTATTTAGCATTGTCACTTAATACAAACACTAATGCTGATCATGTTGGAAGTCGTAGCAGTGTCTCCCATCTGTTGTGAGCCGGCCAGGACAGTCCCCTGTTTCCTGTGCTATCTCGTTATGCTTCGTGACAATCTCGTGGGAGAAGAATCATCCCCATTTGGGATAAAGAAGATGTGGTACATGTATACAATGGAATATTAGTCAGCCAGAAAAAAGAATGAAATAATGCCATCTGCAGCAACATGGATGGACCCAGAGATTATCATACTGAGTGAAGTAAGTCAGGCAGAGAAAGACAAATACCATATGATATTATATGGTATATTACATGGCTTATATGTGGAATATAAAATGACACAAATGAACTTATCTATGAAACAGAAATAGACTCACAGACATAGAGAACGGACTTGTGGTTGTCCGGGCTGGGATGGAGGAGGGATGGATTGGGAGTTTGGGATTAGCAGGTGCAAACTATTATATAGAGAATGGATAAACCACTAGGTCCTGCTGTATAGCACAGCAGCCTATATTCAATATCCTGTGATAAACCACAGTGGAAAAGAATTCAAGAAAAGAATCATCCCTATTTGACAGATGGGGATCTGAGGCTCAGAGGGTGAAGTGACTTGGTCCGTGGCACACAAGTGGTCTGTGTCAGAGCAGGTGACACTCAGGTCTTTGTGTGATTCCACTGCTCCAGACGCCCTCTCTGCAGCCTCTCTGTGTGTAAAGGACTCTCTCCTCGTGCACTGCTAAGGGAAGCGGGTGGCCGCTGCCGCATCTGTTTTTTGTGGTGGGGATGACGCTCCACTAAGGCCTGTTCAAAGAGTGTGGACCAGGTGCTTAATGGTGTGGAAAGACCCAGAGGAAGTGCTGAGATAACCATGCTGCCGGTGAGAGAGATTAGGACCAAGGAGAAGCAGAGCCTCGGGCACCAGGGCTGTGCTGTCTGTCCTGGGGTCCGCCTGCCTCCGAGCCGACTCAGGGAAACCCGCTCTTTCATTGGCAGGATGTGGGCACCTAGAAACTCAGAACGGCTCGCTTGGTACTTGTTTTAAGAATAACCGCGTTCTTAAAATTTTGGAAGTATTTTTTCATTAGCAATGTCTGCTTGTAATTGGATATTTATTCCAATGAGAAATAACGACCAGGTTCACTTGTAAAATGTTACAAAAGTGATACACGTTCAGTTTTTTTTCTCACATTCTGCATAACATCCGTAAGTCTTCTTTTGGCATGAAAATGCATCTTCATGGGTCAGCAGCTGCTTTGGAGAGATGTGGACCTGGGTGCACCATCCTTCCTCACCCCTTATCACTGTGGTGACAACTTTCACAGGAGAGCAATAATAATACTGACTTTGGGGGTTTATTTTGAGAATGACATGAGATAAGATGTGTGAAATGGCTGTTATGGGCTGAATTGTGTCCCCCCCCAGATTCATACGCTGATGGAGTTCTAACTCCCAGTACCTCAGAATGTGATTGTATTTGAAGATAAGGTCTTTAAAGAGATAATTTATGTTAAAATGAGGTTACTAGGGTGGGTCCTAATCCAATATGCCTGGTGTCCTTATAGGAAGAGGAGATTCGGACACAGACACACACAGAGGGAGGACCAAGCGAGGACACAGGGAGAAGACGGCCTTCTACGAGCCGAGGAGAGAGAGACTTCAGAAGAAGCTGGCCCTGACAACACCTTGATCTTGGCCTTCCAGCCTCCAGAACTGTAAGAAAATCCATTTCTGTTGTTTGCCCAGTCTGTGGTACTTCGTGATGGCAGCCCCAGCAGACTCCCACACCTGCTCTCCCAGGCCTAGTATATATTAGGCCCCCTGTAAGTCCTGATTTCTTTTTCCTCTTTATTGTCTTCTTTTGGGAGGCACCTGATTATTATTATTACTTTTTAATAATGGTCACCTTAATAGCAACAGTTTTTTTTCTTTTTTTGTTTTTTGTCAATATATTTTAATTGAAGTATAGTTGATTTACAATGTTGTGTTAATTTCTGCTTACAGCAAAGTGATTCAGTTATACATATATATACATTCTTTTAAAAAAATATTCTTTTCCTTTATGGTTTATTATAAGATATTGAATATAGTTCTCTGTGCTATACAGTAGGACCTTGCTGTTTATCCATTCTATATATAAAAGCTGACATCTGCTAATCCCAACTTCCCACTCCATCCCTCCCCCAATCCCCACCCAATCCTTGGCAACCACCAGTCAGGTCTCTGTGTTCGTGATTCTGTTTCTCTTTCTGACTTACTTCACTTCGTATGATAATCAGTAGTTGCATCTGTGTTGCTGCATATGGCGTTATTGCATTCTTTTTTATGGCTGAATAATATTCCATTGTGTGTGTGTGTGTGTGTGTGTGTGTGTGTGTGTATCACATCTTCTTTATCCATTCATCTGTCAATGGACATTTAGGTTGTTTCCATGTCTTGGCTATTGTGAATAGTGCTGCTGTGAACATAGGGGTGCATGTATCTTTTTGAATTATAGTATTGTCTGGACATATGCCCAGGAGTGGGATTGCTGGATCATATGGTAGTTCTATTTTTAGTTTTCTGAGGAACCTCCGTACTGTTCTCCATAGTGGCTGCACCAATTTACATTGCCACCAACAGTGTAGGTGGGTTCCCTTTTCTCTACATCCCCTCCAGCATTTGTTATTTGTAGACTTTTTAATGATGGCCATTCTGACCCGTGTGAGGTGGTACCTTGTTGTAGTTTTGATTTGCATTTCTCTAATAACTAGTGATGTTGAACATCTTTTCATGGGGAAGCACCTGATTTTATTAATTCACTTTCTTGAGGTCGGGAATTGTGTCGTGCTCATTTTGGCTTTGGCAATGTCTAACACACTCAAGGTTTACAGCATGAGTGAATCCGGATGCTGTTTCTCAAAGTGTGTTCTGTGGCACAGAGTCCCAAAAGACTGCATTTGAAAAAGGGTCCCCTGGTCAGATGACTTTGGGAAACACTGTGATCCGGCTTGGGGAGGGGACATGGGATTCAGCGGGGAGGGGGCTACGTCTGTGGTCCCCAGGAGCCCACCGACAGGAGAGCAGAGGCCTTTCTTGTGGGTCTGTGACTCCTTGTTGCAGGGGGGAGCCTGTGGTGACTAACTCGACACTTGGCAATCACACGTGCGACTGAGATCCACTTGTGAAATAATGATTGCAGTCATCTAAGGAATCCGAAGATTCGCTTCAGTTGATGAAACTTGCAACTTGATGGAAAATTTTCCTAATAGCTTTTTAACCCTGGTTTGCAGGTATTTTCTCAATACCTACTCACGACCTTATTTATAACCTGGGCAATGTGTGTTTCTTACAGATGCAAGGACGTAACATGGGCTCCAGATGTTATGAAGCCATCACGTACATTTATTTCATAAAATATCACAAGGTTCACAAACCAAGATGATTTGATTTACATAGAGCAAAGTAACCCATTGTTTGTTTGAGGAGTTTGTTTCCTAGTTGAATTTTGGATCGCCATGACCCGATGATGTCTTGCTGGTGATGTCTTGCTGTTTATGGTGGGGAAACCCTACAGGCACAGCTTCACAACTCTACTGCCTTTAGCTTTCTAGGAGTGATTTACTTGCATTGCTCCTGTGTGTTATCTACCGTGGTCCAACATTGTCTAAGTTGACTTGGAATTCAGCAAGGCTTGATTGCAGTTTCCCTTCTAAATGGGCCGTAGATTGGTCCGGTTATCACTGTCAGAAAACTGTGCTCACAGCCGTGTGTTGCTTTATGCTAATTAACGTTGTGTATGTTCTAATTAATCTACACGTTTTTTTTTTTTTTTTAAATTAGGGAAAGCCAGTAACTACCTCACACTCTCCAGCTTTACATTCTTTTACTTTAGAGGCAATTCATATTCCTGCTAGCACTCGCTGCCTGTAGAGCTGTGGCCGCATAGGGAGAAGTCTCTGGGTCTTTGGTTGCTGAAACACTGGAGAACCTATGATTGGTGGCCTTGGCTCAACTTAAGGGGGCCAGGGGGTGTTTTTCATGTGCTGAGGCGCCTTCACCCTTTCCCCAGCAGTCCCTGGACTAGCCCTGGAGCTGGCCTGGCTAGCACCCTGTCCTCCTGGAAGTTAAGAAAAAAGAAAGAAAGAAAGAGAAGACCGGCATTTATTGAGTGCGAAGTCTGTGTCAGGCATCTGCTAAAGCCTTTACTGGGATCATCTCATTTTATCTTTACAAAAACTCCATGAGGAAGGTTCTATTGTAGAGGATTATAATCATAAGTGTACTACGTTGCAGTGGTTACGCAGCTCGTGAAACAATTTAAATTTTTTAAAAAGATATCAAAGTTTTACACGCACCTGATTTAAAAAAAACAAAATAGTTTTACAAGGTTTGTTGAAAGGCACACATCCCCAACTCAGAGCTCCCCTGTCTATGTCACCTCCCTCCCATGACACCTCCCCCCGAGGTCATCCCTTGTGCATTGTACCGATGTATTTCGTGCTGGCACGACTCCTCCTGGGCGTCTCAGTTTTAAGCATGGTCTTTTCTCTGTGAAGACGAGAATGCACACCTTTTCCTACCTCTACGCCTACCATACACACTCATACCCTTATGTCCACCCGTCCACTTCCTATACTTACCCTGCAATTCTGATTAGAGCCGTGTCCGCCATCACAACTACATAAATGCTGTTTGAAGCTCAACCACGTAGTAAATTATGGTCACTGTTTATTGCACATTTTTTGTTTTGTTTTTCCAGGAGTCAGTTTTCTTTAATTTTCTCTCCCAGTCGCTCAGTGTGGTGCATTCATCACGAGGTCGTTTGTGTTAACCCTCGAGACCTCTGGGTGCCTTCCCTTCTCTCAAGTTTCCTTCTTGAGGAAAACCTCTCCCAGAGCTCCCGTCCTGGGCCATCCAGTCTGCACCGTTTGCTCCTGAAACCTGTGTTCCAGAAACGCTTTTTTCTTTCTTTCTAACTCTCAAGCACACCTGCTGGTCATCTCCTAAGAAAGGCTCATGGGAAGCCTGGGTCTGAAAAACATCATTATTTCACCTTACACTTACTGCATTTCTAGGTAGGAAATAATTTCCATTGAGAACTTTGGTGGCTTCTGTCCACCGTCTTTGGCTCCTGGGTTGTTGCCCAGAATCCTGAAGCCGCCCAGGTTCTGGATCCTTAGACGGGCCTCTTTTTCCTTTTGCCTCTTCCTCTCTGGAAGTTTGAAGGATCCTTTGTTTGTCCTCAGAGCTCTGAATTTTCACCATAATGTATGTTCCTATGGGTCCAGCTTCATCAGTTGTATTTGGGCTTCTCGTAAGCCCCTTTCATCCAGAATTTTGTGACCTGGGACATTTTCGAGGATGATTTGTTAGCTAATTTCTTCCCCTTGGCCTTCACAGTTCTTTCTGTCTGGAAACTCCCATTATTTGGATATTTGACCTCCTGGGATGATTCTTTAATTTTCTTATTCTTTCTCTCCTGTTAACCAATTTTTTTTGCTCTTGAGATTTCTTTGATTTTGCGCCCCAATCTTTTCGTTGACTTTTTTCCATCTTTCTTATAATATTCTGAGTTGCCAATAACTCTCTTCTGTTCTCCAAACATTCCTTTTCATGATCTCTGTCTATGTTATACGGTTGTGAGCTCTGGTCTCCTCTCTCCGGGGACATTAAGGAAAGCTTTTCCCTTCTTCACACACAGTCTCAGTCTCCCTCAACAGGCTTCGTTCTGTCCATTTGTTTTGGTCACTCTTTCCTGGGTGATCTGCTTTCCTCTGCTGGTTCCTGTCTGCTCACCTTTATACACACATGACAAAATGCCCATGGCATCTCTGAGTTCCTGGGGCTGTGGGCTGGGAGCTGGGCGGTGGGCTGGGTCACCCGGGTGGTGGGTTGTAGCTCCCACCCCATGTCAAGGTCTGTAGGTCTTTCCTCACAGGTGGTCGTGAAACAGAGCAGGACCCTATGGTCCTTGCCCCCCATGTCCTCCACCTGCCTTTTGTCTGTGGAAAAACTGTAGCCGAAGAATAAGTTTAATCAGAGAAGTGAGAAAATGCAGAAGCAAAGAAAAGCAGTCATACATGACAGAACAATAATAGTTTAGTCATTAAGCAAAGTCAAGGACCTTTAGTTCCTCCTCAAGGGCTATAGATCATATTCTGAGCCGTATCCTGCGAGCTGTCTTATAGATACTGAAACCCTCACCAGGTGGAAGAAGTTAACTCCATGATGACCAGGCTGTAGCCACGACAGAAGCTGCCACAGTTCCGAGAACTGGCCTCAAGAAAATGGGAACAAACCGACCCTGGAACTGAAGATTAATTATATTGATACTTAAAACAATCAAGATTATGCCGATCAAGATGAAACTGATGACCAATTTCAACATGACTGTCTGAGCTGCCTGTGCTGTTTCTGCGTGGAGCCCCCTTCCTCAGGCTATGAAAGCTCTGCCCAGATTGTCAGCGGGGGCGACTCAGCCCTCCCCCATGGTTGCTGGCCTCCAAAATAAAGCAAACTTTCCTTTCCACCAACCTGGCCTCTTTATTCGTTTTTGAGGGGCGAGCGGCTGGATCCCACTTTCGGTTACAGTCGGACCCCCCAGAGGATATTCCCTGTGTCCCCTGCCTGGAGGCGACAGGCCTTGCTGCCCAGTGGGAGAAAGGCTGGCATCTCGGCATCCGTGGGCTGTGTGCACTTAACCCCTCTGTTCCTACAGGAACTCCCGTCCTCATCTGTGTCCAGTGACCGCTGGCCCAGGGACCACTGTTATGGACCTCTGGCCTCCCCTGGAGGGGGAGGGACAGTGTCCTGGTAAGCAGAGTGGGACGGGGACTCTCGCTGCCTTGTGATCTGCGTTCAATACCACTCCCACCCTTGAAACCCCTCCCTCTGCTCCCAGAGGCCCTTGTGCCACCAGTGCCCCAGCCTCTTGTGTTCTCTGGGTAAACCAGGGTAGCTTTTGGCCTTCTTGGCCCAAGTTCAACTTTCAGGGCCTGCTCAGTCAGTTACCACGTGTCCACCTGCCTCCAGCTTTTCCAAAATGTTCTTGCAGTCGTCTTTCCTTTTCTTCACACCTTTGTGAGAGGCTTTTATTTTTTAACTTTTGTCCTCGTGTAAAACGAAACCCCTCTCTCTCCATCTGCAGCTGTAGGTCTGTAATTCTCGTTGCAGAGTGATACTCCTTTGTATGATGAGATCACATTGTCTTTGTCAAACCCCTTGTTGATGACAGTGGGTCATTTCTGATGGTGGCTCCTGTGAGCTTGCTGCAGGCTGCGAACATTCTCGTGCGTGCCTTTTGGGGCACATTTCCTCATTTCTGTTGGGTATGTATTTAAGAGGGAAATTGCTAGCAGGCATAAAAGTCTATGCTTCCTTTAGCAGACGCTGGCTGACGCAACATTTTCCGAAGTGTTTGTACCAATTTTCACAGCCACCAGCAGCACCTGGATGGCTCCACACCCTCACCTGTATCTGAGCCCTTCTGATGGGTGTCACCGTGACCTCACTGTGTTTTCAACATATTTCCCTGTCGAATGATGACATTCAGCACACTGTCATATTTTTGAAGGCCTTTGGCTGTTCTCTTTTGTGAAGTCTCTGTTCAAGTCTTTAGCCCAGTTTTCCATTGGATTGTCTTTTTCTGATGAATTTGTGTTTAAAAATATATTCAAAATGTCAGTACTTTGTGATATAGATAAAGGCAGACATACATGTATACACACATATGTATATACACACATGTGTAATCTTCTACTGTGTGTGTTGGCTTTTCATTCTCTTAATGGTGTTTCTTATTTTAATTTTAATTGTAACACAGTCCTGTTTAATGATTTTTCTTTGTAGTATTTTGGGGGTCTTGTTTAAGAAATCCTTGCCTCCTGTAAGTTCGCAAAAATGTTCTCCTAAGTTTTCCCCTAAAAGTTTTATTTTACCTTAGTCTGCAATCCATCTAGCATTGGTTTTTGTGAATGGTTTGAGATAGAAGTATGTGTGTGTTCTATATATATATATATATATATATATATATATATATAATATTTATATAAAGATATATATACTATATATAAATATGAAATATAATATGTAATATGTATTATATATAAATATATAATATAAATAATATATATAAATAAATATATTTTTCCATTTTTCCCCAATGGACATCCAGTTGACCTAGCACTATCCTTTCTCCTCTGCATTGATGCATCACTTTGCCCTAAATATATATATATATATATATATATATATATATATATATATATATATATTTGTTTGTTTTGTTTTTGTTTTGGATCTGTCTATTTCTGGTAATGTATGTCCTCCAGGTTTATTCTTCTTCAAGGCTGTCTTGGTTATTCTGCATTGAGTTTATAATAATTTTGAGAGGATTGACATCTTAGCAGTTTTCAGTCGTCAGTACAGAATCTTGGAATCTCCCTTCATTTATCATTAGTCCTCTCAATAGTATTGAGTTAGTTGGAAAGTTTTTTGAAGGTCTGCTCACACACTTCACTCACTGCCCACAGTCACTCCTTTTTTAACCTTCCAGCCCCCATGTCAGCCTTTGACTAACAGAAACCCATTCTCAGAGATGGCTCTCCTTCCTTGTTAACAAACCCAGTAAACTTTTCTAATTTTGTGTCCCTGTAGACGTCTCTGAATTTTTAACACCAGTGCCTCCTGGTGGATTTTGACTTTCCTTAGTACCACTTGCCCCTTCCATTATGACGAGCTTACAGTGAAAAAAAAATTCAAGTTCACATCTCCATACTTTGAATTCCAATTTTGTTCTCACACCTAGCCTCTTTAAAATATTAATAGACTTTATATTTTATGAATATTTTGGGGTCTACAGAAAAAATTGAGTGGAAAGTATAGTTTCCCATATACCCCCTCAACACCCCTCCCCCCAGCCCAGTATCCCCTATTATTAACGTCTTGCATTGATGCAATACATTTGATACAACGGATAGCGAATCTTGATACATTATTATTAACTAAAGTTTATAGTTTACATTAAGGTTCACTCTTCATGTTGCACATTTTATGTGTTTTGACAAAGGTGTGGCCATCAGTATCATATAGAATGGTTTCACTGCCCTAAAATTCCCACGTGCTCCATCCATTCATCCTTCCCTCAAACTCCGGAATCACTGGAAACCGTTGTCTTTTTACTGTCTTCCTAGTTTTTCCTTTTCCAGAATGTCATGTAGTTGGATTCATACAGATTCTTTTCTCTTAGCAACATGCATTTTAAGTTTCCTCCATGTCTTTTCATGGCTTGATGGCTCGTGTCTTTTTGTCACCAGTATTCCATTGCATGGATGTCACAGTTTGTTTATCCATTCACCTATGGAAGGACATCTTGGTTGCGTCCACGTGCTGGCAATTATAAACAAAGCTGCTATAAACTTTCATGTGCAGGTTTTTGTGTGGGCATAAGTTTTCAACTCATTTGAGGAAATACCAAGGAGCATGGTTGCTGGATCAGACGATAAGAGTATGTTTAGTTTTGTAAGAAGCTGCTAAACTGTCTTCTAAAAGTAGCTCAACTGCTTTGCATTCCCACCGGCAATGAATGAGAGTTTGTTCCTGTAGTTTCATATTCTTGTCAGTACTTGGAGTTGTCATTGTTTGGAATTTTAGCCATCCATTAGGTATATATGGCATCTTGTTGGTTTTTTTTTAAAGATTTTTATTTTATTTATTTCTTTTTTGGCTGTGTTGGGTCTTCGTTGCTGCGCGCGGGCTTTCTCTAGTTGCGGCGAGCGGGGGCTACTCTTTGTTGCGGTGCGTGGGCTTCTCATTGTGATGGCTTCTCTTGTTGAGGAGCACAGGCTCTAGGCGCACGGGCTTCAGTAGTTGTGGCATGTGTGCTCAGTAGTTGTGGCTCACGGGCTCTAGAGTGCCGGCTCAGTAGTTGTGGCGCACGGGCTTAGTTGCTCCCTGGCATGTGGGATCTTCCTGGACCAGGGCTCGAACCCATGTCCCCTGCATTGGCAGGTGGATTCTTAACCACTGCACCACCAGGGAAGCCCACATCTTGTTGTTTTAATTTGCAGTTCCCAAGTGACATATGATGTTGAACATCTTTTCATATACTTCTTTACCATTTGAATATCTTCTTTCTGTTCATGTTTTTTGCCTATATTTAAATAAAGTTGTTCATTTTCTTATTGTTGAGATTTAAGAGGTTTTTTTGTATGCTTGGATACCAGTCCTTTATCAGATATGTTTTTGCAAGTATTTTCTCCCTGTCTGTGTTTCGTCTTCTGGTTCCCTTGACAGTGTCTTTTGCAGAGCAGAAGTTTTTAATTTTAATGAAGTCCAACTTATCAATTTTTTCAAGGATCTTATTTTAACACCTAGAATTTTTGTTTTGTTTTTGAGCCTTAAAATATGCAAAAGCTTGACTTTGAACTTCCTCCAGAGCCAGACTTTGTGTCATTTTCTTTATTCCCCACACATCTCTTGTCTTGCTATCCCATCATGGCCTTTCCCTTTTCTTCAAAACCAGACGAGGGCAAATAACCCTGGGGTGCTGCTGTCAGCTGTCTCTCTGCCAGGCCCACTTCCTTGTCCCCGTCCCAGACTCTGGCCCATTCAAGGCCCCACTTTGGCCTGACTCTGGATTTCACAGGTCAGGAGTTGATCCTACAGATCACCCCTGGGGCCAGAGGCAGGCAGAATCATCATTTGTTATGGAAATGACCTTCCATTTCAGAAGCCATGCGGCCTCCTCCTTGTTCATAAAAGTCTACATTTCTCGCGCTCCATGATTGGCTCCGACTTGCTCCTCATTGCTTGGGTGATGGGTGTAATACCAAAGCAGGAGATGATGAAGGACGAGGCCATTACCTGAATGGTTGCCTGTCTAGGTGAGGGCTGTGTAACGGAGGGAGCAGTGTCTCCCCTTCCAGAGTAGAAACCCCTTTGTTTTGCAACAGGAAACCTCTGGTAAGCTGAAGGCAGCATTCATTTTAGACTGGGAGCTCTCGGGTGAGGTGCAGCTGAGGTTGAATGACTTCAGCAGTTATCTCTTCATCATTATGCCACTGCTACCGAGGCCATCTCCTGTGTAAACACAGACGGTGACTTTTTAAAATAATTAATTAATTAATTTTATTTTTGGCTGCGTTAGGTCTTCATAGCTGTGCTCAGGCTTTCTCTAGTTGTGGCGAGCGGGGGCTACTCTTTGTTGCAGTGCGTGGGCTTCTCATTGCGGTGGCTTCTCTTGTTGCGGAGCACGGGCTCTAGGCACTCAGGCTTCAGTAGTTGTGGCACGTGGGCTCAGTAGTTGTGGCTCGTGGGCTCTAGAGCGCAGGCTCAGTAGTTGTGGTGCACGGGCTTAGTTGGTCCGCAGCACGTGGGATCTTCCCGGACCAGGGCTCGAACGCGCGTCCCCTGCATTGGCAGGTGGATTCTTAACCACTGTGCCACCAGGGAAGTCCTAAGACAATGATTTTATAATTTGCTCTCAGGCAACTGAGAGTTTGGGGACTCTTTACCTTCTGCCTTTTTACAGCAGCTAAATCACAGCCAGAATTTTTCAGAGCTCCTCAAACGTCATTATTAAAAACAAAAGTTATTAGTTTCAACGCCAAACAGTAAATCAGTGTGAACCCCTTGCTGGCTCCCTGAAGGAAGGTCTCTGTCTCCTGGGTCCAGGAGAAACACAGCTGACCTTACAGTGGGGACCACTGGGGTGGGCCTGCCGGGTGAGCCCCCTCCTGCCATGTGTGCAACTGTTGCATCTCCAGGTAAAGTAGGAGGACCACTGAGTGGGCTTCCTCGATTGGAGCCATCAGGCTTACGGACAGTGTTCCCCCTTCAGGTCCTGCAAATTCACAGATAGAAAAATAGAAAATAGAAGAAACAGAGAAAAGTGAAATGAGGCTAGAACAAGTTAGTTAAAACCATGCTCAGACCCCCATTCCACCCCCCGCTTTCTCCTTTATCCTCTTGCAGAACCTACTCCTAATTCTTAGGTTCCTTTTCTCCTGCGTGATCTTCCTTAGCTTCTGCAGTCCTTGGTTTGTACTGATGATTGCCGTTTTAGGGTTTGCACAGCGTACCTCTTTCCTGTCAGCCCTGAGCACAGGTGGGTGCCTGGTAGGTCCACAAACCATGATGGTTAAAGAAATGAGCAAGAACATTGGTGCCCGAATCTCTGGACGACCTTGGCCTCTCCGGCCTGGTGTTCTAGAATGTTCCACACCAGCTGTCTCAGAGGGGATGGCAGTTTTTGTTCTCTCTGGACCCCAGGTTCCCATCTTCAAACTTTGATGTGGTTAAAAATTTTTTTGCTTTATCTATAAAGCCCTTTATTCAAACCAATAAAAGCAAGGTTGTGTTTTGCAGGGGGGTGAGGTGAGTGAGGGGACAGGAAGCAGACCCCAGCCTTGGAGCCCCCGTTCCACCTTGGAGACCCTTTGGGAGGGGCCTCTCTGCATTTCCAGTCTCTCCCTCTCATCCCGCTGTCACCCTGCCAGCTGTCACCCGCCCTCACAGCTGCGGGTCTGGACAGTGCCACAGGCCTCCTTCCAACCCTCTCTTTTCTCTCCTTCCAACCCCTTGTCTTTCTTCCATTGCATGAGGCATGATCAGAGCTGCCAGGCTAAGCCTTTTAAAGCGCAACTTTTGCCCATCACTTTCCTCCTCAGAAAGTCTAGATGCCGCACGGCGCCCCAGTAACCGGGAGATAAAGCCTCTCTTCTCGGCACAGCATTTCGGGCTGAGCCAACTCTGGTTACCAGCAATCTTCCCAGGGTGCTCGGCCGCCACCCTCACCTGCGCCGGGCTGGCTTGCGGGCTCCCTTGCAAACCGTGAGGAGAAGGGAAACAGGAAGAAAGAAAGATACACGTGTAAAAACAGGAAGGAGACGAGATGGAATTTCTGCTCCTCCCTTGTCTCTGGCCGGCTCTCCCAGCCCCACCCTCCCTGCTGGAGGACAGAGACGTCCCACCCCGCCACTCACTCCTTCTACCGGAGGTAGAGAGAAGGAAGGAAGGAAGGAAGAAAGAGAGAGAGAGAGGGAGGGAGGGAGGGAGAAGGAAGGAAGGAAAGAAAGAAAGGAAGGAAGGGAGAGAGAAAGAAAGAAAGAAATGAAGGGAGGGAGGAAGGAAGAAGGAAGGAAGAAAAGAAAGAAAAGAAAGAAAGAAAAAAGAAACGGAGGAAGGAAGGAAGAAGGAAGGAAGGAAAGAAAGAAAGGAAGAAAGAAAGAAAGAAAGGAAAGAAAGGAAAGAAAAAATGCCTTAGAATAATGGCAGAATTGTAGTGATTAAATGAGCTGACAGGTATTTAATCATAATTCATTAAAAATCTCAAAGTATATCTCAGTGATTCTTGGTCTGTCCTGTATAGATTAGAATATGATGTAAGGCATGTGGGTAAATACACCTGCTCATTGGAAGGGAATGGGCTTTGGAATGAGGCTGACCAGGTTGCAGTTCTGCCTCTGCCGTGAGCTGTGTGGCCTCTTGTGAATTGCTGAACCTCTCTGAACCTCATTTTCCTCACCTGTGAAAGGGTAAATAAAGCCTGCTTCTCAGGGAAGCTGTGAGAACGAAATTAGTCAACTTAGGTGGACCTTACAGTCCATGATGATTTCACTTTCTGTTGTCCTTAAAGCAAAGCTCCCTCTGGGTCTCTGCCTGGAATCCCCCCTGTACTGTTCTTTGGGACCCACAAATTTCCAGGCTCTGAGCCTGGACGCGGAGGGCCGGCCTCAGGGAGAGAGAAGGTAGAGCAAGAAAGTCCAAGGGAAAAGCAGGAATTAAAGCTAATGAGGGTCTCTCTGTGCAGCTTGGGCTGTAGGGAATCCCACACGGGAGGCGTGGTCATGGGCCACGGCTCCATGATTCAGGGAACTTCTGGCTGCCAACAGTTAAGGCAGGATCTGGATTTTATGTGAGGGGAAAACACGAGTCTTAGATCACTATTTGCTTATAATTTGTAAGATAACATTATTCACACTCAAAAGGAATGATCACGTGTATTAATTTAAAAGCTGGCATGTGGAATAAATAAATTAGGGGATTTTTCTTTAAAATGTGTACAACATTTTGAGTCTGACACAGAAATTCTACCCCAAACTCCAGATTATTTTGAGAAGCTGATCTAATAAAATGAAGAATTAGAAAGACCACCCGTAACAGCTTAAGGAGAGTTCAGTGATTTGACAAGCGATGTACATGGTATTTTGTTAAGTGAAGAAAACACACTTTCTAAAACAAGAATGTGTCGGATGATCCCATTTTATGGAAAACAATACAAGAAAAATATAACATATATAGACAGCAAGCTGTCTGGAAAGACATATCCTACTGCATTTTTTCTTCTTTTGAATTATTTTTAGTGCTTAGGTTGAGTATTCCTTTGGTAATAAGAAACAAACAAAAAAAGTCCTACCTTTATGTAACTTTTGGGAGAAATACATGCTCCACCTATGAAGCAGTCTTGCAAAACTAATCAAACTCCATAGATGCTGTAGATTCAACTACCAACTCCCAAGAAATACAGGGGATGGAGGACTGTGTAAAGGGGACCCACAGGAAAGCAATCAGCCCAATACAGACTGAGGGGAACGCGATGGGTTAAGCGACTGGCTTCTGTAATAGATAAAGAAATTGATGAGAGATAAAGATGGAGACAGGAGGAAGGGAGAGGAGAGAATTTAGAAATTAAAAGAGGCTTAAGAAATGCACCAGCCAGTTAACAGCATGTGAAACTTATTTGCATTTTGACTCAAACTGTAAAAAGTTATCATCCAGGAGGTTTACGGGACAATGGGAAGGTGGGACTCTGGCTATGTAATGCTATTAGGGAATTCTTGTTAATGTTGTAGGTTTAGGGAATTCTTGTTAATGTTGTAGGTACAAAAAGACCGACTCTTTCAAGATGGACCCCAAATATCTCCAGTTGGATGGCCAGGCTGTCCAGGATCTGCTCCCCAGTAATAAGGGGAGGAGGGGGGCAGGTGGGGGTCCCCCAGGCAACAGGACCGACCATGAGTTGCTGAATATTGAAGCTGGATGGTGGGACCCGGGGTTCACATCACTGCCCTCTTCACTTTTGTGCCCGTTGACATTTTCCTTAATAGAGAAGTCTGAAGAAGCTGCTCTTGGTTTTCTCGAATGACTCAGACCGGCTCCCTGGACTAGAGATTTCTGCCCACCTTTCTCTGGGGGACCCTCCCGTTCCCCTCCTTTGCTGCTTCCTCTCCTTTTCCACTTACTCTTAATTCTCTGGAGAATTCTGGGGCTGGGCTCGCTGGAACCTTGGCAAGGTGCTTCGAGTCTTTCCATTCTGAAAAGATTTCTCTGTTGAGTACCTGAGGACCACAGCTTTCCGAGATGGGAGCCCTCCTCGTCCCCCATGGCTGTGCCATGCGAGCCACTGCCACTCAACGGTGGGCAACAGGGCACCACCTTTGCCGTTCAGGTACGTTACCAGCTAAACCAAAATTATTAGCCTTAATACAATTTTAAAACAATTATTGGGCTAACTGGATGCAAATTAAACAAAATGAACCTATAAATATATGTGTTTTTCAAATTAGTAATTGGATTTTTTGATGATCTTTGGCGTGACATTGATAAGCTGCCGCTCATAACGGTCTAATTAGGCAATATGTAAACTTTGGCACTTGGTTCTGTCCTAGTGGCTTTTTCAAATGATGTTTGTAAAATTTGCAATTTCATATTACAGATTAAAAATTAAAAACTGCAGGAGGCTAACATTAAAATGAGAATTCATTTCAGGGAAAGCCCTGTAGACAAAATTCACCCTAATAGAATTGTGCATTAGGGGCCGCAAATCACGATGTATAGTTACACAAGGGAAGCCTTGTCAAAACCAGTATTGTTGGTCTGTAGTTCTATTCACAGTATTAAACCCATCAGCAAAGCCACTTTGGGGAAAATGTGAACATTATCAAAGAACAGTAAATTAGCAAGAAATTAAAGCATATACCCTTGCATTTCCAAAACAAAAGATCCCTTCATTAAAAACCTTTCATCAGTGGTTTAATATTCATAGCAGTAATTTGCATAACTAAATCAGTTTTCACTGATGAGAGACGACCAAAGTTTTTTCACTAATTTCTTTTTTGAATGAGCTCTCTAGTTTTTTGATTAAAATTTCACACCAGTAGTTGAACAGAATTGAATCCATGGCTTAGCCATATTTGCAAGTATCATCTTTTAAAACACCAGATTAAATGTTACTTCTTAGGAAGGCAGGTATTGTTCAAATAGCTTTGTTTACTTTAACTGCATATATTTTTCTCTCCTTGAAATTTGGGCCTTGAGTAGAAAAGGTTGATAGGGACAGAATCAAGTTGATGGCGTTCGGACTTGTTTCTTGTTTTTTTTTCTGAACCTGAGGGTGGGCACTGTGTGAACGAGCCGCTGCGGCCTGCTAGTTCTGGCAAAGTCATCTGCCTGCACACGTTAGGGATTCCAGCATCTTTGTGAAAGTGCCGTGATTTTCTAGCGCTGCTTCTCCTTAGAAAAGGTGGTAACCTGGTGAGGGGAAGAGGTGAGGAGGCCAGCTGGTTAGACCCTGGGGATGAAACAGAGGGGCTGTGATTTGCAGGGTTTGGTCCCTTGGCTGTGACACATCCATCCATTTGTCTAGCAGTTTAGTCCAAGTTAAAACCAAAGTCACAGCCTATGTTCAGAGCGAGATAGTGCATGATTATTTTCTTCCCTCTTTCAACCCGAGGGGCTCAAAGATAAATTGGTGCACACTTTTTGGAAGAAGGTAGTCACATGACTTTCATCAGTTGTACGTGATTTTCAGACTTTTTGAAAAATTGTGAATGAAAATACCAGTGGCTGTCCCGGGTGTGGAGCTTTGCTGCTTACTTGAAAAGCCGTACCCTGAAAGGTGCGTTGCCCCTTCTTCTGCGAGGAGCATCTCCCCACTTTCTCAGTCCCAGGCAACCCCAAGTCACTGCCTGAAATGTGGCTCAATAATTCTAACTCTGGGGAGTTGTGGGTCAAAACCACTATCTTGCCAGACATTCAGCTCTTACTGGTGAATCGGTTTCTGGAGAGTCCTACATTTTGGGGACCAGTTGTATTTCTTGATACCCAAACCAGGAAACTCAACCATTGACATAAAAATGAGGACCTTAGGAGAACTTTTTAAAAATAATTAATTAATTAATTAATTAATTTTTGGCTGCGTTGGGTCTTTGTTGCTGCGCGTGGGCTTTCTCTAGTTCTGGTGAGCGGGGGCTACTCATCATTGTGGGGCTTCTCACTGCGGTGGCTTCTCATTGCAGAGCACGGGCTCTAGGCGCACAGGCTTCAGTAGTTGTGGTACATGGGCTCAGTAGTTGTGGCGCACAGGCTCAGTAGTTGTGGCGCATGGGCTTAGTTGCTCCGCGGCATGTGGGATCTTCCCAGACCAGGGCTCAAACCCGTGTCCCCTGCATTGGCAGGCAGATTCTTAACCACTGTGCCACCAGGGAAGTCCCAGGAGAACATTTTTATAAAGTATTTATGATGGATCATCTTATATTCCTTTCATCCAGTCAGTATATTTATGTAGAACCTTTTGGACACCCAGCGCTGTGCTTTTATTTCATGGAGATCCTGAAACTCTCTGTGCTGTGGATTCAATAAGTGGCTACACAACGCAATTCTTGTCTGGTGGTTGTATGAAGCCCGGGATGGCAAGTTCCACTCTTCAGCAGATGAGATTATTTAGGGCAGGACAAAGTCAAGTTAAATTTTTTTCTCTTTAGATTATCAAGTCAGCTTACCTACCTGTTAGCTTTATTTAACAGGTTTATATCACTAGCAGATCAATCTGAATATCTTCGAAACTAGGAGGAAACATCCCGTTTCAAGAGAACTTAAGAAGAAGCTTTTTTCCCTCTGACAGGCCTGTATGTCTCGTTTCACTGTCCACTGGTCTTAAACAGGCGTCTTTAAGGACTGGTCCCTATGGCTGCCCTTAGCAGCCTCCTTGTCCCTGGAAAGTGAGGTCAGAGAGAGTGGACATCTCCATCACTCCTGGAGAGACCAACGGAACAGTGGGAGCAAAGGCGGAGAAAATTGGAAGGCGTGTGTGTGTCTTGGACAGAGTAATTTGGCTGGTGGCAGAAAAGACGGACGGAGGAAACGCTGACTGAAGGCTTCCTGTGGGGGGGATGGATTATGTCTCTCGGGAGGGAGAGAAGGCAGCAGTGTGTGTGGGGTGACCCCGGCCCCGCCTCCATAGGATCTGGTCTTGGACAGACCTGTGTGGCCTCAGAGCATCCCCTGCTTCCCCTCTCCGCAGAGTGGTTATGTCCAGCCTAAGGATGTAGAGGAAATGGCTTAGAAAACCACACTGGCCTAAGCCAAGGCGGCCTGAGATAAAGTTAAGTCCAGGCGCGTTGTCCTGGAAACACGGGGGTCCGGGAGACGGGGCTGTGTGTGCAGATTGCCGTCCTGCTTTTCTTTCCACTGGGCTCCTAATTTCCTGGCTGTCTTTGATGTTTCAACGTGTGCCCGCGTCTTCTGTAGAAGTATATGAGCTAGAGACCAACCAGAACTTTTTGATACGTGCAAGGGTTATTATTAAATAGAAGTTTTAAATAAAATGCGGGACAAAGAGGGCTGTGATGGGAAGAAGAAGCAGAACTAAGGGAGGAACACATTTGAGGTGTGACTTCAATGGCAGGATCGGGGTCTGGATGGTAACCTTGACCTGGCAACCAGAAGGGAGTCTGCCCATGTCCGGCCCTGCTGGAGGGGAGCTGGAAGGCCCTGGTTCGCTCAGTCACCTCAAAGTCCCAACGCCGGTGCACGCTGACAGAGGCCACGTTTGCTTTTGGATGAAAGTTTTAGAGCAAGGCTGGCCACCAAGCACTAAGTCCTCTACGGAGCTCTCTCCACTATCAGGGCTGATGTCCAGTCCCGTTTTAGAGGGACGTATTGGCACAGCCCGCGGCCCAAATTCAGGCCCACGTTGGTTTTCCAGGATTGAAGGAACCCTCAGATCCCAGCACTACCGATGCCTGACGCGTCTAATCTCTGACACCCCGCCAGCTCAGGAAAGATTTCATAATTAAAAATGTAAAAATGTTAATTACCTGAAGATACTTCCTGATGGGTAGCACTGATCAGGAGGGAAATTGATGGTATTGAGACAGGGAAAATTATTAGATTAAGCAATATTCATGGGAAATGTATCTCATAAGAACTCTGTGTGTGGTCCCGCCTGTTTGGTGGTATTTCTACGTTATGTTTTTCGGTAGGAGGAAATGCACTAAACTAAAAGAGAATTTGATGAACTGCGTTGGTCAGAAAGCAAGGTATGTCTTCCTGGTCAGAGAAGGATTCAGAGACTCAGGAACGATGCGGGGAGGAGTAGGAGGAAAGGACCGTACAGCTTTGATACTCTTGTGGCCTCATGAGAGAGGGGTCTCGCGCTGGAATTTGGCTGGGGGTCCTGCTGAAGATCTTGGCTGGGCTAATTGGTGGGTGGGTTGGATTGTGTGCCAAGAAGCGTCTGTGGGCCCCTGTGCTCACATTAGGGGGGTGTTTCTCCAGCCGGTGGGTACCCGGCACCTCAGAGGTGCATCGTCTGTCCTATCGGGTGCCCTGGCTTCCTGGGAAACTTCTGTAAAGGTCCAGAGAGCAAATAGTTTCCGTTTTTCCAGGACTATTACCTTCTGTCCCAACTGCTCGGCTCTGCTGAGCTAGCTCCAGAGCAGCCGAACACGGTTCATCCACAAACCGCGTGGCCGTGTTCCAGTCAAACTGCGTTCACAGGCACTCAAGTTTGAATTGCATACAATGTTTGCTTGTGATGAAATAGCTGCTTCTTCTTCTTCCATCATTTTAAAATGTAAAATCTATTCTTAGCTCGTGGCCCGGATCAGGCCCGCAGACTGTAGTTTGGCAGCACTGGCTGTGTGAGACTGTCTTAGAATCTTCACTGGCAAATCTCCTCCTGGATCAGTTTCATGTATTTTAAACTCTAGAAATGGAACTTTCTGTATTAGTTGAACAAAACCACAGCATGAATGAGAAGGCAAGAACTGAGAAGAAGTCTTAGTGGGTCCCAGGTGATAATTTAAGTTGAATAATAATTCAAGTCTCTTTTGAATTCTGGCATTTAAAAAACTTTTTTTATTGAAATATAGTTGATTTACAATGTTGTGTTAGTCTCAGGTGTACAGCAAAGTGATTCAGATATATCCATAGATATATATCTACAGATATATATACAGATACATATATTCTTCTTTAGATTTTTTCCATTATAGATTATTACAAGGCAGTGAGTATAGTTTCCTGTGCTATACAGGGGGTCCTTGTTGGCTGTCTAGTTTATATGTGGTAGTGAATTCTGGCATTTTGTCTGCTTGGTATGATGCACTGTTTAGACAAGAGCTTATGTGGATATTCATTCATTCAGTGATTTACGTACTCATTCATTGACAAAAGAGTCGAATGTCTCCTTGTGTATCAGACACAATGTGAGGCCCTTGGAGATGCAGCTGTAAGAAGGTTAGGCAAAGCCCCTCTGTCCTGGAGTTTACAGGCTAGGGAGGCCGACTGACATTTAGCAATACCTGCACAGATACCCATGTCATGAATGTGTCACTGTTATTGTAGCAGTGCCTCACCTGTATCCCTTGCACCTTCCAGCTACCGGTGTCAGCCTGTCTGTCTGCTGGCTCTTCCCCCCATGCCTTCTCCCCCACCCATGGGAAGCCCTGCGGGCTGCAGCAGGTGTGCACACCTGAAGTGCTGAGGAATCGATACCTCATTCGATCTCACCCAAGGACTTTAGGAGCAGGTGTATAGATACCCCAGCTCCCTTGCCCCCTGAGTGGGGAAATGCTTCTGTTTTACACCATTTCTTAGAGTTTCCTCCACGGGATTAATCTCTCATCCCCTACACTGGTCACTGGCTTGAAAACAGACAGACATGTGACAGCTTGTGATTAGCCTGTTGGATCGGGGAAGCAACATTTAAACTGAGTGCTGGCAGAAGAAGTGGGATCTAGCCCAGGAGGGCGCCAGGGGTGTGCATGTGAGTGTGGGAGGACCCTAAGTAGGTGGAAAGAAGCCGGGGGGTCTGACCACCCACCTTGCTTGACACTGTGCCAGGTGAGGGGGTACTGAGACCCCTGCTCTCATGAAGCCAGAGGTCAACTGTGGTCAGATTCCTAGAGGAAGAATCTCTAGGATGTGTCTTGATCTTTTAATGTTCATATTATCTTCTGATTGTCTCATTTTGCCCAATGACAAGCCCATGAGTGTTGGGAGGGAAAATATTCTATGTGTGTAGAGAATGAGCTGCAGAAAAGTTGAAGGAGCACAAAGCCAGTGGGGCTCTGGGCTCTTAGACCCCTGGCGTTTCTCCCTCTGTGATACTACCGATGGTGCCCAAGGAGGGAAAACCATCTTCTGCAAAACTGGGGATACCTGCGTACTGTGCAAAACCATTCAGAGCACTCAGTAGACCGGAGTCAAACCCATCAGGAATCCTACCACCCACTGGTAATGCTCTGTGTGCAGTCTTCTGCACTTTTTCTACAGACACACATGGTAACACATAAATGTGTTTTATAAAAATAGAATCCAAGGAGATGGCTATTCTTTTGAAACCTATCTTTTCATTAGTATACGTGAACAATGTCTATGTCAATAATTAGACATCTAATAATAAATCATAATAATTTCAGATGGGTGTACTGTATTCCAGGACATGGATATCCCGGGATGTATTTATACATAATTTTTGCTATTATAAACAAGGTTGCGATGAATAGCCATGTATGTTAAGGTGGGCTGATGTGTCCAGCAATTCCCGTAGGCTCAGTGCATGGACTCAGAGCTGCGTCCACATGAATTGATCCTCTAGTTTATCCTCCTCCTCCAGTTGGGTGTAAGGGTGCTCTGTCCCCATCCTTATCAGTTCCAGATATCACACATTCTTTGATTATTAATAACTCGTAATACTACGGCTTTTGAATGCGCTCAGTGTTGTTTGCCAAGCCCTGAGTTTGATGCTTTTCATGCATTGACCGTTTGGTTCCCTGTGGGTGGCAGAATAATGCCCTCCCAGAATGTCCATATCCTAACCCTCGAAACCTGTGAATATGTTACCTTTCATCATAACAGTTTGCAGGGACTTCCCTGGCGGTCCAGTGGTTAAGACTTCACCTGCCAGAGCAGGGGCTGCAGGTTCGATCCCTGGTCGGGGAGCTAAGATCCCACATACCTCACAGCCAAAAAACCAAAAACCATGAAACACAAGCAATATTGTAACAAATTCAATAAAGACTTTAAAAATGGTCCACATCAAAAAAAAAAAATCTTAAAAAAACAAACAAACGGGACTTTGCAGATGTGCTTATGTTCATGATTCTGAGACAGAAAGATTATCCTGAGCCCAGTGTAATCACAAGGGCCCTTAAAAGGTGGAAGAGGGAAGCAGAAAGTCAGAGTTGGAGAGAGACTGGAAGAAGCTCCACTGCTGCCTTTGAAGATGGAGGGAGTGCCAAGCAATGAAGGACCCTCTGGAGGCTGGAAAAGACAAGGAAACAGATCCTCCCCTAGAGGCTCTGGAAGGAACGCCGCCTTGCTGACGCCTTGATTTGAACCCAGTGAGACTCTCTGGGACTTCGGACCTCCAGAACTGCAAGATAACAAGTCGGTGTTGCTGTAAGCCACTGAGTTTGTGGTAACTTGTTACGGCAGCAGTAGGAAACTAATACTGTCATACGTGATGCCCTGGTGAAAATTCTGCTCTGATCCCCATTTTAGAGAGCAAACTGAGGTTTGCTTACTGCAGTTAAGTAATGGGCCTAAAAGAAAACAATAAGATTCTTTGTAATTTGCAGCACATCTAACAAGAGGCAAAGCTGCAACTGGGGCCCAGGTGTGTTTTTCTGAAAACGATTATCAAATAGACTTTAGGCTGTTTCCTGCTACCAGTCTGAGCGGCTAAAAATGTCATCTCATCATTCAAATTTGCATTTCTTCAACGTTATCTTTTCATGTTTATTGGCCATTTGGTTAATTTTCTACTCATACCCATTCCTATTGATTTGTAGGAGCTTTACAGATTTTCAGCATAAAACCATTGTCTGTCAGGCAAATTATGAGTATATATTTTTATATACTCATAATATACTCATAATATATTTATATACTCATAATATATTTTTTATATTTTTGTTGTTTATCTTTGTTTAAAGTGTATTTTCTTATATCAAAGTTTTTTTAAAATTTCTTAATTTTTTATGGTAAAATCTGTCCATCTTCTTTTAATGGTTTGTATTTTGGCATTATAATTTAAAAAGACATTTTCCACTCCAAGATTGTATAAATATCCGTGTTTTCTTTCAGTAACCGAAGGATTTATTCTTTATATTTAAATCTTTGACTCCTGTGGAATTTATTTTGGTGCTAAGGGTCTAAATTAATTATTCCTTTCTCTTTTCTGAATTTCCATAAGTTCCTGGATCTGTGTCTCTAGTGTCTGTACTGTGATCCATTGCTCTGTCTTTCCTGCACCAGGACACATAGCCTTAACCCGGTCACTTGATGAGATCCTCCAATATATGAAAGGCCAGGGTCAAGGTTGGGGGGCATCAGATGTGCTGTTCCTATTGTCTTATTTTACATTTCCAATTTATGAATAGCTTACACCTATGTCTCTTTGTATTGTGCTTTGTGGTTTCATTTTAATATATATTTTGTCTTATATTTTCTCTTCCTATTTTTGTTTTTTGCCATAACAATCAAAAATTTTTTTTGTTCATTTTAAAAAAAGAATTCTTCTGGTAATGTAGAAGCTGTACATATTCATTATCTAGGCAGATAGCAGCTATGCTCACTCTATTTTTTTTTTTTTTTTAAACTTTTGGGTTTATTTATTTATTTATTTATGGCTGTGTTGGGTCTTCGTTTCTGTGCGAGGGCTTTCTCTAGTTGCGGCAGGTGGGGGCCACTCTTCATCGCGGTGCGCGGGCCTCTCACTATCGCGGCCTCTCTTGTTGCGGAGCACAGGCTCCAGACGCGCAGGCTCAGTAAACTGTGGCTCACGGGCCTAGTTGTGGGATCTTCCCAGACCAGGGCTCGAACCCGTGTCCCCTGCATTGGCAGGCAGATTCTCAACCACTGCGCCACCAGGGAAGCCCTGCTCACTCTATTTTTAAAAAATTTAAAATAGCATCACTGGTTTGATTATTTGGTGGTTATGAAAATGATACATGACTATTAAAATTATCAGAAACTGTCTGAAAATGTAAAGAAGTGAAGGTCACCCATCATCATATCACCTGGAGAGGACTACTATTAGCAGTTTGTGGTATAATTTATAGACAGGATGTCTAAGTAACTCTCCATTCACGTTGTTCGGTAGTGTGTTTTGTTTCTGTATTAAATATCCAGGATGTCTTTCCATGCATGTAAGTTAAACTACATCTCCATCCTTAAGAATGACATAATATTCTATTGTATTAATTTATCTGTACTCCTATTGTTGAATATTGAGTTTGTTTCCACCTCTTACTATTATAAACAATACTGCAATGGACATCCTGGTTCCATTATTTCTTTACTGTGTGTTTTCAGTTGTTTGGTCAAAGATGTTGATATATTGGAATGGCTTCTGTCCTATGTTGCCAAATTACCATCTCAAGAGACTGTGCTCTTTTGTATTTCCACCAGCAATATAAAAGTGTCTCATTTGCCCTACACCCTAATCAACATGAGCTTTATTGGTCTTTTTGATCTTTGTCAGGTTGGTGGTTAAAAATGGTATCTCATTATTTTATCTTTAGTTATTTATTAGGTTGAACATCTTTTTGTATTATCCATGAATATTTCTTTACCTTTTGAATTTGTATTTTTCTTTTTTTTTTTTTTTTTTTTTTTTTAAAGTATTTATTTATTTATTTATGACTGTGTTGGGTGGGTCTTCGTTTCTGTGCGAGGGCTTTCTCTAGTTGTGGCAAGTGGGGGCCACTCTTCATCGCGGTGCGCGGGCCTCTCATTATTGTGGCCTCTCTTGTTGTGGAGCACAGGCTCCAGATGCGCAGGCTCAGTAATTGTGGCTCACGGGCCTAGTTGCTCCGCGGCATGTGGGATCTTCCCGGACCAGGGCTCGAACCCGTGTCCCCTGCATTGGCAGGCAGATTCTCAACCACTGCGCCACCAGGGAAGCCCCTGTATTTTTCTTTTATTAAAAAAAATATTTATTTATTTATTTGGCTGCGCCAACTCTTAGTCATGGCACGGGGGATCTTCATTGCCACGTGCGGGATCTTCTTTGCAGCATGCGGGATCTTTAGTTGCAGCATGCGGGATCTAGTTCCCTGACCAGGGACCCCTGCGTTGGGAGTGCTGAGCCTTAACCGCTGGACCACCAGGGAAGTCCCTGAATTTGTATTTTTTTTTTTTTAATTTATCTATTTTTGGCTGCGTTGGGTCTTCATAGTTGCGCGGGCTTTCTCTAGTTGTGACGATCAGGGTCTACTCTTTGTTGTAGTGCGCGGGCTTCTCATTGAGGTGGCTTCTCTTGTTGCGGAGCACAGGCTCTAGGCGCATGGGCTTCAGTAGTTGTGGCACGCCGGCTCAGTAGTTGTGGCTCACGGGCTCCAGAGCGCAGGCTCAGTAGTTGCAGCGCATGGGCTTAGTTGCTCCATGACATGTGGGATCTTCCCAGACCAGGGCTCAAACCCGTGTCCCCTGCATTGGCAGGCGGGCTCCCAACCACCGCACCACCAGGGAAGCCCCCTGAATTTGTATTTTTCACCCAGGTGAAGAATGAAATGGTGTCAGCGGATGTCCCTTCTGAATGACACTTTTACATCCAAGATCCCACTACTGTGGGCAGAGGTGCGGAAGACAAGATGAGGAACCCACTCTGGAGCTTGTCAGGAGCTTAGCTGAGCTCTGCATCTGATTGGCCAAGCCTTCTTCCAAACGACGATTTGACCCTGGATTGTCTTCTTGGCTCTGATTTGGTGCTTTCTGGAGATGCCATTTTTAGTAACATTTGCTTAGCTCCATCTGGCCATCTGAGAGTAGATTCATGGGACTGCTTGGCCAAAATCTAGGATGCCAGGTTTCAGCTAAGATTGCCCAAAGCACAGCTCCAATTACTGCAAGAAAAGCGAACTGGGCAACAGTGACTTGTCTAAGATCATGTGTCTGGTGTGACAAAACCCATGCCTAGAACCCAGGTTTTCATTCTCTTTCTCTTAGATTATGGTATCGCACCTTGGAACTGCCAATTTTCACTGCCTAATGGTTATCTCAAAGTCTGTGTTCTTAACCTCAGTCTTTCCCATGTTGCATTCATTCACTCGCTCACTCAACAAATACTTACTGCACCTGTGCCAGGCCATGTTCTAGCACTGGGTTTGAATCCAAGCTTCTTACTTCCTGATCCTGTTCAAGATACTTACCCTTAGACCTCAGTCTCTTCATCTCTAGAGTGGGAGTGAATTTAAGAGCACCGTGTGTACCTCATAGAGTTTTGTGAAAATCAAATGCCATGATGAGGGGAGGCGCCCGGCACATGCCTGATGAAAGCCAGCTTTTGTTTTTGAGAAGAATGACCTTGGCTACCTCATGGGGGAATACAGTGATCTCTCTGCAAGTCTCCTTGAGGGCGGGCTGCCTCTATCTGCCTTCTCCTGCAGGAATGAACCCCTTCCCGTGGGGTCCTGATGAAGGGGCCACACACAGTGGTCTCCAAGACCCTCCAGCTATAGCATTCTTCAGTCCTATGAAATCTGGTCTCTGGTCTAAGTTGGGGTGATAGGGGCTTCCAAGTTCAAGTTCTGGTTCAAGAGACTCAGCAAATCTCTTCTGGAGAAATCGGAACTATGGCTTGCTGTTTTCTTCCGGGCTGCACACTAAAATTCGAGAGTAGCTGAGCAGCTGAGTTTGACTTTTAAATAAGTTATGGTGCTTCTCTTTCTCCCTCTGCCATCCCCAGGCTCAGTGCTCCCTCTTGTCCCAGGAGCCCACCCACCTGAAAATCAAAAGATGAGCTCCCTGCAATTCTGGGAGATCTGCTCTGATTGAAGACTTGCAGAAGAGCCGGGGTATCTGGGGTTTTGGAATAAAATTTCTTCTTCTGCCGACAACAGATCCGCATCTAATCAAAACCCTTAATTAAAAAAAAAATCTCAGGTACTTAATTTGATTTGCTTATTTGCATAATATTGGAGGACAAAAGAAATCTGCTCCACAGCCTGCATTTCTGCTGCAGGCCAAGGGCTGCCCCCTTGTGATCTGCCCCATAATCGGGGCTGGCCTTGGGGGAGACAGAGGGCTCCCTCCTTCCAGTGCAGTTCAGCTTCTGGGGGTGGGGTCGGGGGGAGGGCTGCTCCATAAGTGAGAAGTTTCCGGAAATGTCTTTGTAGGAAAAAAGCTTTTGTCCCACATATCAATTGCTGGTTTGAAATGCCAGACTCTCTGAAAGTGGACCCCTTTCACCTATGTTGTGCCTGCAGTATAAATGGAATGCAATGTCAGGGGCTTTAGGGAAGGAGCTTGAGGGGGAGAGGGAGTGGGGATGCAGAGGGGGCACTGGAGGCAAGTTGCCTCCTTTCACATCCTCACCAGCCATGGGTGACATTTGCTGCTTCTGTTGGTCTATCTAGCTGTCCTCACTGGAGTGCCTTATAAGCTTCTAAGGGTAAATGTTCACAGCAGATTAATCTTAAGGACGAATGGAAAGTTCCACTTGAACAGTATTGACTTCAAGCATCTGAGTTAAGTCCCACAGGGACCTACCTGCCCAGGCCTCACCACCGGGTCTCAGGTCAGATGGCCAGGCAATGTACTCGCAGGCCAGCAGGGGGAGCCCCAGAGTCAGGAGGAGAGCCAGATAGGCTGGCAGCTTTCAGCACAGCACAGAGACTAGGAACTCAGGAAAAATTTATCTGCTGAAAAAAAGGCAGCTTTAGGAATCTGCACAGCTATTTACATTACATATTCAACACTGTTCAGAAATGAGGTAAAATCAGGCTATCAGAACTTTGAGCAAATGTTTGTGTCCATTTTATTATTAAAAATTGTATTTGATAAGACTATTTTTCCCCTTAAATGGTCTAAGTGATTGCTTAGAAGAGCTCCATTTCACGTCTTTTAATTTTGAATTATTCTCTTATCTGTAATAAAGCACCAGTCAAGCCCAAAATTAGTATTCTGGAAGAAAGGGCTTAATGAGCTAAAACATTTCTATCTGGGATAGGGAGAGCATCTTATCTTGCTTAAGTGTTTTAGAAGGAATTTGCAAGGCAAGAGGCAGAATATTTGGTACGACTAAGTGGAAAAAAAAAAAAAAAAGTTGGCCTCTTCTCTTTTCCCGTGTGCATAATAAGCGAGTTCACATGGCAATGCCTTTCTGTACAGTAAAGTTCAACGTGAAGCCCTTGATACAGAACTTGGGCTTTTCATTTCAGGTGCGCTGGGATCTTTTATTAACAAGAGTTAAGGAAGAACATAGCTTTCTTTTTCCAGTTACATTTCTGGCATCGGATGCTCTATATTATAGCATCGTCTGCAGCAGGCGACTTTGGAAATAGCTGACTATTAGCAAGTTAATTGCCCTTGAATATACAATGCACACTTGTGCGGAGTGTTCATGGAGAAGGCTGCCAACAGACAGTGAAATTAGAAAAAATGGCCTCTTGGGTTACATCGGTACTGAAGTTTTAAAGAAGGAATAAAAGAAGATATGGCTGTTAATGGAAGTTTTAGCAGGAGTTTCACAACTGTCACTCCATTTCAGGCACCTACTAGGGTTCTCGCTCTTTGTTAAAGGCTAGTTAGTATCTAGTGTATGGATAAACAGGTACTCTGAGTATCATTATCTGAGTATCTGTTAGTCCACTGCCTTTTTGAATTATGGATGTAAGAAAGGTCTTTAAAATATACTATTTGATAGTAATGGTTTCATAAGAAAGGATATTTATTACACGTGTTTTATAAAGTTCTGAGAATTATGTCTGGGCTTAAAAGTCACTGCATGCAGCAAGACCTCAATTATATAACACGTTAGATTTTGAAACCAAGTATCCAGAACAATGCAGGTTGGGAATTTGAACAGCCAGATATGTGAGGTCCATTTATACCCTCAGCGGCCCCAAGTAGATATCCTGTCTATAGTGGGATAAGTAAATGCAAACATTTTCATTTGGGTAAACTATAAAAACAAGTTAATTTAGAAGGCTGGTCAGTGTGCAGATTTTGACAGAAGATATTAAGTGAGTTTACTGTTCTAACTAGGCTATTAAATGGTAATGGTGTTGGCCATGGGTAGTTATGGGAACTAACATAAAGTAATATTAGAATTCTAATAAATATCCAAGGATGTGGAAAATGAGAGTGAAAAGGAAGAATGGCTTGAGCCAGGAGGCAGTTGAACTAGAGATGGTTTCAACAGCTGAGTCAATCATTCATTTTGTAGAAAGAAATCCTTGTTATGCTTCAGTTAAAAACACTTTTTTTCCAAATTAGCATACAATAAAATTGATTTTTTGAGTGCGTACATCTATGAATTTTAACACATTGTATAGATTCTGGTAACCACCACCACAATCAGGAATCAGAACAGCTCTGTTACCCGCCAAAGCTGCTTCCTGCTCTTCCAGAAAAGTCTCACCCTCTTCCTCGCTCAACCCTGGAAAGCCACGGATCTGTTCTCCATCCCTACAGTTTTGTCTTTCTCTAAAAGGCAAATGAATGGAGTCAAGCAATATGTAACTTTCCAAGATTGACTTCTTTCACTCAGCAAAGTGCCTTTAAGAGTCATCCAGGATGTTGTGTACACTTATAATTTTTTCTTTTTTATGTTTGGTTAGTAATTGATTGTGAATATTGCATGGTTTGTTATTCATGCATTAGTTGAAGGACTTTGGTGTTGTTTCTCGTTTTTGGTGGTTATGAATAGAACTGCTATAGACATTCACATACAGATTTTTAAAATTAATTAATTATTTTTGGCTGCATTGGGTCTTCGTTGCTGCGTGCGGGCTTCTCTAGTTGCGGCGAGCGGGGGCTACTCTTTGTTGCAGCACGTGGACTTCTCATTGCGGTGGCTTCTCTTGTTGTGGAACACGGGACTCTAGGCGCGGGCTCAGTAGTTGTGGCACATGGGCTCAGTAGTTGTGGCGCATGGGCTCAGTAGTTGTGGCGCACGGGCTTAGTTGCTCCGTGGCATGTGGGATCTTCCAGGGCCAGGGCTCGAACTATTGTTCCCTGCATTGGCAGGAGGATTCTTAACCACTGCGCCACCAGGGAAGTCCCCACATACAGATTTTTGTGTGAATATAAATTTTCATTTCTCAGGAGAAAATATTTAGGAGTGGACATTAAGTGTATGTGTGAGTTTATAAGAAACTTCCAAACTGGTTTCCAGCATGGTTGTGCCATTTCGCATTCCCAGCAGCAATGCAGGAGGTGTCCAGCTGCTCAGTAGTATTAGGAATTTTTACTTTATTTAAATTTTATTTTTGCCATTCTAATAGGGGAATAGTGTTTATTGTCATTTACATACGGTCTTTAGTAAAGTATCTGTTCAAGCCTTTGCCCATTTTCTAACTGGATTGTACTTTTTTACTCTCAAGTCTTGGGAATTTGTATGTACCCTGGATCCAAGTCATTGCTGGATTTGTGATTTATAAATATTTCCTCCCAGTCAGTATTTTTTTTCATTCCCTTAAAAGTGTCATGCACAGAGCAAACATTTTAAATTTTGATGAAGCCCAATTTGTCAGGGTTTTTTCATTTATGGATTGAGCTATTGGTGTCACGTCTTAAGAAGTCTTTGCCTAACCCCCAAATTTTCTCTTATGTTTTTTCCGACAAGTTTCAGTTTTATGTTTTACTTTCAGATCTGTGTTCCATTTTGAATGATTGATGGTATAAGTTGTGAGATTTAGGTCAATGTTCTTTTTTGTTTTGTTTTGTTTTGCCTATGAATGCGTCCAATATAATTTGTCTTTCTACCTTTGTCAAAAATAATTTGGCCATATTTGTGTGGGTCTATTTTGGGTTTAATATTGTTCCATTGATCTATTTGTCTTATCTCTTATCAATACCACACTGTCTTGATTACTATAGTTTTATAGTAAATCTTAAAATTGGGTCATGTGTTTCCTCTGATTTTTTTTCTTTTTCAAAATTATTTTTTCTATTGCAGTTTCTTTGCGTTTCCACAGACATTTTAGAATTAGCTTGTTTATGTCTTAAAAAAAAGATTCAGTCAAGATTTTGTTTGGAATTATATTAAATTTAGAGATCATTTTGGAGAGAATTGACATCTTCTCTATGATGACTCTTCCAATTCATTACATGTTATGTCTCTCTGTTTATTTAGGTATTCTTTGCATTATTCCATCAGCATTTTGTAATTTTTAGATTCTGTACAGATTCATGTGTAGATTCAGTATATGTTTTGTTAGATTTATACATAAGTATTTTATTTTGAAAGGAGCTATTGTAAATGTTTTTCACATTTAATTTTGATCTCCAATTTTTCATGATTTGATTTCCAATTGTATTTCACGTAGAAATACAATTGATTTTTTGTGTGTGTATGTGCATTGACCTTGTATTTTGAGAATTTTCTAACTTCACTTACTGGTTTTAGGAGTTTTGGGGTGTGTGTGTGTGTATGTGTGTGTAATCCTTTGGGTAGTCTATGTAGAAAATCATATTGCCTGTGAGTAGGTACAGTTTTATTTCTTCCTTTCCAATCTGTGTATCTTCTGTGTTAGTCTACTCAGGCTGCTATAACAAAACACCACAGACTGGGTGACTTAACAAAAAGTTATTTCTCACAGTTCTGGGGGCTGGAAGTCTAAGAGCAAGGTGTCAGCAGGGTGAGTGTCTAGTGAGAGCTTTTCCCTTGGGTTGTAGAGGGCCTCCTTATGTGTGCTCACATGGCGCTTCTTCAATGTCCAAAAGAGAGAGAGAGAGGTCTTTGGTGTCTCTTTTCATAAGGATATTAATCCTATTGGGTTGGGACCTCACCCTTATGACCGCATTTAACTTATTTACTTCATTAGAGGCCCTATCTCCAAATACAGCTACCCTGGGAGTTAAGGCTTCAACATAAGAATTTTAGGGGAACACAAGCATTCAGTCCACAACATCTCTTTCTTCCTTTCTTTCCCTTCCTTCCTTCCTTCCTCCCAATTTTATTGATCTTTTAAGAAAACCCATCTTTTTGCTTCATTGATTTTTTTTTCCTATTATTTTCTTCTTTACAATTTCACTTATTTCTATCCTTATTTTTATTATTTCCTTCCTCTACTTGCTTTGGATTTATTTTACTCTTCTTTTTTTCTAGTTTTTTAAAGTCAAAGCATAAGTTATTGATCTGAGGCCTTTTACATTTTCTAATATAAGCATTTAATGCTATAAATTTCCCTCTGATCCACTCCTTTAGTGCTATAAAAAGAGGGTAAATGCTAAGATGTCAAGTCATTTCCAAGAAATCAAATTTCGAGCTGTTTTTTTTCCTAGCCAATACAATTAAAAAAAAAAAAAACCCTCACATTGTGTACCTACAGGATTAGGCTGGAGAAGGGTCCAGAGTCTGTCAGATGTCCCCTACTATGTATCTGTGTTTCTATGGCACAATGGTAACCTTGAGTTTTGAAGAAAAGGTTAAATAATAACCTATAGTTTCTGTTTGCTATGTCATGGAATAAATGCTTAATACATTTTAGAATGAGCTCCGTCTGGTCCATAGAGCGTCATCAATTTGACTGACTGAGTTCATTATTCAACACCCCTCATTGCTAAGTGACTGGTGTATTACCGTGCTTCAGTCAGAAGACATTTCAGACCCATTAGAGCTCCCAAGAGGACTCATGTTTGTGAGAATTGTTCTGAAAGAAATCCAAACTATACATAAAATTCTATTTCAATAATGCATTTAAGAAGAAATGGTGCAGGAATTAGTCACTGGGGCTCTTACCTTACACTCTCCCTGATGATTTTCTTTTTGCGTCCTCCTCGGATGAGCCCAGGCTTCTCTTGAGCTCCACATCGATTCTTATGAGCTCTGTCCAACCTTGGTGCTTCAGACACTGAGCTTCTTTGTTCCCCAGAGACTTGGCAGTAGCCGATAATTTTTTTGGGTGGGTGAATTTTTTCATTATGGCAAAACAGACATAACATAAACATTACCATTTTAACCATTTTAAAGTGGCATCAGTGGCATCAAGCACATTCACAATGTTGTGCAAACATCACCACCCCTTCATCTCCAGAGCTTTTTCATCTTCCCAACTGAAACTCTACACCCATTAAACACTAACTCCCCATTCCCCTCCCCCAGCCCATGGCACCCATCATTCTGCTTTCTGTCTGTATGAACCTGTCTCCTCTAAGTACTTCATATGAGTGGAATCAGACAGTATTTGTCCCTTTGTGTTAGCTTATTTCACTTAGCATAATGTTTTCAAGGTTCATCCATGCTGTAGCCTGTGTCAGAATTGCTTTCCTTTTTTATGACCTACTAGTATTCCATTGTTTGCATAGGCTGCATTGTGTTTGTTCTTTCATCTGCTAATGGACATTTGGGCTGTTTCCCTTCTAGCTCATTTGGTAGCAAAACATTCTGAGCTTCCTTTTGGCTGATGAGTGTAGCAGGAAAGTGCCTCTGTAGCCCTTAAGCTATTAGAAGATCTTGGCTCCGACTTACTGGATTACGAATCGTGCTTTTACACCTCGTTATACCTATGATACAGAGTTGTAGTTCTCTATATGGGATGGCAGGGGCCATACTGGAAAATCCTGGGAAGTTTTTCAAGTGTTACTTCTTCCTCTTTCTTCCAAGCTGCTTTCCTGTGGGAAAATAAGGAGAATAAATGGGTCATAAGTCTTAGTTATGTTGGGTGAAATTTTTTTTTTGAGAACCAACATTGTAGACTCAGAGACGTTTCTGCAAGTGGTTCCTCGCATTAACCCTTGGAGTTATGATAAAAGAGTTTTTATCTTGGCTGGAAGTATTCAAGCTTGTTATTCTTTAAATTTCTATATTCACTCTCTGGGGCTTCACTGGTTTTCTTAATACGTTATTTTTAGTGCACTCTACAAACTTTCCCTCGTGTGGTTCTGTTTGGATTGGCCTGTTTCTTCAGAAACAGAGTGGAAATTATGTGAGTTATTTTGAATCGTGATTGGGTGCTACAGGAAAAAAGGTCAGAGATATCTCATCTTGTTGCAGGGGTGGGAGAAGCAGGATTTTGACAACTATAGATAGGGGTGGTGGGCATTTCAATTTGGGGGGACAGAATTAGCAAAGCCTCGGAAGTATGGAGGTATGGGACTGTTTAGGGTTGCCAGAAAGAGGGAGAAGTAGCAGAGGAGAGAAAAAATACTCTATCCTCTAGAATTTCTTATTTTTTTCTGGCTTGAATGTCTACCTCCACCTACCTACACTCAGCTGAAGGTCAGAAAGTCCTCCCCAAAGCCCCAAGCAAAGTTTTTCTCCAATACTTTGTCATACCTCTGGGATATCACACACAACTTTGCACAGGAATGGATCTTTTTCTCTCTTTCTTGTCAGCTGGGATGGGTAATTCCTGTCCTTCCTGAAAAGTTTGTGAGGTCCTGGCGCTTTTTTCTCCTGGATTCTCCAGATCCTATCAAAACATCTGACACCATTATAGTTTGAAAAGAAACAATTCTTAACTGACTGATGGACAAAAGCACTGGAGAAATATTTCAGACGTACAGCCATTGAAAAGGCTGTTGCAGATGAATGTTTGATGAAACGAAACAAACAGTATCCATGGAAAAATAGACTAGCATATGATGCAGAATATTTAATTTTGTAACCATCCATTTACCTTCTGTATTCATGTACAGAAAATGTTGGAAGGCATCTTTACCAAATTGTTAATAGTTGCTACCTCTGACGAAGTTCTGGATAATTTTACTCTGTATTTTGGGGTTTTGCTAAATGATTTGTACCCTCCTCCCTGCCCCACAATAGACTGTGTTTCATGACTATGTTTTTCTCTGTCTGTTGTGGAACAGAGGTCTGGCTCTGAGTTGGTGTTTGTTGAATGCACAAGTCAGTGAATGGTGAAAATAGACTAGCCAAGGTTTAAAAATCTCTAAGGGGGTTTACAATTATTA
This sequence comes from Balaenoptera ricei, assembly GCF_028023285.1. Classification (NCBI taxonomy): domain Eukaryota; kingdom Metazoa; phylum Chordata; class Mammalia; order Artiodactyla; family Balaenopteridae; genus Balaenoptera; species Balaenoptera ricei. The sequence goes on along the minus strand of NC_082654.1, from coordinate 4,424,589 downwards.
AGACAATGTGAAAGACCTTTATAGCTTGTAAAATTGTATACAAAAACAAACGTGTTGCAATTATTGTAATTGTGAAAAGATCTCCAGGCTCATTCTAGTCCTTAGGGTACCCCTCTGGCTGGCTTAGAGGAGCCCCTTTCAGACTTTCCCTTGGAAATGCCCCTTCCTGGAAGTCTGGGGCAGGTAACCCGAGCTCGTGTTTAACTCAGATTTATTTTACTTCAAGTTGTCCACTTTTAGAGCTAATTTAGCAACACGCATGCCCTTTCTCAAGATTTTTATCAGGTGGTGGTGAACTTTTAATGAATATAATAGAAAACATTTTCCCATCCTTGGAAAACGGAGGGAATTTGAAATGCATTTTGACCTCATCAACTTCTTTCATCTGGTCTCTGTAATCAGTTTTATAAAAAGCACATGGCTGCCCGGATATATCTTGATAAAGAACAGTTTTTGTGTTCCATTAAAAAAAATCAGAGAACTGTTTTCAATCTTGAGAGATGATGGGGGTGCAGTGGAGGGCGATGGATGATCTGTCTACACCGCGCCCCGGTGTCAGGGCTGGTGAGCTGAGCTGAGTCGAGCTCTCAGCCCTGGTCCCTCCTTACAGAGGCGGCATGGCGGTGCTGTTGGGGGGAGCCTCCACCGCGTCCCCACGAGGGCTTCACAGGCTTCACACCTCAAAGCCAAGTGTCTTCGGTGACAGATGTGAGGCAGGAGAAGCACGATGGAAAGGAACAGCCATTTGCTCTCATCAGTATCTGCTAAGGGGGATATAGAAGCTGTTCTTATGGCTTTTGCAAAGAGTTTTTCTAAATGGGAAGTTTAGAGGTAACGAGCCGTCTTCCCAATCAGCTCCTTAGGGTCCCGACTCTGTGCCCGTTAGTCGTTAACGTAATTATTTTTGCAACAAATATTTATTGTATGTCCACTAGGTACCAGCCTTGTGCTAAGTGCTTAGGATATGGCTGTGAACAAAATGGTCAGAGGACCCTCTCCTCCTGTAGCCAGCACGGTGCTCAGAAGATAACGAGGACCATCGTAAGTCAACTGGAGGGCACGTTAGAAGATGATGGTGTTAAAGAAAGAAGGAAAAGGTTGAATCCAGCAAGGTCAAGAGCACCAGGATGGAGGGAGCAGGGCTTGTGTATTTAGAAGGACAGTTGGGATACGCCTTATTGGACAGGGAAGATTAAGCAAGAAAATCGAATAGAACAATTAAAAATCCCCCCCATGTGACAGGCAAAATGCTGAGATTGGTGGACTTATCCCTAGTCAGTGAGGATTATCAAGCTGAGAAGTGTGAGGTCTGATGGCTGGTACCCAACTATAGCATGTGCATCCCTACACGGTGCCCTGTTGGTTCCCAAGCCCTGGTTCTTCACCCAGCACTCTTTGCTCCTGGAATCTCCCCTTGGTCTTGCCTCCCAAAACACTACCCTCTTGCCTTTTCCCCTCTCTGTCCATTTCGTCTTAACTCTTTCTGGAGTTCCTCTCTGTCACCTGAGTCTTTGAATGTTGCAGTTCTCTCTGCTCTCTGATCCCCCTGGATAATCTCCCCTGCCCCATGGCTTCTACAAGCACTGAGAGTTGGTGACGCTCGATGGTCTCTGAGCTGTATATCCTCAGCTCCAGTCCCATCCACCCAGCTGCCTTGGCAAGTCCAAGACTGAACGCCTCAAGCCTGTTTTCCCTTGGGAATTTTGTATTTTGGTAAATGATATATATATCTTTAGCCTAAAAAATAACATCGATGTCCAGTTCATTTTATGTTTTTGTTGAGTGCTATTTTAATGGCTGCATAAAACGCCCCTCCCGCCCCATCTGTCTATCTAACCTTCCCGTAATTAATTTTACTAATTCCCTGTTGCTGAACATATACATTGTTTCTGAATCTTTGCTCCCGTAAACAATCGTGCAATAACCATCCTCATTCAATATTTAAATCTTTCTGTTTTCTTGACTCAGGATCAGCTTATAAATAGAATCAATTTTGAGCTGATTTATTGTTTCCTTAGGATAAATTCCCAGAAGGCGATTTGGTGAGTCAAAGGGTATGAAGAATTTGAAGATGTTGGTGGTTGTTCATTGCCCTTTAGAAAGGCATAGTCGATTGTATTTCCACCACAAATGAATGATGTCTTCCCAGTTATTACAAGTTTCCAAATCTGCCACATTTCCTGGAGTGAGGACAGACATGGTTTCATGTGCTCATTGGCTGGTTGTATTCTTTTGTGAATTGCTTGTTCGTGTCTTCTGTCCACTTTTCTATTGTGGTGTTTTCCATTTTTGACTTTTGTAAAGGATTTGTTCTGATTAAGACTTCTGGGCTGCAAGCGACAGAAACAGGCTTGAGTTAGGACAGGTGAGCATGGAGTTTTCTCAGAGGAAGGCAGTGCTACCAAGGAGAAGAGGAAGAGGGACACTCGGGCTTCATCTGACCTGGAGCTGGGAGTTGAGGGTCTGAAACCCAGGGACTTGTTTCTCTTCTCAGTCTTAAAGGCCCCTGGCCTCCCCTCCATGCTGCTCTCCTGATGCTGCCCCATCCTCCTGCCCCAAGTGGCTTTCTCTGCCTTCCCATCTTGCTGGTGACCCAACATGGTGACCAGCCTAGCATGTCCCCACTCTGTGACCTTTCAGCTACAGTGCCCTCAAAAGTCTCTGTGTCTTTAAAGACAGGATTTGACTAGCCCAGCTCTTCCTTGATCCAGGCCACAGGCCACTAAAGGGGCCAGCCAATGGCTGGACTTTTTCCGTGTCACACACCCATTCTTGGCTCCATCAGTCCCTTCTGGGTCTACAGATGGGGCAGGTTCTCCGGATGGGACCAGGGACAGGGCAGGCAGTGGAGCATAAATAATAAAAACGTCAGATTTTTGTTTGTCAGACAAGTTGTACACAGTTTCCACTTAGGATATATGTATTTTTTCTAGCAGTTAGTTTCTCAACTATTATTTCTTGAATGTGGTCTTTTCCTCTCCACTGATGAAATAGCCATAATTCAGTTTTTTTTCGTTTCTTCTCACCCGGGTTACTGCTTCTTACTGGTCTCCTTGCGTCTAGTTACACCCCCTCCCATCCTATTCTGTCTACCCTGTCAGCAGAAGTGTCTACCCAAAATGCAAAGCTGGCTAAGACCCATCCTTTTTTAAAAAAAAAAAAAAACAAAAGTCTTCCAGTGGCTCCTGACACCATTCTGGAGAAAATCTGAACTCCTGACATGTCCAGACAGGGTTTTCAACATGGCCCCATCCCTGATGGCTGGTACCCAACTATAGCATGTGCATCCCTACATCTCGCCCACATCTCTGGTGATGCTGCAGACACCCTGTGTTCCAGCCACACTCTGGGGGTTTCTGAGTGGCCGACTCTTCCCAGGTGTCCATGCTTTTCACAGATGTCCCCTCTGCCTCATCTTTTTCTAGCAAATTATTACATATTCTTCAATAATCACTGGAGTATGACTTCTGTTTTGCTTTCCGTGACACTTACTTGGGTTGCATTTATTTTTCTCTCCTCATACCGTTTCTTTCTTTACCCCCATGGAAACATACTCTGTTAGAATTGTTTTCCTATCTTCTTCTCTTCTGGGTGAGATGTCTTAGAGGATCAACTTTCTCTTTTCCAACCACTGGAAATGGGTTTGAATCAACGTTGCCCCGTGAATGGGCAGGGTTTTGAGACACGGGCAGCTGTGGCCAATGGAATACCCTGGTTAATTGAGAGTCACCATAAATAATGACTACCATTTTCTAGATATTAAAAGGAAAGGAAAGGTCGCTAATGTCAACAATATCCTAAATCAGACTCAATCTCTGACACACGAGATGGATGTCAGGAGGGCTGCGGTTGGCTGGGCAGGGCAGGGATGAAGGGGCTCTGAGGCTGGCAGCCTGCACGTGAATTCTGGCTCCCCCTCTACCTGTGTGATCTCCAGCAAGTTAGTTGAGGCTCTTTGTCTGTAAAATGGGCTTACACAGCATCAGTGTCCTAGGGCCGTGAGGACTGAGAGAGAGAATGCAGGGCAAGTATTTTGCACTCCAGGGCCAGGGAAGGCCTACAGCACGTTAGAGTTTATTAGTATGGGTTAGTACTACTAATATTACTAATATATCAGCATCATTAGAGTGCTTGTGGAAACACCTCACACGGCACCACAGATACAGAAGGAAAACGTGATTATTTCCATTTTCTCGTTGTCTCCATTCTGGACAAAGGCAAGTTGAATTGTTTTTTGGAATTCCCTCTTGTATAAATTTTTTTTTAAATAAGCGAAGTGGATTTAGAATTTAATGGTGACATTTAGTCGTTATAAAGCAGACAGTTTCATGAAGAGTAATTTGATATTTATAACAGCATCATTGTCAATTAAATGTATAAAGAGTAAAAGTGAATCAGAAGTCCTTGATGAGCAAAGAAAGATAAAATGGAAACTGTAACGGTGTGGTTAGCTGTTGTTAAGAGAGAAGAAAAACAAAGGAAGGTTGTAATTTTTGTAGTTGTTCATTTTCAGTTCCACTGATCTTTCGGTGTACATCATAATAGAATCAAAGACCCTTAGTATTAGGTAAATGTATGTAAATTCATATTTCTTGATGGCCAAATCTTCCTTTGGATTTATTTCATTGTCAAGAAGATCTGGGCATCATGAAATCCACAATGAAACACTGTTGTATAACTTTCACCTCGCTTTTCAAGGTAGCTTTGATGCCACAACAGGATTGAATTTTACTTTCCCCCTTTTCCTTCTTGGCACTTTTGGAAGATTCTGACCACTGCTTCTTTAAGTGGAAAGTGGCACTCTGCGTGGAATGCTGGCTGAAGTGCAGAGTGGCATCCGGTATGGTTTCTGGTGGTGGTCTGGCGCCTTCGTTCTCTTGCTATGTGTGTTGTCTACCGGAGCTCCATCTGCTGTGATCTGTGACACCCCCTCGCCCCCTGGATGGCAGGGGCTGGATGTGAGATTCTCCTACGCAGTCCAGCCCAGCACTCATATGGAAAGATGCTCATCCGTGCTTTCACTGGTAAAGCTATTTCGTGTGATCAGAGAGCAGCCCTCGTGATGACTGCACTTAGAAATAAGGAGTGTGGCTTGTTCGAATCACCCCGAGCTTAGAGGAAAAGCATTTGTGTGAACAGCAGTTACATCGTGTCAAGAGGCACGATGGCCTCCAGTGCTTCTCATTTTCACCTTCCAAACACAGGAAGCCTGTGATGTGATGGGAAGAGATATATCTGCTTCTTTCTTTCTTGGGTCCAACCTCTGCTTCTTCATCCTTAACTTGAAATGATACCCAAGATCCTTCCAGCTCCGTCAGGATTAAGACGTTCCTTTCCTTAAGCCAGGGTTCTACAAACTATGGCCTGAGGACCAGATCCAGCCTGCTTCCTGTTTTTATATAAACTGCGAGGTAAGAAGAGTTTAAATTATTGGGAAAAAAAAGTAAATCAGAAGAATAGTACTTTTTGACATGTGACACTTCTTTGTGTGACAGTTACCCATGCCCACACCATCTGTGACAGCTTTCACGTATGAAGGCAGAGTCGAGTTGTGGGAGTGGAGATCCAGTGGCTCACAAGGCTGAAAATATTTGCTATTTAGCCCTCGACAGAGAAAGTTTGCCGACCTCTGCTTTTTTTAACCAACAACGATTCTTTGCAAATATAGTTTCATCTTTCCAAATGACAGTCACCACCTACCTTTCTGTCCTTTTTGTTTTCAGAAGGGAGTTTAAAAAAAGGTGCCTGACCCTGTTGGGAATCACAGTGGATCAACTCACCAACGACTGTGTTTACTGCCAGGAACAGGGTGTCACCTGTCTGTAATTGTTTAGTTTCACGCGCACACACGCATCTTCGGCATTTGGTGGTCTTCTTGGTTGATTTCATCTGGGAGCGTGTTCTCAGCCTCCCCACCTTGGGCTTCACAAGCTCAGGCCTCTCAGGGCTGGTCATGCTTCTGGGACTGTTGCAAGGGCTGCTCCTTCGTAGGTCGTGCAGGTAGAATTACTAGTTGTGTACATTACTGGTTTGATTGTTCTCTTGCAAGGCTGAGAACACGTGTTGATCATCTCAGTGAAGAGCAGGCCCATATGCAATGGAATATTACTCAGCCATAAAAAAGAACGAAATAATGCCATTTGCAGCAACGTGGACGGACCTAGAGGTTATTATACTAAGTGAAATAAGGCAGAAAGAGAAAGACAAATACCATATGATATCACTTATATGTGGAATCTAAAAAAATGATACGAATGAACTTATTTACAAAACAGAAATTGACTCACAGGGCTTCCTTGGTGGTGCAGTGGTTAAGAATCCGCCTGCCAATGCAGGGGACACGGGTTCGAGCCCTGGTCTGGGAAGATCCCACATGCCACGGAGCAACTAAGCCTGTGCACCACAACTACTGAGCCTGCGCTCTAGAGCCCGTGAGCCACAACTACTGAGCCTGCGTGCCACAACTACTGAAGCCCACGTGCCTAGAGCCCGTGCTCCGCAACAAGAGAAGCCACCACAATGAGAAGCCCGTGCACTGCAACGGAGACCCAACACAGCCAAAAATAATAAATAAAATAAATAAATTTATTTAAAAAAAAAAAAAAGAAATTGACTCACAGACATAGAAAACAAACTTATGGTTACCAAAGGGGGAAGGGGGGGAGGGATAAATTAGGAGTTTGGGATTAGCAGATATACACCACTATATGTAAAATAGCTAATCAACAAGGACCTACTGTATAGCACAGGGAACTCTACTCAATACTCCGTAGTAACCTATATGGGAAAAGAATATATATGTATGTATATATATTTATATATTTGTATAACTGAATCACTTTGCTGTGCACCTGAAACTAACACAACATTGAAATGAACTATACTTCAACTAAAGAAAAAAAAAGAACAAGCCGACAGAACAGCAGTGGGAGGGGTGCCAGGAGCAGGCCACCCTCCTCTAAAGCCGGCCTGAGGCAACAGATTGCCTCACGGAAGCAAGGGTGGTGCCCGCGGGGTTTGGGACCTCCAAGGCCCAGCCCACCAAGCTGTCTCACCTCCAGGGTCACAATTCGGCCCGTGGCGGGGATTACAGCTGCAGGAACTCACAGCCTGACTCATCTCCAGGGAAGGGGGTCTCTGGGCTGGGAAGCCAGCCTGGGAGCTGCCAAGAGTTAAGCTTGAGATGGGAGGGAGAAACGAAGCTGGCCCGCGTCCCACTGCACGAACCCCTGGCAGCAAGCACACTGCTCCCCCCGAGCCCAGGCCTCAGACGCTGCCTCGAGGCCCTGCCGTGGGGACAGGGCTGCAGATGCCCTCCCTAGATGACCACCGGGCCCTCCTCGCCCGCCTGCAAGGCCAGTGGTTGCAGGACTGGGCTTGTCTCCGTGAGATTACCTCTCTGTCCTAAAGGACCCCGCCCTTTAAAAAGGTGGTATAGATAATATACGACGGAATACTACTCAGCCGTAAAAAAGAATGAAGTTTTGCCATTTGCAGCAACATAGATGGACTTGGAGGGCATTATGCTAAGTGAAATAAGACAGAGAAAGACAAACACTGTATGATATTACTTACGTATGAAATCTAAAAAATACAACAAACTAGTGAATATAGCAAAAAAGAAGCAGACTCACAGATCTAGAGAACAAACTAGTGGTTATCAGTGGGGAGAGGGAAGGGGGGAAGCAAGATAGGGGTAGGAGAGTAAGAGGTACAAACTGTTAGGTATCAAATAAGCTACAAGGATATATTGTACAACAGGGAAAATACAAGCCATTATTTTATAATAACTGTAAATGGAGTATATAACCTTTAAAAATTATGAAGCACTATATTGTACACCTGTAACTCATATAATATTGTACATCAACTATACTTCAATTAAACAAAAACAGTGACAAAGACGGCGATGTTTGCTTGTCACCCCCCCCTGTACCACCCGTCTCGGCTCCCATCCCTGGCTGTGTTGATGGGGTGGGTTTGTCATTCACTGGGTCACGGGAAAGTGCAGTGACCAGCCCTCCTGGTTTGCCTGAAACCAAGGACTTTCAGGGCTCAAATCGGAAGAAGTAGGTCATCTTATGGGGACGTAACCTAGCGAGAATGTGAACTGGTATTCTGAGTCATTCAAGGATGACTGTACCCTGTGACAGTTGGCTAAAAATAACTTTATTCCATTATTTATTGAACAAATGCGAGGCCACATACTCAGGAGTCAGAAGCACAGCAGATCGCTGACACTCAGCGTGGCCTTGAAGCTTCCCTGAGCTGCTGTGTGGACCGGGCTGTTATACAGTATTTGCCTCCTAGACTTGGGTGGAGGGTTCATTTACACTGGCATGCCCTGGATCGTCACTGATGTTACTTAGAGCATCAGATGAAATTTGTGTACTTAGGAAACATTTTCAAAGGGAAAATGCACTTGGATTTTACTATAAAATTGCTGAATTGATGGCTGTACAGCAGCCATTCTCATCCGGGGCAGATTTTGCCCCTCGGGGGTCACTCGGCAACATCTAGAGGCATTCTGGGTGGTCATGATGGGGGGGGGGGGCGCTGGTCACGAGTTACCGGCATCTGGTGGGTAGAGGCAGGGATGTTGCTGAACATCGTATACTGCACAGCACGGCCCCACTGCAAAGAATCATCCCACCCACACGCCAGCAGTGCTGAGGGCGAGAAACTGATGGGGGGAGGGGAGGGAAGGAAAGGCTCTGCACTAGAAATGCGAGGATGGTATCATCCCTCTTCAGTATCTAGACAGCTTGACTTGTACAGGGCCTTCTTTCTCTTTCGACACTGATGCAGGAAGCTCGCTGGGTGACTAAGGTCCAAGTAGCTTCATCGTGAGCAGGGTCTGGGGAGGTTACAGAATAGGAAAGCTGGGCCTTCTTTGGATGTTCTAGAAGATTCTACCGAGGAACTGTGGCAAAAAAGCCTTTCCAATGAGCGGAGGCTCTTACAACTTCTGTACCGGAGACATCGCCACTCAGAAGGACCAGCTTATTTTCAGGGGGTTCGCCTGGCACCCTACATGGTGTGCGTTCCAAGGGAGCTGTTACTGCCATTTTCAGAGATACTTGCATTTTAAAAAGCTTTCTTCTTGGAATAAAAAAGAAATATTTTACACTCATAGGAAAGTTGCAAAAATAATACAAGGACTCCCTGTACCCAGAATCCCCAAATGTTAACATTTTACCACATTTCCTTATTGTTCTCTCCACTTTATAGACATGTTATGATTTTTACCATCTAAGAGGACATGGCAGGCCTGACGCCCCTTTATCTCTACATATCTCAGTGTGTGCTTTATAAAAACAAAAACATTCTTTATGAAACTACAGCACAATGACCGACATAAGGTAATCAGCACCCACGCAGTATTAGCTAGCCCACAGGTCTCGAAGGTTGTCCTGCTAACGTCCTTTCTAGCAAATTCTCCCTCCAGTTTCCCCTGCGGTTCAGTCGGGGGTCACACATCTCTGAGTTGTCCGGTCTCCTTACACTATTTAACCTGCAGCAGCATCTTGGTTTTCTCTGTCCTTTATGACCTTGACAGTTTTGAAGAGTACAGGACAGTTGTTTTATTGAATGTCCCTCTTTCTGGGTTGTCTGATGTTTCCTTGTGACTAAATCCAGGTTGTGCATTTTTAACGAGGATACTAGAGATGTGAAGTGATGCAGCCCCTCAGGGCATCAGTCAGACCAGGAGGAAACCGATGTCTCTGTGCCTGTTTCTGGCCACATGAACTCTCCCCTGGTTGGGTTTCTCTCCTGTGAAATTACTACTTCCCCTCTGTAATTATTAGGTATCTTGGGGGTGGTTCTTTGAAGCTCCATAATTATCTTGTCCTCATGATATTTTCACGAGGTTTAGAACCCACTGATGCTTCTTGCTTGAAACAACTATTATGATAATGGTTGCCCGTGGTGATTGTTTAGAAACCTCATCCTTCCTTCTGCATTTAGTTAGAATTCTACCGTTAGGAAGACCTTTTCCTTCTCCCTCTTTACTGTTTTTAAATTTATCTATATCCATGGACTCATGGCTTCTTCTTTGTTCCATGGCCTATAGCCCATCACTATCATTATTTATTCTGATGCTCAAATTGTCATAGATCTGGCCGTTGGGAGGTGGCTCCTAAGTCCTCTGGACGTGCCCCCATTTGTCCTTAATTTTGGCACAGTATGGTAGCCCAGGCTCATCTTGTCTTTCCCCTGCACCAGCCTGGAAACCAGTCATTTCTCCAAGTGGCCCTGCTTCCTTTTATTGGAGAATGGTATTTAGAAGCCAAGATCTGGGCTCTGGGTGTGCCTATGGCAACTATTTTCTTTGAGACCCTCTCATGAGCAGACAGAGGTAGAAAATGTGTGTATGCATGTGCATATCTATCTATCTATCTAACATCTATCTACCTACCTATCTATCTATCTATCATCTACCCATCCATCCATCCTGACACCTCCAATTCCAATCCAACACCATGGGGTTCATTCTAACCTCCCTCCCTTGCACTTTTTTTTTTTTAATAAATAAATTTATTTATTTATTTATTTATTTTTGGGTGTGTTGCGTCTTCGTTTCTGTGCGAGGGCTTTCCCGACTTGCGGCGAGTGGGGGCCACTCTTCATCGCGGTGCGCGGGCCTCTCACTGTCGCGGCCTCTCTTGTTGCAGAGCAGAGGCTCCAGATGCGCAGGCTCAGCACTTGTGGCTCACGGGCCTAGTTGCTCCGCGGCATGTGGGATCTTCCCAGACCAGGGCTCGAACCCGTGTCCCCTGCATTGGCAGGCAGATTCTCAACCAGTGCGCCACCGGGGAAGCTCCCCCTTGCACTTTTATAAATCTCTTTTCCAACAGTGAAAAACCTGGCTTTCATTATTCACAATATGTTTACTTTTTACTCAATCCTACAATATCCATAAAATAGTTTTAGAATTGTTAACTCAGGCCACTGTGAAAAACAAATCAGATAACTGGCATTTAATCCTTGTTTTTTTTTTTTTTTTAACAGCTTTTTGTTTTGTTTGTAGCCTGAAGTGCTAGGCGTGGACGCAGTGTCGTGTTCAAAAGTTCCTCACGTTGGCTCTTCTCTCTTCAGTGTGCTTGTGTCCAAAATACATTTAGGTTCATCTGTTTCTGTTTGCATTCCATTTGGGATTTTTTCTTCTTTCTTAATTAAAATTTTTGAGTATCTGAATTAGCATGGCTCTAAAAGCCAGAACCGTACAAATATTATCCTCAGAGGACTGTCCCTTGTCCCTTCCCTTCCCCCCTGTTCCCACCCCCTGACTTTTTCTACCTTTTCCCTTTGGGTACCAGTATTGTTGGGTTTTGACTTATCCTTCCTGTGTTTCTGTTTGCACAAATGAGAAATATACAAGTATTTTTTTATTTCCCTCCTTTTCTACAACGGTATATATACCTTTTTTTTTACACTTTCCTCTTTTCACTTGACTAAATGTCCTGAATATCACTAATGGTTCATGAAGATCTTCCTCCTTACTTTTACATCTTCTGAGTGGACCTGCCGTATTTTACTCAGCCTCCCTCTTGTGTGTGGCCATTAAGTTGTTTCCAATATTTTGCAATGTAATGCTGCCATCAATAGCCTTGTGTCTCTCTATTTCATATTTTTGGAGGTGTATCTTTAGGTTAGATTCCAGAAGCTGGATTCCTGAAGCAAAAAGTAAACACATATGAAGCTGTTTTAGCTATTGCCATATTCTCCCTCCAAAAGGGTTTTACCAATTGGCATTCCTACCATCAATGTACAAGGGTGCCTGTTTTCCTACAATTTCACCAACAGAACGTGTCATCGTATTTACTAATCTTTACCTGATGGATAAGAATTTCTCCAGTTGCATCATCTACTGAGGGTGTGGATGGGCTAAGAAACAGGTCCCTGGATTTCATGTGCCCTGCTCCCCAGGAAAGGGAAGAAAGCACCCCCCAACCCTGTGCTGTCAGCACCTAACTTCAGGGTGCAGAGCCTTTGCTGATGCCAGAAGCACAGGAGCCTCCCCAGTAACGCCCGGAGTTTCTGATTTGGAAGCTTCTCCCTGGCTGCAGGGTCCCTCCTTCCAACAAAAGGCTCCTCCAGGCACAGGCGTGTGAGGGGGGGTCCATTGCACTCTGGGTGGCGCCGTCACCCGTGGAGAACCTTTGTCTGCCTGTCTGCCGTGGCAGAGATGGGCAGAGAGCTGGAAGCATCTACTGGCGGGGGGCGGGGGGCTTCTCCCAGGTTCTGTAGTCTGGGGAGGAAGGCAGGTTGCTCCCACCAAGGGCCTGCTCGGGGGGGGTCCCTCAGACAGTGCGCAGCTCTCCCAGCGGGAGCTCAGCGCAGGGGACCAGGCTTGGCTGGCCAGCGGGGCTGGAGGGCTGCTTTGTGCTCAACTACCTGCCCTTCCTAGTAGACACGGACCCACAGAGCTGCAGCCAGAGGGACAGATGGTAAGGTGGGGCGGCTGGGTGGGCTTGTGCGCCAGGGATGGACATTCCTCCCCCCAGGAAGAAGGAAACAAAAGCAAAAGTGCTTAGGCCGTTCGGACATGGCTGCAGCACGAGGGTCTGGAAATCTTAAAGGAAGAGCCTTCCACTTACAAGTATTTCAAGTAAGAAGCTGGTGAAAGTTATAAGTCCAATGCTTATCGTCCTCAGGAAGCTGTAAAGACTACGATCTCGATGAAGCAGGTTTGGGGTGTTCCAAGTGAGGACAGTAGGACGTGAGAAGTGAACAGAACCCTACATTTATGGGAGAATTTAACCTTCCTTTCTGGTCTCTAGTAGAACAAGTAGGCAAGAGACAAATTAAGATGTTGAGGATTCAAATGATGTAATTCATAAGGATGCAATGATAAAGGTGTTGATGAAACCTATAGAGATAAGTTGTTTTCAAGTATTCATTAAAAAAACCCCACAGTCATTGTGTATTGTATGTACTCAGAGAAAATCTCAGAAAGGTCTCAGAAGTAGAAAAGGACCAGGCCACATTCTCTAGTTAGGATTCAGTAAAACTAGAAATTATGGATATGTGTTTGACCATATATCCTTGGTTTTTAATGCCCTTTTTCAATGAGAGGAACCAGGGGTCCTTGGAGCAACAGATGATTCTGGGACTGAAGCAGAAACACACAAGATGAACCTGGAGCACCTGGAAAGGTCAGAAAGTAAGGAACTGCTCAAAAAGCATAAAGATCAGGGTGTGTTAAAGGGACACAGGAGCCAACTGAAAGAGCCCCTGTGGTCAAAGATGGAACAATTTGAGCAAAAGAATAATGTACTGGATTATAACTCAAAATATAAAATAAATATCCATGAGTCTATACTGATGTAAATAAGTGATCAAGTAAATACACAAATGGAGAAGAGACAAATGTCCCGTGCAGAATTCCAATTTATGTAGATGCTCTGCCTTCCAGGAGGTGGAGCAGAGCACCCCGCTTCTTAAGTGTGGGCTTCCTTCGAACCATGCAGTCTGGAAAGGGGGTGGGGGGGGAGTAGCTTTTCCATGGGGAAACCTGAGAAACACAGCCTCAGCCAGGTGGTCACCGGCAACCTCAACAGTCGTAAATCATGTGAATAGTATGAACCCTTGAGGTAGTGTGATGGGAATGGTAGTTTACCTCTGGGGTTTTCTCTAAAACTCAAAACCCCAATCTAATAATCAGAAAACCATCAAACTCACATTGAGAGACATTCCACAAGATACATGCCCAGTACTTCTCCAAACTGTCACCCAAACAAGGACGGTCTGAGCAACTGTCACAGTCTAGAGAAGCCAGGGAGATGGGGTGAATGAGTGTAATGTGGTGTCCTGGGTGGGGTCCTGGGACAGACAGAGGACATTAGGGGAAAACCAAGCAGGCCTGAAGAGAGTATGGATTTCAGTTACCATCATTGTGTCAATACTGGTTCGTTATTTGGGCCAACGTACCATACGGGTGTTAGATATTAACAGTGGGGGAAATGGAGTGACGGGTATCCTGTTCTGTCTGTGTGACTTTCCCACAAAACTAAAACTACGTCAAATAAAAATTCTCAAATTCTAAAATACCTAAAAATATTTTTTAAAGTTCCTTTCACCTACTCTCTCATTTCGCTATCCCGGTAGTCCTGTGGCACGTCACTCCTCTGCAGATGGAAGGTTTGATCAGAGAGGGCTGATGTGTCTTGCCCGAGGCTCCAAGGCGACTGGATGACCAAGCAGGACTGAAGCAGGGCAGCCAGGTTCCAGAACCTTCCCTCAAACATAATTGCTCCACAAATACTTGGGGGAGCGAGCAGTGAGGAGGCAGGCTCGTTTCTTCAGGACAGTTTATCACATCCAGAGCTGCCTGGAACTGGCTGTTCTGGTCTCCGTGCTCCCACAGAAACCTCCTGGGACTTCGGTTGGAGAAAAGATCAACTGCTTCTTGAAACACTGAAAATACATGTACCAGGAAGCTGGAGTGCGAAAAAGCAGAAATGAAGTTGTTTTCCTTCCTGAGTTAATGTGCAACAATGAGAAGCTTGATCGCACTTTGGGTTTAACAATTTCTCCAGTTGCCAGAGGCATTTACACATCAATTCCGCCTGCCCTTGTTCCCTTTGACTGACGGATGTAAAGTCTGGTCCGGGCGACGCGCCCATGCGGCTCCAGAGTTGGCCACCAGAGGGCGCGCTGAAGCCTCCCCTGCAGCCAGGCTGGGGCAGCGGCCAGCAGGTGCTTTCCACTGGACTTGGGGTCTGCGGGGCATGGACCCACAAGATCCAGATGAGTCTGTGTTCTCCTTCTTCTGGAGAAAAATCACTTTTTCCGAGTTCCGTTTCCCAGGCACACAGTGAGAATGCCCAGCACGAGCTGGGGCTGGGCCGCCAGCTGGCCAGCTGGTTCAGAGGATGGCAGGGCACCTCCCGTGCCCTTGTGTCCCTTCCGGACGTCTTAGCGCCTCGTGGAGTGAAGGTGGGACCGCAGCTGGAGCTCTGGGAGTGAGCCCCAGTCCTGCCACTTCTGGGGGGTGCGGGCCTTCTGTGCCTGTTTCCTCACTGGTAAGGGGGGCACTGTGTCACTTTTCTGTTGGCTAAATGGCCGAGAAGAGAGAGTGTTTTCCTCTGGTTTCCCCCGTCTCCCACCGGGCTCTTCTGGGAGCCCCCTGGGGTGGCTGTCGGTGACCCCTGGCCGGCCTCGCCTTCTGAGACCTCCCTGCCGGGGATGGGTGCCTTCTGTCTCCCCGACCCTCACCGAGGGGCTGAGGGTCCTCTGGCCTGCCCTTCCACAAGGCACTTTCACAGGTAATTTCTACACTTTTCCCAAAGGAGCAGTATCTGGCACATTTACAGTGACCTTATATCTTGAGATTTGCTAAAGTTAAATATTTTGTCCCATGACCCTCCTGTACCCGGGTCCCGGTTCTGTTCCAGGACAGTAGGGAAACCACCCCACTGTTTACAACTGTGGTGAATTAAGTCCCCTTCACCCCCGCCCCTCAGCCTGTGTCACCCTGAGGCCTTCTCCTTGGCTCACCCTTTGGGTCCGCCGGGGGGCCATTCAGTGACCCCGCGACTCCCTGGACCGCAGCTCGTGAGGCGCCGCTCCTCCTGAGAAGTCCCACCTGCTCGGCTGTGCCACTCGCATCCTTGCCATCGCTCTCGGAGCCCAGAGCCCCGGGCCTGGAGGAAGCAGCTCCAGGCCGCCTCGGACTGGAGCTCCGCGGCACGTGACCTCAGGACAACAGCGAATTCCTCCCACTTCCTTCTCCCGGCTCCGCTCACCCCAGACGACCCCTGTCTGGCTTGGTGTGGCCAGGACGGGCTTGGGGAGGAGGCGTGGGTGTGGCCCAGGCTCTGCTGCGCTTGCAGGACGTGGGAATCTGCCCACCTCCACCCGCCTCTGCCTCGCTGAGGCCCCGGGGGCAGTGGGCCCCTCCAGGTGCGCGTGGCCCCTTCGCCCTGTTCCCAGGCATCCCTCACGGTCACGGAGGCAGGTGACACCTGGCCGGGACAAGAGGGATGACAAGGAGACAAGTATCCCATCTGCAAAACGGCCCCGAGAAATGTTTCTTTCCCCGGGACCGAAGCTGGTGTGATTAGATCTCCCAGGAAGGTGCATATTTCTGTGCTTAATACAATTATTTACACATCAGTATCAACATCCGGTGTCAATACATATGTGGTGTGTATGGGTGATAAAAAGCCTCAGACAGGTGACATATTTATGTGTGGTAAATATTTAGAGACTCCCATGTGTTCTGATAGAAAATGTGTATTACTGGACAATTTAGTTTCAAAGGTTTCTCTCTAAGGTGAGATTTATTAAGGTTTGTGAGGTTGCTGCAGAGGTGGGATTGAGTCTATGTGAAAGTCCTCGGGGGTAAAACTGGGGCTCTGCCAGTGACTTTTGCTTTCAGAATCCCACTGATGAGTCAGGACTCTTCTCTGTTATTAAGACGTAGTGATTGGCTCTGCATGAGGTAACAGCTGCGTAGTATTGCCTGAGAGGAACAGAGTGGCTACTTTGAAAAGTCAGCTCGAAGGTTATATTTTTGCATCACAAGAGGTGGCCCTTGTTTCTCCTGGGCGGGGACCAATGGGAGTGAATTCAGACACCTCAGCAAGTAACGAGGTGCGGTTCCGGAACAGACCACTAGATGGTGCACTAGAGGCCGCCGGGAGGGCCAGAGGCTCCTTAGGGGGAGGGCGGGTGGACCCCTAGCCAGGGAAGGGGAGGGCTTCATCCCACAGGTGTCGGAGGCCTGGTTTGGTCTGGAAGAAATTTCAAACAGGGTAACGAGGCTGCCCCCTGAAGACCCACATCTTGGCCGCGTTGTTTCGTATCCCCCCATCTAGTACTCCTGCCCCAGCCTCCTCCATTACAGTGGGGCTCGGTCGAGCCTCGGAGGGCATTCTTTTGGGGCTGCCGTTTGCAGGCAGAGATGGAGCACGTAATTAGAGGGGGTGCCGGACAGTAACCAGGTAAGGAATGAAGGAGGGTGCCTTCAAGCTGGAGCTCTACTGTGGGTTAGACTTTGTCTCTTATCCCCCTAAAGATATATTGCAGTACTAACCTCCAGTAACCTCAGAATGTGGCCTTGTTTGGAAATAGGGTCATTGCCAGTTTAATCAGTTCTGATGAGGTCGTTAGGGGTGGGCAAGCCCCTAATCCAATGACTGGTGTCCTTATAAGAAGACACAGAGATGCAGGGAGATGGCAGAGATTGAGGGATGCAGCCACAAGCCTGGAGCCTTCAGAAGTTGGAAGAGGTAGGAAGGACCCTCCCCTAGAGCCTTCAGAGAGAGTATGGCCCTGTGGACACCTTGATTTCGGCCTTCTGGCCTCCAGAACCGTGAGACCTTAAGAATCTGTTGTTTTAAGCCAACTACAGCATGGTGTTTGTTACGGCAGCCCCGGGAAACTAACACAAGTGCTGAAAACGTAAAGGCAAGAGGAGCCCACTGCCAAGAAACGTTCTGTGTTTTGCTGCTGAGACACGAGATTTCTCAGTAATTGGTCAAGTCTTGGCCTACATCCTGCGCCAGTTGTGGAAATAGGAGGAAATCCCAGATTCCTGCACCGGAAGCGATGGGGCTGTGGTTGGCTCAGCCGGGCAGGTGCAGGGGGTGGACGGGAGCTGTTTCCTTCCTTCCAGACCCTTGCCTCTGCCGGGGCCTTCTCTCTTTTCTGGTTTTCAGAGTTACTTCCTCCGAGGAGGGATATAGTTGGACGGTGGGAGAGCAGGAAGACTTATATTAGTGTTTAAAATTCAGCCCAGGACTCGGGCACAGGGAAACTTCTGAATGAATGCAGCATGTTGAGAGCACTGCCGGAGTGTACAGATGCACAGCTGATTCCTACAACTTATCTTGGCAAATAATGCCTCCAAGGGGCTCCGGGATTCTGTCCTCACATCCTGCTGTATCAGAGCAACAGAGGGAAGGAAAAGGATGGCGCGTCCAGAGCACTCAGCATCGCCCGGCGGGAGGTGGTCCCACCCGACCCCACAGGACCCCAGGGTGGCTCTGGCACTCTTCCCGCTGAGGCGATAACTGAACAGGGATGGCAGGACCTCGCTGCCCCCCCAGGGAGGCAGTCTTTGAAACGTGCTCATTCCTCTGAAAACACAGGAGAGGCGTGGGAGCCCCTGGCTTCTCCCTGGACCATGTTCTCCTCCGGAAGAGGCCAGGCCAGGCCAGCGGTCATTCCAGGGAGGCCAGGGCCGGGGCTGCACCACACCTGAGTTGGGAAAATCTGGTTGTCGGGGGTGAAGGGAAGGTGACCACGTCCCTGGTCTTCTATTTCTGGATCAGAAACCATGTTCTTGGGGGATTTTAGCCCACTTGCAAACACCCCTGCCTCTCTTGGGAGCCCAGGCTGGGTCTCGCTGCTCCTTTCCAGTGGGCGAACCATCCACCAGGCAGGGCGGGCGATGGACATTCTCTTGGAAGACAAAGCCAGGTAGTCAGGTGTGAGCCTCCAGGCCGCAGGGGAGCAACATTGTCTCACTTCCTGCGAGGAGGGAGCAGTGGTGACGACATCACGGTGGCGGTGAAGAGTGTCCATCTGCCTCCCAGGCCCCTCCTGAAACCTCAGTGTAATTATGGACCTGCCGCTCTTTGTAGAGTTCTCGGCTTCCGGTAAATATTAATGGCTTGCTTTTTATTCATTTAGCTTGTGTTTTTGAAAGATGGCCTCACACAAAAAGATCATATCTGTATGTCGTGCTTTAATTTATTTTCACCTTTTTTTCTCCTTCGGAGACCCCTAGTGTATCATCACTTTGTTTACCACAAATTAAACCGGGGCTGATTGTTTACCAGACTGTAGGCCCCTGTGCATTGCTCTGCACTCTCCTTTTTTTTAATAATCACAACCTGGGATTCATTTGCAAGAGGCCCTAATCTGCATGAGAATTATACAATTAACTTTTGATTAGCCACCTAGTTTTTTTTGAAACCACAGTGTATAGGATACTCTGCATTTAAATAATTTTCCTTAAATTGGGAGCAGGTCCTTCATTAAGCTGGAGAGTTTGACTAAACAACAACATTTGGGATAATCAGGGTCAAAACAATAGGCAAGCCGGCAGGGCTAGAATGTCATCTTTAAATATAACAGTGGAGATAAAGGCCCCCAGATTGGGCCTTATCGAAACACAAAAATATCAAAGTGCTCTCTTGTCTGTGGCACAATGCGGAGGCCCCAGCGATGTCGGGCGACCATTGTCTGGTGAGGCTGCTGCAGGATTTTCATTCAGGCGCCCGGCAAACACACGTTGCATCACGCAGAGGACTTATCTCCAAGTCTGACAATAATTATCAGGAAGAATGTACTCAGGATGACTTTTTTGTGATTTTTATGCCTCCCCAACACAAGGAAGGGGAGATAACAGCATTAGGAGAAAGGGGAGCGTCTCCGAAGATTCTCCCTGGAGCTGGTTCTTGGATTAAATTTGCTCTGCTACTCCGATGCCGCTGAACAAGGGGGAAGAAAGCCCGTGAGCCTTCTATATCGGGTAATAATAGACCTGAGCACAGCCCTCGCCCAAGATAAGATCCATTGTCGGGAACAAACAAAGGAGCCCTATTAAACACCGCTGCAGGGATATCTATGAGCAAAGTCTGAAACCCTCCTTTTCTCGCCTCCTCTCCTTGCTTGTTCCCTCACCTGGTTCTGCAGGACATTTCCTGGGACTCCCAAGAGAACGTGACCGGGAGCCTCTGGTCTAAGGGAGCCTGGGCAGTGAGGTCATGGTCTTGGGAGTTATCAAGGCCAAGGTTGCCTTAAGATTTCCAAGGTCAGGGTCATGCCCTTTGTTCTGTGGGTCCCACCCTTCTCATTTTTGCTTCTTCCCCCAAGTCCAGCCGAAGAGACCTTGATCTCAGATACTGAGAATCCTGGGAGACTTGGCGGTGGGTTGAAAAGACACAGTCATTCTGCCTTCCATCCACCTTGCTCCAGCCAGCCTTCCCCCAGCCAGCCTTCGGAGTCCTCAGGTAGCTCTTTGTCCTTAAAAAGAGCTGGTCTGCTTCCTTCTCCTAGCGGGGATTGGTAAGCAGCCAGTGTTATACCCATGCAACATCCCTGGCAAAACAAAGTCCCGTGCTTCCAATTAGCTGCTTTTGCAAAGCCATCGCCCTGAGCTGGCGAGCCCACGGCATTGGCCATAGTCCCGGCATCCCAGGGCCGGTTGGTACAGCATTCCTACAGCCTTAGAGTGAGGAAGACTCCGCAATACATGTTTTCCGGTTAAACTGAGATCAGATGACCAGTTTTGGTTTTTGCTTTTTTCCTTCAACCGAAAAGAATTGCCAGTGGTCGAGATTTGCTCAATAGGAGCTTTGTCCAGCCCCTTCACCTCTTCTTCGCCATCCACCCTCACAAGCCTTTCCTGCCCTTGTCTTCCTGCATGGGTCTGGGTCGGGGTAGAGGTTATCGCAAGACGTCCTCCCAGCATGCAGGACGGAGGCAGCAGGCTGGGGGGTGGGACCTGTGGCCGCTGCAGCCCCAGGAGCACGGGAGCCCCTGGGTCTGAGTAGCCAGTGGAGGGGTGGGTGCGGGGAGGAGACGGGCACAGTGGGGGCCTGGGGTGCAGCTTCCCTGCGTGGGAACCTTGTCCAAAGCCTGTTGGCAAGTGCGGTGAGCGAGCCGGCGAAGCCAGGGTGGAGGGCTGTTCACCCACAGCCCAGGGCATGGCAGCATCGGTGCCCTGCTCGGCCTCTCCAAGCCCGGGGCTGCTGTCTTGACCCTCAGGGCCACCCACCTCCGCCAGGACGGAGGACCCAGGCCTGGTGCCGGAAGCCTCAGACCTAAGGGAAGCCAAGCACCCCACACCTGAGAGCATTTCCGCCGGAGCCGGAGGAGGAGAGAGCAGAGGGGTCAGAGGCCCGGTCGGCTCTCTCTGCCTGCTTTTGTTCCCTCCGCCCCAGAAGCCTGACCTTCTGACTTTCACAGACCGGTAGCCAGGGCTCCCTGAGGCCAGCATCAGCCGTGCCCTCCTCCCCGCCCCCAAGGTTGGTTCTGTGGCTGGGACCTTTCTTCTCCAAGGGGGGCCAGACTCCAGGACAATCAGGCCCCCGTGGGCGGGAGACGCTGCCTCTACCTGCCCAGAGCTCCATCCCTGCGATGCGCAGAGACAGGGCATGGCGGGCAGAAATCATCTCTAGCCACACTTTTAAGAAAATCAGGAAAACCATGAAGTTTGATCTTCAAAACATTCTTCCTGTGAGTGGCTGAAGTTATTTTGAGATTCAGAGGAATGTAATGCTCAAAACAAGCTTGATGTGTAACTGGATTCTCGGGCAGTTGGGCACCGGGTGGATTATCCTTCAGGGATGATGGCCGAATCTGTACGCTCCAGCTCCAGCTTATCATGTGGTCCGGTTTTGTGGGGCTGAGCACGTGTCCACTGGTTGGGGTTCTTTCACCTTGGGGTTGTTTTTTGTTTTTTTTTTTTAAGAGAGAGTATCTGCTTTTTTTTAAAAAATTAATTAATTAATTAGTTTTCTTTTTGGCTGCGTTGGGTCTTTGTTGCTACACACGGGCTTTCTCTAGTTGCGGCGAGCGGGGGCTACTCTTCATTGTGGTGCATGGGGCTTCTCATTGCAGTGGCTTCTCTTGTTGCAGAGCATGGGTTCTAGGCACATGGGCTTCAGTAGTTGTGATGCGTGGGTTCAGGAGTTGTGGTGCACAGGCTTAGTTGTTCCAAGGCATGTGGGATCTTCCCAGACCTGGGATCGAATCTGTGTCCCCTGTATTGGCAGGTGGATTCTTAACCACTGCACCATCAGGGAAGTCCCTTGGGGTTGTTTTGAGCAGGAAAATGCAAGGGCAGCTGGGGAAGTGCATGCTACCCTACAGGTTTGCTAGTGAGCACGATTCCCCAGGTGCAGCTGGGAAATGCCAGCTAGAACTGGCCTTGACCTACACAACCAGAGGGGTGGTTCCCAGGCACCTAGTGGGTGGAAACACTCACGGCAGAGGATGAGGTAGTTGGACACTGAGATTAGTTCAGAAAGGGCTTTGCAGATGCATCCTTTCAACCCGTCTCCATCTTATGTTATAAAAAGTGAAAAAATATAGGAAGGGCAAATTGGGGACTAGGAAAATTACAGTAATATAGCTTCTTAGCTAATTGATTAGCAATTATGGCTAGTAATATTGTTCATTTTAATTGTGTTTCATCTCTATTTTGGTAATAAAGATTATTGTTTTGGATTATGACTTTATCCTCCTATACTAATTACTAACTTGTGAAATTAAAGTATATATTTTCACATCCTGAAAAAATTCACACCATGTCCTCATATAATAGCTTCCTTTTCTGAACAGCCCGGTTGTTTGGGGTAGTTTCATCTTTAATATCTGAGAAGGGCTCAGTTTTGGCAAGCAAACTAAATGATATTTGGTTTATTTACCAAGAAATACAGGCTTACAAAATGATGTGTTAAAGGGAGTGAAAGAGACAGGAGACATTGCCAGAAATCTGAGATATGACAGAACACAAGTGGATTTATGTGGAAAACTGATTTTTAATTTTAAAGGGAATTTCACCCCACATGATCATTTCTGCAGGTTTCACGGTAGGGGCACGTAGCTTGAACCACCCCAGAGCTCTTAAATCCTTCAACCAGTGCCTGGCTTCCTCTCTCCTGAGACAAACATCAGTTTGACACATCTACTTCTTGGGATTAAATTTTTAATTTTTCACAGACAAATTTCATGTATCCAGTGGCCCATATTTATGGCTTCCACTTCCTCCCCACCTTCTCATCCTGACAAGAGATGGGCAGCACATGGTGGGCTAGAAGGAACCCTCAAACCTGTGCCAGGCACCTCCAGCCCAACATTTCCACTTGGCCTTCTCACGCCTGCCCCTCATGGTGCCCAGATCGCCCCTGGCCCCGAGACGCCTCCCCCGCTCCCGCCCCTGCCCACTGCCCTTAACCTAGAGCTTTTGTCTTTTAAAATCTCCCTTCTGAAGGACAAAATCTGCTTTACTGCCTATACACTGACCACAGCCCATCCTGTGGACATTCATGGAAATCTCCAATGACCAACCCCGGGCAAAGGCCTTTTCTCAGACCTCATGCAGGATCTCCACTCAGAACTTGACCTCATAGACGCCGCCCTCTCCTTCCTGGCTTCAAATATTTGAATTTCCTGTGTACCGTACAAGTACCTGTACACACACTGCCCACCTCACATAATTTAAAACCTGTGTGTGTTATCAGGGTGCTACATACCCAAGCCATAGTCAACAGCCTGGAATATTTCCCCGTCTTTTTTCTTTGTATTTATGTAGATTAGGTGTCTGTAAACTGTTTTTTGATAGTGGACCAGATATCACATATTTTAGGCTTCTCAGATCTCTGTGACAGCTACTCAGCTCTGCTGTTGCAGCACGAAAGCAGCCACAGACGACAGCTGGGTGAGTGAACCTGGCTGTGTCAGGTAAAACTTTACAGAAACAGGCAGCAGGACGGATTTGGCTGCAGGCTGCCCAGCGCTAACCCTTGATGTAGATGTTTACGTGTATAAGATATCATGTATGTTTGATTCATTTAATGTTATGTTGGGAACGTTTCCTTTGGTTAATCAAATTTGTTTTGGAATATGATGTTAATGGTTGTACAATATCCTAGTCCAAACATTTGTTGTTATTTTAGTTTCAGAAAGATAGTGCCAATTTATAATTTCACTAGTGGTGCATGAGAGTGATAACCTACCACAGGCCTGAACTGAATCATTAAAGACGTAAAGAAAGGCTATCTAATTACACAGGAATATGAGATCTTAAGGAACTGGAGCTGGTATTTTGTATAGTCTGGGTCTCTTACATCGATGACGTTGATGACACCACCGTAGAGTGAATCGATATTTTCTGAGATGTGGCCATAGCCCTACATATTAGAAAGCCATTCCCTCTGCATTTCTCACCCATTTCCCTCCCGATGATGCTGTGAGCCACCTCCTCTTCATTTTTCACTGGCAATACAGCTGGGAAGGGGTCCACGTCAAAGGCTGGGACGCGGGGGTGGGAGGTGGGGTGGGCCTTGAATCAGGTCTTCTGACCCTGCGCCCCGAACCTCACCTTCAGCCAGTGGCTCATGATTTCCCACGAAGGTGACTGTCTTTACAGACAGACTCAGGGAACCTGCCCATTGCACTGTGTGGCTGGGATGTGTCCCCAAGACATCGCTGGACATCTCCACACCCCACATGAGAGCCCTCGCTTCTTTGTGGTCCTGTTTCTTGCCACATCCTCAGGGGTTACCCTAGAGATAGGATCACTCCAAAATGTCCCCAGTGCTGATTTCCTCATAAGCCCGATTACCTTCAAATCCAGCCTCTGGCTCCTGGTCCCCTGGCCCCTCCTTTGCCTTGTATTTCTTAGAAATGCATGTGAAGCAGGTATCACACAGCCACAGAAACAGAGAAAATGTAGCTAGACTAACATCCCTTTAAAATAGGCTAAGTAGGTTTAGGGCTTCCCTGGTGGCACAGTGGTTAAGAATCCGCCTGCCAATGCAGGGGACACGGGTTCGAGCCCTGGTCCGGGAAGATCCCACATGCCGTGGAGCAACTAAGCCCGTGCGCCACAACTACTGAACCTGTGTGCCACAACTACTGAGCCTGAGCTCTAGAGCCTGCAAGCCAAAACTACTGAGCCTATGTGCCACAACTACTGAAGCCTACGCGCCTAGAGCCTGTGCTCCGCAGCAAGAGAAGCCACCACAATGAGAAGCCCGCGCGCCGCAACTAGAGAAAAGCCTGTGCACAGCAAGGAAGACCCAACACAGCCAAAAATAAAATAAATAAATAAATTTATTTAAAAAATAAAATAGGGGCTTCCCTGGTGGCGCAGTGGTTGAGAGTCTGCCTGCCAATGCAGGGGACACGGGTTCGAGCCCTGGTCTGGGAAGATCCCACATGCCGCGGAGCAACTAGGCCCGTGAGCCACAGCTACTGAGCCTGCGCGTCTGGAGCCTGTGCTCCGCAACAAGAGAGGCCGCAACAGTGAGAGGCCCACGCACCGCGACGAAGAGTGGCCCCCGCTCGCCGCAACTAGAGAAAGCTCTCGCACAGAAACGAAGACCCAACACGGCCAAAAGGAATAAATAAATTAATTAATTAAAAAAATAAAATAAAATAGGCTAAGTAGTTTTAAACAGCCTTCCTATTTTTTTTTTTTTTTTTCAGCAGAAGCAATGGAATTTTTGCATAGTTACCTCTACCCTGGAGCATCTTACATCACATCCTCTTTGCGATGAACCACTTGAATGAAAGGCTTTAGGATGGTGCCCAGAGGTTAAGCTGGCACTGATATCAACCATCCGAGCTACAGGCAAGAAAGCAGCGCGCTCTGCCCCAGCCTCCGTCTGACTGCTGAATTAAAAATGAATCACATTCCTAATAAATGTAATCGCGCAAGTTCTCTGACTGAACAGCACTGAGAGCAGGAGTTGGCATGAGCGAGAGCTTCGGAGAGAGCGCTGCCCAAGGCTTCTGCAGGAAAGACTCTCCTTCCTTCCTGGAATATTGGAGGCACAGTGGCAAGTATTTGTTCTGATGATGCCCTTGGAAAGCCGGACACCTCCCTTTTGTTTGGGCACTTTGTATTTGTTAGACAGTGTCTAAATGCATTGAATCAGACCCCAAACCCACTTTGGAGACTTCATTCCAGGGAATGGCATTACAATGGGCTTTTGTGCTGACGGCCCCAGGCTAAGGGCAGTGGTTCCTCATGGCCTCTCCAAATATCGTGGTCAGGGACTCATTCCTATTTGAGACCATCCTTTGATTTATTTTTCTCAGCACTTGTGCCAGAACCAACTGTATTACAGGCTGTCTAATTGAGACTTGGCAGCAGACAGACCAGATCAAAGGCAGCCCAAGCGCAGATCTTGGATCCCAGGCCAGTGGGCACTTAGCAAGGCTCGGAAGCAAGCGTGCCGCCCGTTTGCAGCAGCTCATGCCAGCGCTGCTGCCCCAGCATCCCACTGGCTGGCGCATGGGCTGTTCCGCCCTCGGTTCCAGAAGGAGCCGCTTGTGAGCTATTAAAGACAGCAATGAAGTGCCGTGGTGACAGTGGTGATTCAGGGAAAGATGCAGGAACCGTCGGGGAAGGCGGTCTCCTTGTTTCCTCTGTGTTATGTCTGTGAGCAGGAGGGGAACTCCCAGCCAACCAGAGGCAGGCGGGGAGGATCCTGATGGGACCAGGAGTGTTGGGAGGATGGAGAGGTCCTGCAGGGAAAGAACATGAAAGAACATTTGCTAAGTTCACAGGCAATAGACTACAACTACGTTCTCAGATGTTTACTAATCCAAGAATCCTAATTCTTGGAGCGACGAAAATGGAGGGTCAGTTACCAGTTTAGTAATAAGAACAAATAAGCTATTTGATATAAGTGCAGTTACTCTCAACACTGATCTATAGATTTAACACAAAATGTACCAAAATCCTGGCTGCCTTTTTTTTTTTTTAAGAAAATGACAAGCTGTTTCTAAAATTCATATGTTTATGTGAAGGGTTGAGAAAGCCAAAACAATCCTGAAAAAGAAGAACAAAGTTGAGGACTCACACTTCTCGACTTCGAAACTTAGGACAAGTTGCAGTAACCAAGACTTAACAATATTGTCTTCCAACCTAGGAATGTGGATATTTCTCTCAATTTATTTATATCTTGTAAAATTTCTTTCAGATATGTTTTGCATATTTTTAAAATTAATAGACTATTTTTAAAGAGAACTTTTAGTTTACAGAAAAATTGTGCGGAAATTTGGAGGTCCCATGTACCACCCCCTACCCCCCCCATAGTTTCCCCCATTTTTAACATCTTGCATTAGTGTGGTACACTGATGAACCAAAATTGATACATTTTTATTAACTGAAGTCTACTGTTTACATTAAGATTCACTTTTTGTGTTGCATAGTTCTATGGGTTTTGACAAATGTATGACATCATGTGTCCACCATTATAGTATCAGAGAGCAATTTCACCACCCTAAAAATCCCCTGTACTCCACCTATTCATTCATCCCTCCCTCCTCCAGGCCCTGGAAACCACTGATCTTTTTTACTATCTCTATAGATTTGCCTTTTCCAGAATGTCAAATAGTTGTAATCAAACAGTATACAGCCTTTTCAAACTAGGTTTTTTTCACTTAGCATTATGCTTTTATGGTTCCACTGTGTCTTTTCCTGGCTTGATAACTCATTTCTTCATGTTATTGAATAAGATTCATTGTCTGGATGCACCACAGTTTATCCACTCACCTATGGGAGGCCAATTGGTTGCTTCCAATTTTTGGTAATTATGAATAAAGCTGCTATAAACATTCATGGGTGGGTTTTTGCGTGGACCTAAGTTTTCAACTTTTTTGGGTCAATACCAAGGAGCACAATTGCTGGATTCTGTGGTAAGCCTGTGTTTAGCTTTGTAATAAATTGCCAGTCTTTCAAAGTAGCTGTACCATGTTGCATTCTCACCAGCCAAGAATGAGAGTTCCTGTGGCTCCACATTTTCACCAGCACTTGGTGTTGTCAGTGTTTTGGGTCTTAGCCATTCTCATAGGTGCTTAGTGATATCTCATTTTTGTTTTAATTTGCACCTCCCTAATGATATATGATATTGAGCATTTTTAAGTATACTTATTTGCCACCTGTATATCTTCTTTGGGAGGTGTCTGGTCAGACCTTTGGTTCTTTTTTAATTGGGTTGTTTGTTTTGTAATTGTTGAGTTTTAAGAGTTCTTTGTACAGGACACAAATATGTGTTATAATATAATACATGTTATATGTGTTTTGCAAATATTTTCTCTGTCTTGTCTTTACATTCTCTCAATCATATCTTTTGCTGAGTCGAAATGTTAATTTTAATGAAATCAAACTTATAATTTTTCTTTCATAGATTGTGCTTTTTTTGTTTTATTTAAAAAATCATTACAAACCCACAGTGACCTAGATTGTCTCCTGTATTATTTTCTAGAAGTCTTATAGTTTTGTGTTTGACATTTAGGTATATAATCCCTTTTGAGTTAATTTTTGTGAAAGGTAAAAGTCTGTGTCTAGATTAATTTTTTTTTAATTGTGTGTGGCTGTCCAGTTTTTTCAGCAGTGTTTGTTGAAAAGACTATCCCTTTCCATTGAATTTCCTTTGCTCCTTTGTGGAAGATCAGTTGATTATATCTGCATGGGTACGTTTCTGGGCTCTGTATTCTGTTATATTGATCTTTTTTGTATTCTTTCATCAATGTCACACTGTTTTGATTACTGTATCTTTATTCTAAGTCTTGAATTGAGTAATATCAGTCCTCCGACTTTGTTCTTCTTCAGTATTGTGTTGCTATTCTATCTTCCCATACAAACTTTAGAATTAGTTTGTCAATATTCACAAGATAACTTGCTGGGGTTTTGATAGGGATTGCACTGAATCTGTAGATCAAATTGGGATGAATGGACTTCTTAAGAACATTGATTCTACACATGAACATGGAATATATCTTCATTTATTTAGCTCTTTGATTTCTTTCATTAGCATTTTCTAATTTTCCTCATATAAATCTTATTCATATTTTGGTAGATTTATAGCTAAGTATTTAATTTTGTTTTGATGCTTATGTAAATGGTGTTGTATTTTTTTTTTTAAAGAGTGGACTTTATTTTATTTTATTTTATTTTATTTATTTATTTATTTTTGGCTGTGTTGGGTCTTCGTTTCTGTGTGAGGGCTTTCTCTAGTTGCAGCGAGTGGGGGCCACTCTTCATCGCGGCGCGCGGGCCTCTCACTATCGCGGCCTCTCTTGTTGCGGAGCACAGGCTCCAGACACGCAGGCTCAGTAGTTGTGGCTCACGGGCCCAGTTGCTCTGTGGCATGTGGGATCTTCCGAGACCAGGGCTCGAACCCGTGTCCCCTGCATTGGCAGGCAGATTCTCAACCACTGCGCCACCAGGGAAGCCCAATGGTGTTGTATTTTAAATGTCAAATTCCTGTTGTTCATTGGAGGTATATAGGAAAGCAACTGATTTTCATATATTAGTCTTATATCATGCAACTTTACTATAATCATGTCTTAATTCCAGGAGGGTGTTTTGTTGTTGTTGTTATTTTTTTGTTTGTTTTGTTTTGTCAATTTTTTGGGATTTTCTGCATAGACAATCAGGTCATCTGTGAACAGAGACAGTTTAATTTCTTCTTTCCCAATCTATATATTTTTATTTCCCTTTCTTGTTTCATTTCATTAGCTGAGGCTTCCAGTACTATCTTGAAAAGGAATGGTGAGAGGGGCCATCCTTGCCTTGTTCCTGGTCTTGGGGAAAGCATCTAGTTTTGCAATAAATCTGTAGATAAATTTGGGAAATACTGCCATCTTAACAATATTGAGTCTAACAATCAATGAGCAATGGAATTTCACTCCATTTATTTAGACCATCTTTCATTTCTTTCAGCAATGTTTTGAAGTTTTCAGTGTACAAGTCTTGCACCATTTTGTTAAATTTACTGCTAGGTATTTTTTTTTTTTTGATGCTTTTGTGAATAGAGTCATTTTATTAATTTTATTTTGGATTTTTCATTGTTGGTATAAATAAGTTAATTTTTGTATTTGCTTGTTAGTTTTGCAGTTTTTCCCATGGATTCCATAGTGTTTTTTATCTATAAATTATGGTGTCTGTGAATGAAGACAGTTTTACTTCGTCCTTTCCAATCTGGATGCCTTCTATTTCTTTTTCTTGCCTGATTGCACTGTCTAGAACTCTAGAACAATGTTAAATAGAAGTGGTGAGGGGAGACAGCTTTGTCTTTTCCCCAAATTTAAGGGGAAAGCATCCCATCTTTTATCATTAGGTGTGATGATTGCTGTAGGTTTTTCATAGATGTACTTTATCAGGTTGAGGAAGTTTTTTTCTATTCTCAGTTTGTTAAGAGTTTTCATAATGAATAGATGTGCTTTCTTTGGCTTTTGTACAAGGGTTTGTGCCACTTTACCACCAAAAGATAAGGAGGGCAGAAGCTAGGACTGAAGGAAGAATGTTGGAGGCCCTGGATCACATCAGCCCTGGGACCCACCCTACCTCTCGGCATCTAGCTGTGTGAGCCAGCAGGTGTCTATTGCTGAGGATTCATTGACTTTGTTTTCTGTTACGTTTAACAAGAAACCTCCTCACTGATACACTGCCTCCTCCAAGCGGTCTTCCTGATCCATCTTCCAAGTGTGCTGTGTCCTCTCTGACTCCATAGCTCTCTGTAGCTCAGTTATTGTGCATTACCTTGACTGCCCTGTCTGACTCTTTGTCTGTGTCTTGCTTCCTCTGCTGGTTCCTTTGGGCAGAGGCTTTGCTGCCTA
Organism: Balaenoptera ricei; assembly: GCF_028023285.1. Taxonomy (NCBI): domain Eukaryota; kingdom Metazoa; phylum Chordata; class Mammalia; order Artiodactyla; family Balaenopteridae; genus Balaenoptera; species Balaenoptera ricei. The sequence continues at coordinate 4,394,268 of NC_082654.1, read as the reverse complement.
CATGTCTGCCTGTCTTGCAGCATTGGCATTGTCCTTGCAAAGAGTAGACACCCAGCTCTGTAATGAACTAATACAAAGACACTTAAGTGATTACTACTGAAACCAGATTACATACTTTAATTCTTCCTCTAGGAAGATTCAGAGGAAAGATTGTGAGACAAGACCAGTTTGTTTTTTCGTTTTTTGTCAATTAAAAAAAAAAAGCCTTAGAGCTAGCTATTCACTCAGTGAAACCATAAGGGCATTCTTTGGTTGGAGGGAGGTGGAGGCCCAGAAGCTTCTTTCATTGGGGAGGCCCCTCCCTACCATCTTCCAGCTCTGTGCTCGGTGGAACTGCTTTGAGAATCGTGGGCTCTGTTTTATAGATGGGCCTATCAAGACCAACAGACTTGTCTGGTTTCACGCAGCTAGTTGGAGCAGGGCCAGGGCTGGAACCCATGTGTCCTGAATCCTAGGCCGGAGCTCAGTGTGCCTGGAAATGAACCCCTGGTTGTTGTAACTCCACTCATCCCATGCTACCCCTAGTGTGAATCTTCCTCATTTATAGCATCCAATGATGAGAACCATGAAAGTCCCAGAGACAATCTTCTATGATTCTTTAATTTTATAATGAAGCACATGGATACCTAGAAGGGTGAAGTGGTTTTGGAGGTTGTGCTCATGGTGTAGAGTGGGAGCCTTAGTCTCGGTCAGAGTAGTTATATTCATTGGCTTAGGGAAAACAGATTCTCCCCAGAAGTAGAGAAGAACTTGGCAAAGGGCCTGCCATTTTTGCAGACATAAGGGAACCCATTAGCTGTGTCCTTAGACACTGAAGGGATTTCTGGAAACCATGAGTCTGTGCCTAGCACTGCACCCTGCTAGCAAAGCCCATCACCACTTAGCCTCTGCAGTGGGATCGCCTTCCTGGGCTCCACATCTCAGTAACCTGAAAGAATTGATGGATCTCTGAATATGAAGCAGGAAGGCTTCCCTTTCTGACCTAGAAGATTTGGGGGAGATTTGTCTCTACCACCTGCGGCAGATGGAGCCATTTCTCCTAAGTGAGTTGATGCTCCCTAAGCTCCCACCATCTTCCCTGAGAGTTTCCAGCTCTGGGTCTTTGGGGAGCATTTGGGATGCATGCATTCTGAGAGCAGCAGCTGATTCCAGCCCTGGAGGTTGTGTGAATGGAAAACAGCTAGTCAAGTGGAAGCCAAGGTGAATGTAGGCAAGAGACCTTTGCAGTCATACATCACAGGTGCTCAAGATAAAGTTAGAAGGATGTGTGAGTGAGAGGGTCCAGCTAGGCTGCAATCTCCTTGAAGGAAAGGTCTGTGCCCTCTTTTGCCTAATCCTTTATCACACCAGGAAGCATAGAATACACATATTAAGGTTTCAAGTGCTCCTTGACTTGTGAACTGAATTGAGTGATAATGGCCTATTTTAGTTACCTATCGTTGTGTAACACATGGCTCCAGAACTTAGTGGCTTACAATTCTTTCATTATCCCTCACCTTCTCTTGGTTGGCTGAGTTCTGCTGGCTGGTTCTTCAGCTGGTCTCACTTTGGGTCTTTCATGCAGATGCAGTCAGATCATAGCAGGAAATGGGATCATCTGGAGGCCCCACTGGAACACTGGCATGGCTGGACCCCCCCTTGATCTTCATGTAAGGTTGAGCATCTTCTCTCCATGTGGCTCTTCATGTGGTCTTTCTCTGCAGTCTCGCCAGCAGAGAAGCTGGACCTCTCTGCACGGCAGCTCAGGGCTCCAAGAAAGGTGGCAGGAAGGTCCCATCGTGCAGGTGCTTAGCAAGCCTCTGCTTCTATTGCTGTTGTTAACTTCCCATCAGCTAAAGCAACTCGCATGACCAAGCTCAGAGCCCATGTGGGAGGAGACTCCAAAATGGCAGGAATATCAGAGGCATAGTTCACTGGGGGCCACCAATGGAACAGTCCACCAGCATCAGGGAAGGTAAGGCCTTCCAGGCAGTGAGGGGAGAGAGCATCCCACAATTGCTCTGTGTGGTTCTAGTTTATGGTCATGGGGAGTGGCTAAAGATGAGGCTGGAAAGGTGGTCCCAACCAGACTGAGAAGACCTTTCAACACCCTGGAGAGGAATTTGGATGTTAGCCTATAGACTGATGGCGGGAAAGCACTGGAGGTCTCCGGGCAGGGGCATGTAGCCCAGGTGTGTGGTTTAGGTTAGCTCAGGTGGACGTGGGTGGCGGGAGACTTCTGGAGACCAGTGAGATGATCTGGTAAAGATGGCAGTGATCTGGGAGAGACATGACAAGTGGCTGGGGTGAGGCAGTTACGGGGAGGGAGCAGAGTGGGTAGTGCAGGGACAGTTTTAGAGAAGGAACCTGTGCAGCATGCAACTGATGGGCTGGAGGGGTTCGGGAAAGGAGGCGACCCCCTCCAGGAGTGTCCTTCTCTGGCTCTAGGCCTGGGGAACATGACTCTGCTCGCTGGGTGGGCACTGCACCTTGATGAGGTCAAGATTTTTTCTTATCAGACACAAACACTTTGGGCAGAAGTTATGCAGATTTTGAAAAGGAGGAAGCATTCCCGGATACTGAAAATAGGAAAGCTTAGTAAAGATTTAGTAAGAACTCTGAAATTCTAGATGTAGGAAGAGACAAAATGGAAACTTGTCATACTGAGTGAAGTCAGTCAGACAGAGAAAGACAAATATCATATGATATCGCTTATATGTGGAATCTAAAAAATAGGGTACAAATGAACTTATCTACAAAGCAGAAACAGAGTTACAGATGTAGAAAGTAAACTTCTGGTTACCAGGGGGTAAGGGGGGAGGAGGGATATATTGGGAGATTGGGATTGACATATACACACTACTATATATAAAATAGGTAATTAATAAGGACCTACCGTATAGCACAGGGAACTCTACTCAGTACTCTGTAATGACCTATATGGGAACAGAATCTAAAAAAGAGTGGATATATTTATATGTATAACAGATTCATTTTACTGTACAGCTGAAACTAACACAACATTGTAAATCAACTATACTCCAAGAAAAATTTAAAAAAAAACATACCCAGTATAAGAATTGTCAGATCCTGGGGACCATCAGGTGTTACAGGGGTGATGGAGAGCAGCCTTGTTCCTGCTTCTCCCTGGTAGGGGAGCCACAGAAACAAGCAATGCAGCACTGAAGGAGCACACGTAAGGGGTCTGCCTGGGAGGGTCCCTGGGGCCGAGGGTGGCCGGGGAATGTGAGGCTCGGTCCCTGGAGCTGCCAGGGGGGACAGGGCTGGAGATGAGGAGGCTGTGGGGGGATTTGGAGGCGTCTTTTAATTCCTCAACATGCTCACTGCTGAGGCTGCAGGGAGTTTCTGATTTCAGACCCAGTGCCTTAGGGAGCCTCTGATTTCACCCTTTGTTCTCCTGTCTCCTAAGAAGACAGGGCTGCCAAGATCAGCAGGGGTCAGGGGGCCGGGGCTCTAATTACTTTCATTCCCTGAGTTGCTGGGAAGGGTCTTGGGAAAGCGATGGAAGGCCTGCTTGTCACTCCTGCCAGCCAAACGGGGCTCACACATTCTCTGTAAAGTTGTGTTATTGTTGGTGAAGCCATTGCTTGTTTCAAACAGCAGCGTCGAGGTCCAGGGCCCGGGAGTGGTTTATGGGTGAGATGTGACCCGGGCCTTCTCGCATACGATGGAGGTTGGTTTACAGGCTTGGAAAATAAATTTTGGGGCGGAGGCATTTGCAACAACCTTTAAATCGATCTGAGGGTTGAACTAGACACACACAAAAAAGAATGTTAAAAGAAGAAAAGCTTTTGGCAGCGAGGTAATGAGCGGACTTGCCTAGCCCGGTTGCCATGGGGATGATGCAGCCCTCCTCACATCCCGGGTGGGGCTCTCAGGAGTGACCCGGCACCTTCTTGCCCAGGAGATCCTGGACTCAGCGCAGTCCTGATCAGTCGATTTGCTAGAAACACCAACTTGTCATTTGATCACTTGTTTCCAGGATTAAGTTACTCCTAGTGCTATGATTAGGGCCATGTTTTCTGTGCTTGGGAAACTCTCACGTATGATCCAAAAAATTAGAGTTAAATCTGTTAACCCTAAAATTAGGCAACATGAAATAAAATTTTACCTTTAATAGTTAAGAGTTATTAAGAGCCTCCATGCTAGGTATTGTTCTAAGGACTTTACCTGAGAAAGCTCATTGGTCCGTCCCACACCCCTGCGGGGAGGTGACATCGTTGACCTCATTTTACAGATGAGGAAAGGTTGCACCGAGAGGTTAGGTGAGTACCCAAGGTGATACAGTGAGGAGGGAGTGAGCATCCACACGGGAGATCTGAATACAAAGCTCGGGTTATGTCCCAGAGGTCCTCTCCCCTCCCCTGCTTTCTTCCCACCCCACCTAACACCATGGCTGGTTTGGTTTCTGCTACTAAAAAGTTAAAGTGGAAAAATGGCATCCTTTGAGGAAGTAAAATCACAAAGTGCTCCTGGAACCCCACTCTGCCAGTCGCACATCTGAGGATAAGGCAGCCGGGGGGGGCCTTCCAGCCACAGCAGATAGCCATGGCCTCAACCTGCCCAGGGCAGAGGCAGGGCCCTAGGAAGTGCTTGAGGGAAAATCCTTCTCCAAAATTCTCTTGTTTTCTGGTTTAGGAGAACTTTGCCTTATTCATTCATTCATTTATTCATGCATTTATTTATTCAAATCCAGGGTATTGTTTTCCCTAGAGACCTAAATTGTTCGGCGACATTTTGGACTCCACAGTTGTACAGGATTTTAAGGTGCTACCTCTTTCTCCTCTGTGTCTCTGCCTGACCCTGAGGAGCAGACAGGTGGCCCCCAGAGAGTGGGCAGAGGGTCCGCTGACCATCCCGAGACCGGGAAGCCAAGTTTTGTTTTACAAGGAGAGTTCAGCGCCCTGGACTGTTCTGGCCACCTCCCGAGCATCCCTAGCTGTGGTCCAGCAGGTGAGACAGCAGCTGTCAGGGTGGGTACATGTGCGCTCAGATGGGGAGAGTGTGGTGGGAGTTCCGAGTCAGGGTTTAACAGCTGAGTCCTTGGTAGAGAGGGGACCCTGGAAAGAGCAGGAGGACAGTGACACAGAGAAGAGGCACACGGAGGCACGTGTGCACACACACGCCGGGGCTGCGCGACCACGCACACGCATGTGCCCAGGCACTCACACACTCGTGCACGGGGAAGGGGAGTTGGAGACGGGGACTTGGGTGCAGAGAAGCGAAAAGGGCATCTGAAAGGGGCATGAGATGGTCAGGTAGGAATTGAGGAGGGGGGTGAGGCTTGAATGAGCTTTTTTTTTTTTTTTTTAAATTAATTTATTTATTTACTTTTGGCTGCATTGGGTCTTTGTTGGGTTGCGCGGGCTTCTCCTTGCAGTGGCTTCTCTTGTGGAGCACGGGCTCTAGGCTCGAGGGCTTTAGTAGTTGTGGCTCGAGGGCTCTAGAGTGCAGGCTCAGTTGTAGCACACGGGCTTAGTTGCTCTGCGGCATGTGGGATCTTCCCGGACCAGGGCTCGAACCCGTGTCCCCTGCATTGGCAGGCGGATTCTTAACCACTGCGCCACCTGGGAAGCCCATGAATGAGCTTTTTTAAAATAGATTTTATTTTTAGGTTTTAGGTCCATAGCAAATTTGAGTGGCAAATACAGAGAGTTCCCATACACCCTGCCCAGGAGATGAGCTCTTTCTTGCTGTGCATTTTAAGCTGTAATCGGTGTTGTGATTGTTCATGTGAATGGCTGCAACTGGTGCTGACCAGAGATGACAAACTGGTTAGATTGTGTCTCTGGGAAATGGTTAGGATCCCACTGCAGCGCTCACCCTGGTCCCTTTGAGTCTGGCATCCTTCACGTCCCTGTAGGGCAGCACAAGGCCATTTCGTATTTCCCTGGGCTGAGGATGGGAATGCTGTCTCGGTGGCCAGTCGTGTCTTCTTCGGACACCAGGCTCAGCCGGCTGTGCCGCTCTGGCTGGGATTCGGCTCCAAGCTTCGCCAGCGGACGGGCGGACAGGCTGGAACTGAATCCAGGAAAGGCATCCCCGCAGGCCGGAACGCACACGTAACTCTGCTCTAGGGCTCAAACTGGCTGCAAAACAATGACCGATGATTTAAGAAGGTCTGGAATTGTAGCCACCCATCACTCCCAGGCATTTCTGGACAGTCACTTGGCCCCTGTCTTTGCTGACTTGGGTCCCCCTGGATTTCCAGCATCAGGGGTGTGTGTTGTGATCTCTGTGTCCTCCTTGGCCCCCTCCTTGGGCATCACCTCCATCGTTGCTGGGTGCAGTGATGCCCTCACAGGATCCCTACACCCCTCCCCAAACAGTGCCTTCCCAGCAGTTCACCTTGATCCCAGGCCGGTCCCTCTGCCCCCCAGACCCGGCTTCTGCAGCTGAGAGGAACGTCTCCTGGCTCCAGGGAGGCTGGCAGGGCCGGAAGCCTTGAAGATGGTTCTTCTTGGAGGGTCAGGAGGGTCCCGGTCTCCACAACCTGTTCGATGCACCAAGGGGTCCCCCTGGCTGGGAGGAAGGGGGAGTGTATAGAGCACTTGGGCTCTGGGTGGGGAGAGACGAGGGTCACTTTCAGTCCACGTGGACGGAGGCGACCTTGGAGCACGTTCTGTCTCTGCTGCTCCTTCATTTCCCACCCGAGCATTTCAGCTCCGGGCTCGGGCCCGCCCAGCTGGAATGTCTCTAGATTTTAGGAAATACCTCTGACTGTATAAATCCTCCACACTTTTTTTTTTTTTAAATCATAAGAGAAATAATACATGTTCATTGTAGAAAAGTAAGACAATATAGATTATGCAAAAGAGAAAGAAATAAAACCAACCCTAATTTGATCTCTATGACTATTTTTTGGCGTATATTTATATACAATATATATCATTCTGGACTTTTCTCCTGGGTATGTGTATTTAGTTGTGTGTGTGTGTGTGTGTAAGCAAAATAAAATGAGACTATCCTATTATATATAGTATCTTGTAACCTGTGTTTTTGCTTTAACAATATACCCTGAACATCTTTTGGTGTTGATTTTTTTTTTTTTTTTTTTTTTTTTTTAATGAACATAGGTCATTTAGGAAGACTAGAGATTAAGGGAACATTGTCGGATACATGCAGATTGACTTAATTAAAGCAGTCGAACACGATTTGACTGTTAGACACTAGATGTAAGGGATGGTGAGACATGTTTCCTGCCCCCAGGCAGTTAGGGGAGATAAGAGGCACACACACAGTTTCTTGGCCCAGCACCACATGATCAGCAGTCTACTGCAGCTACAAACCAATTCTGTTTTGGAGGTACCTGGAGGGCTTCTTGGAAGAGGTGACATTTGTGGAGTGGAGCAGATTTTTTTCCCTTCCTTGGTAACCATTTGCATTTTCTCTTGTGGGAGATGTGCTGGCAGAGAAGTCAAGAGCCCTGGCTTTGGAGTAGATGCATCTGGGTGCCAGGCTACTCTGTCACTTTCTAGCTGTGTGACATTGGGCAAATTCACAAGCCCTCTGAGCCCTGGGTTTCTTCTCTGCCAGTTGTGGATAATGGTACCTACTTCATCAGTTCGTTGTGAGATTTCGGTAAAATAACACATGGCAGGTATCAAAAGCCGACACCTGATGTGTTGTAAATGCTCAAGAAAGGGTCATTATTACTATTATTAGAATTTGGCTAAAATAACTATTCATATGTAAATCTGTAGTAGAATGGGCAGAAAATATGTGAGCTTTTAAGTAATGAGGAATAAAAAACGTCTTAAGTGTTTTCACTGTCTTACAGAATATGTTTTCAGTAAGCCCAAGTAACTCTTCAGAATTTTTTCCTGAGATGCAGAGAAAAACAGATACTGGGTGTTCACAAGTTGCTCTGATTTCAAATTTTGGGAAATGCGGGGAGTCTGCTGTGATGAACTCTTGTAGACAACGAACTATTCCTCTAATAATATCAGGAAAATTCCGATAGTACTCTGGCATAATGCTGTACTGATATAACTCGGAAATATCATTATGTATTCTGCTATTTCTCTGAAATAATATTGCACTTAATTAATAGAATATCCCAGTTGAAAAAATCTTATTTAACTTAGATATATCACCGTGTTAAATTCCAGACTCAACAGCTGATCTCCTTTCTTAGTACTTTTATGAAAGGAACATTCAGATTTGATCAGATTTGATCTGTTTATAGTATTGAGAACTATATTGAAAAGAAACTCTCATTTGGCTTTCTAATCAGGCCAATTTTCAGTGAATATTAAAAAAATTACAATATGGCATGCGTATACATATGGAATAGATAAAACCTTCTGCTTTTAAGTTGTTAAGATGATGGCTTTTCTTAATGTCTGTCCAAATGAAATGCTCTTTTAAAACGTATACACGCCACACACACCCTCTCGGAGGCTGTGATCCTAATTTCTCTTGCCACCCAAAAGTCATGGCTAAATTAAATTAATACATAAGAGACTTGTTGTGTTCAGCTCCTGCAGTAACTACTTCTGTTTCTTGAAAGGCCTTTCTTTTTACCGACTTCCTTATCTGAAAAGGTTTACCCTGTCTTCGTGCAAGTGGTTGTCATGCTTTAGAAAAATCACAAGCAGCAAAAAGTCAGAATTGTCAGTTCAGAAGACACTGCTTTTTCCACTGGGTACAACCAAGCAAGCGATGCTGGCAAACGATCTTTAGAAAAAAAACAGAGGATGGGAACGGCGGCAGAATGAAGATAAAAAGAGTTGCTGGCTTTATTCTCGCTGAAGGCTGGCAGCAGGAGTCTGCAGGAGGGGGACGCCTATCAGATAGGTCATCTGTTGGGTAATGAAGAAAAGAAGACAGGAGACAGGCGGGGGGCAGGTGATGGTCCCTCTCGGAGGGCAGGAGGGCCTGGAGCGGTGGGAAGACACAGCTTTAGGAGCTGATCACCTTTCATTTCGAGGCTTGTGGGGCAGAGCTTCCAGGGGAGGGGTACCCACTGATAAGGTTACAGGTAAACATGAAAATCCTGCTCATTTCCCCCGGCTTCCTTCATTATGGACTCATTTCTATCTGTACAGGGCGTCCTGTTAAAAATTACTAATATGTCAAAAAATTTCCTAGTCCTGTGATATTGATATTTATACTACCGTCCTACCATCTTATTTTGTGTTAGTGAGGAGGTCGTGTGGTTTTAGGAAGAAGCAGCAAAATGATGGTAACAGGTAGTAACAATTTTAGATGCACGTCTTTGTCCGGGAACTTCTGCCTCGTGGGGCTCTGCCCATAAAATGCCCTGTGTTTTGCTTTAAAAAAAAAAGTACTCAAAAGATACACCCTCCATGAAAGTTGGTTTATAGATCTCTAGTTTAAAATCATGATGGCCTCCTTGGACTATTATGGCTTTGGGTTTCTACAAGAAGGTTCAGTTTGGCATCGTTATCTGCTGACTTGAGGACTCCTGGCTGGGCAGCTGGGGGTCCCTACAGGCTGGGTGGAGCCTGGGGCAGCCTGAACACTTGATTGAACCTAGGGATGCAGGAATATAAAATGAGTTTGGCCTTTACTTCCAGAGGACCCAGAACCCTGCTCTTCTACTCTGGAGGATACAGGAGACGGAGAAGGGGCCTTTAAGCCAGATACACTTTGGCAAATGCCTCCCTGCAAGGATTGTTAAGTCAGGTCTTTAAGAAACGTGCTAGGATTGAATGGGTTAGGGGGACACCCAGGAGACTACATCCTCTGGCCAGCCTGCCGGAATCAATCATGGCCATTTGGGTTCGGTGAGAGAAAGTAGGAGGCATCATCTCTGCATCACCATCTAGGGTACAGGCCACCCTGCCACGGTGGCCAGGCATTAGGTGCGACCACAGCGGTCTGCGGGAGAACCGCAGGGACGGGCCCCTGGACGCTGGGTTTACCATTCATCAACGGCCTCAGCCTGGGCCGGGCCGGTGCCTTGCACACACGCATGCGTCATGCATCAAGTCCGCCCTCCTTCACAAACAATCTAAGGGAGTATGATTCTTTGCTTTCTGCCTCCTGACATGTGGGCCTGGCCACGGGACCCGGCAGTAAATATCTCTCTTAAACAAACTGCTGTCACTGCCAAGTCACCGGGGGCGTTTAAGAGGGAATTAGGAATTAAGAATTTGTGGCGATGGGTAATAAAAGATGGATTGGCTTATTTGCATGGCTCTGCAAATGTGAGCGTTAAAATAGGTGGAAAAGGCTAAAATAAGACGGCAGTTATGCTTCTGAATGGGTCATACTCAATCATTTGGCAATTACTTTGCCAGTTACTTTGTTAAAGTTGTGTGTAAGTCTATGTCTTAGCTATACTTATCTCTAGTGAATATCTTGTGCCTATATTACTGTGCATGGTGTATTTACATATATAACTATGTGTATTGTGTATGATGTACACACACATATAGTGTACACATTAGAATGGGAAAGTTAAAACACAGACTCTGCCTGTATGTCTCTGCGGCAATAGTTCGGTTACCTGATGGTTGTGCTATGCAAAAGTGGCACGTTAAATGTCTGCATTTTATGCGCAGGGTGGTAGCTTTTGTTTGAATAATTTAAAATTCAAATGGGAAAAGTCTGTGTGCCCACACTTCAGGATTTCATCTTTGTGGCAATCTAAAAGGAAAAAAAAAAAAATAGTTAGCTGGGGCCAATAGCTTGGTTATCCGGCTGTATGTATTTTATATGCTGTCAATACCCTGACATAAGAAGATTATGATGTTGAAATCAGGCTTACAGATGTAGGTTCTACTTTCTAAGCCAGAAAAATCCTCCAAATTGTTACGCCTAAATTTTTTAATCTCCCTGTTTAGGCCAAAAGGTTAGCTCAGGAACAAAAAATATCGACCATTTTCGACCATAAAGAGACGCTGAGGGACATTTCAGGAAGCGATTGTTTGGCTGTGCTGTGCACATCAGAGGAACAGCACTCGGAGAGGATGGTGTCTGTTGGGGCTGGTGGCAGCCGGCCCGGGAGTGCCTTTCTCTAATGGACTGTGTCCTGTGCAGCTGCCGACGAGCCTCGTTCACATCCCAGGGAGGGAGTCATAAGCCGTCAGGACTGAGTGCCCACTGCTGTCTGTGGGAGAGCCGGACGGGGTAAAACTGGAGAGCACAAGGTGTGTGGCTTTGGCCTCCCCGCTTTAGGCAGCCGCACTGGGTTGTCCCCAGTTTGGAGGGGCACCAGGATACCCCAAGCTCCTTCCATGCCTCTCCTTGGCCCTCGTCCATCCCTTCTGTCTGCCTGGTACCAGGTGCTGATAAACTTATTCAAACTATTCGTGACAGCCCCTTTCTCTGTTACTTTATTTGTGGTTTGTTGCGGCTAAACAGAAAGCCTCTGATGTTTTGACCAGATGGGTTAAGGAAATGAGGGAATTTCAGTCCCTGAGAAACGGCTGATTAGAAAGGTACTGTTAGTTAGGGCTGCAGAGAGCCCCTGGCACCCTGAGCTTTGCATAAGCCCGTCCGGGGGAAGGGAACCCGGGCGCTGGTACCCGGACCAGGCCGGTGACCTATGGGTTGGGACAAAGCGGTGCCACAGGGGAAGTCGGGCTTTGTGGATCCTTGCAGGACCCTGGGGAGGTGAGGCTGCTGTAACCAAATATCACACACGGCGTGGCTGAGACGACGGACGTTTAATTCTCACAGTTCTGGAGGCTGGAACGTCCAAGATCAGGGCACCAGCCCATCTGGTGTCCGGTGAGGGCCCCTTCTTGGTTCATAGACGGCTGAGTTCTCGCTGTGCCCTCAGTGGAGGAAGGGCGAGCAAACTCTCTGGGGTCTCGTTTATGAGGACACCAATCCCAGTCACAAGGGCTCCACCTCAAATCCCGCACCTCCTAACACCATCACCCTGGGGGTTATTAGGGCCTCTGCGTGTGAACTTGAGGGGGTGGGGTACACAAGCCTCCGGTCCGTAACACCCGGCCCCAGAGGAAGCGGGGATGGGGACGAGGAGGGTGCAAGGACATGAGGGCCCTGCCTGCCACTCTCTTGGCTCCTAGTAAGTGCTGCTGTGAGCTCGGCTGCCCTCCTGGACTCCTTCATTTTCCTCCTCCGCAGTCAGAAGCCTCAGCAGTTCACCTGTACTTCCTTCCCCTCTGCCACCAACCCCACCAGCCTCCCTGCTTTCCACCCCCATTCCGGCCCCCGCAGCATTTCGGTGGTGTCCAGCGTCCTCAGATAGCATACAGACGACATAAAGTGGCCTCTGAGCGACCCCGGCCAGCTCTCTCCTTCCCGACTCTCCTGTCTGCAGCCCTGCAGACCACGCATTGGACTCCATTCTCTGGTGTCATCGGGCCTCTTCCCCGTCCTTGCCTGGTTAGCACATCCTGGGGGGCTCAGAGCAGTTTCACCTCCCCTGGCCGTGAGTAGCCCCTGAGCCCACTGGTCCTGTGCGCGGGGTCAGTCCTGGGTGACGGTTAAGGATGTAGGAGTCACAAACTGCCGTGTATAGTAGAATCGCCCGGGAGCTCACGCAAAATGCAGATTCCGGCCCCCCTCCCCCTCCCCTGCCGCCCCCATCCCCCCAAGTCTCCTGTAGCTTATTATGGTCCCGGGAGCCTCTGTGGGGCGGGGAACCTGCACTTGAAGCAGCTTCCCAGGAGGTGGTGACGCAGGTGGTGCCTGGACCTCACGCTGAGGGTGCTTGACCCTGAGCGGTGATTCAGAGTCCCAGGCAGATGCTGGGTCCCCCTCCTGTCGCCTTTCAGGGCTGTCATGCTGCACACGCTTCATTAGAAGTGAATCCCATTTTAGCAGAGGAAATGCCTGGGTTTTTTTTAAGTCCCCCCCCCCCCACTTTCTACCACCTGGGGGGATAAAGGTGTTTTAACCTATGTTCCAGAGTAATCATATTAAATAACATTAATGTATTAATAATTTAATAAATCTTGTAAGTAATATAAACAATATTACGGAAGATGTTAAGATTTCATGTCCAGGGGTACAGGGGGCATCTGTGAGCAAGCTGACTTTCCCGTCACTCACTATGGGAGTCGGGGAAATGCCAGGGGTGGTGGGCAGGTGGCGACATGGGGGAAAAGCACGCGTTTGGGCTCTGGGGGTAGGAAGAGACCCCTCGGGTGGGAGAAGGAGGCTGGGACATGAGAAGCCCCTTCCTGCTGGGCCATTCCTACTGCCCCCTCTGAGTTGGGCTGTGACCACACCACGTCTCAGCCACGGTCCCTGAGGGGAAGGTCTCTTATCTCTGTCCCCCACTCCCACCCCCGTCATGGGGTGGGTCAGCAGCAGCCCAGGGGGAAGGGGGCTTTTGAAGCAGGTCTCTGTGGTTTGGACTCTCCTCACTCCCGCCTGCCAAGGGGACCAGCCCGGGTCTTCTCCAGAGCCCAGAGCCCCCATCACTCCCCGACCTGGCGCCTGCCGGCTCTGGCCCTTGGTCCCCGGGGTGGAGGCTGGCACCTTTGACTCGGCTCCTCTGCATCCCATTAAGCCCGGGGACAGACACATCTGCACTCGGCATGAGTTTCTGCAGACCACTGAGTCACTAGCAAAGATGTGATGAGTCCAGATGTTCAGGAACACGGCAGCGCTTCACGGACCGCCACTGGGACAAATAAACACGGAACGTGTACAAGTCTATCGGGTACCAGAAGTTTGGCAAGTCGGTGCCCTTATGAAAGGAAAGGCTGGTGACATTTGAGGGGAGGTGGCAGTGGGAGAAGGGGAAAGTGCTTTTATCTCAAACATCTCGAGGATGAGTGCTCACTTCTTGAAGGAAGGGAGTTGGAACTATTTCAACTTCACTTGAAGGGGGATGATTTATTCTCATTCTACAGCCTCTTCTGATGCTACAAATGTAATTTCCGGCCTCTGCAAGGCTGGGCTTGATGTGTTCCTGGCCTTGCCGTGTGCCGTACAGCGTGAGCTCTAGAGTCAGAGGGAGGTTATTTAACACCCCAAGGCTTCAGTTCTCCTGCCTCTAAAAGGGGATAATAGATACTCCCATTCTCAGAGGTCTGGGAGAATTAAGAAACCTGTGTTAAGTGATGTATTAGCTCAGGCTCATAAAAGGGGCGCTGTTAGGACGGCTGCAGGATTTAGTCCCTCTTGCTCCGTCATCTCCAGTGACCCGTGCATCAAACCCCAAGCTTGGTGATCTGAGAGCAGGATCTGGACTTAAACATGTGCATTTCAATAAAATACTGAAAAGCAAGTGCTTTTTTTTTTTTTTTTTTAATCTTTTGTTTCAATATAGCCTAATTGCAAAGGATATTGCCCTTTGAGTGGTACCTATAGTCAATGGCTTGGAGGAAATTAATGGGAAAATTGGTGATACATTATATCCACCTAGGGTTCTGAAAAAAGAAGAAATGTTTCTGCAAAATTTAATTAAATGTTCGCATCAGAAGTTTATTCAAAATAACCCCTGTAATCACACTGTGATCAATGACATGATTTATTGCACATTGAGATGTTTCACGATTTGGGTCTTGCGAGGATTCATCTGCTGAAGCCATTTCCAAAACAACGACGAATGTTAAGAAGAGACATGGTCTTTCTCTCATGAATGGATTAAGGATCTAGTTAATGTAAAGCAGACCAAGCCAGTAATTGTGACATTGACTAAACCAAGATGTCCAGAGAGTGTGCTCTACTTTGGGAAAAGGACCACAAAATTTCATTTTGGATTTTCTGAATAAAAATGAACTTTGTGTTGGTGATTCCTCTCTTCCCTGACCAACAAAGATGTCCAGTTCATTTGACCATGATACCTGAAGATGTTATCCGTGTTCACACACTTTTTTTAGATTAAGGTTTTATTAAAAGGAAATCTCTCAAGATGGCAACCTACAGAAATAATAGTACCGATGTCAGTTTCATTTGAGATCTACTCTCCGCTACTCCAGGTAAATAAATCTTGGAGGGATGTTCAGCTTGATGCTTACTTTGTTGACTGGAGAAGGCACACTAGTATCATCTTGCAAAGTTCATTTTACTCAATTGTAAGTCTCATTCATTGATTTGTTCAATACTTGTGAATTGAAACATTCAAGAAGGACCAGCAAGTGACTAGCAACCAAGATTTGAAGCTCAGGAAAGAGAATCAGTCATTGATTTTTTAAAATGTACCCATTCGTTTCTTCAGCAACTTTTCTTTGATGAGCGAGATGTGCTCCCTGTCCTCCCAGGGCTCACAGCCTATCGGTGACACAGGCGCTTAAGGAATCACTTTCCCTAGCGTGTGATGACTGAGGACCACAGGAGGCTGTAGGTAACACTGGGCAGGGTGTGATTCATCTCTCGGGGTGGAGACAGAGGCATCAGGTCAGAAAGATGGAGATGGAGCCGGAGACTCAGATTTGGGAGGTGGCTTGGTGGTGAGGAGAGAGGAAACTATGAAAGATGGTCCTTGAACCTGAGGATTAAGAAATTAAAAGGAGTTATTTAACAAGGTCCTACTGTATAGCACAGGCAAATATATTCAGTATCCTGTGATAAACCATAATGGAAAAGAATATGAAAAAGAATGTGTATATATATATGTATAACTGAATCACTTTGCTGTACAGCAGAAATTAACACAATGTTGTAAATCAACTATACTTCAAATAAAAAAATTAAAAAAAAAATGAAGTTGTTTAAAGCCTCAGTGATCATCATTGTCGTATTCTCGAGGCCTGGAAGAATGGAAATGTTTAAGAAGATTCGGTCTCGCTCTCTTTTTGTCACCCAAGCACTGCAGCCGAGTCCGCAGGTGCAGAAACTGTCTTTAACTCCGTACATCCACCAAACAGGATAGTTGTGCTTTATCGACTGGATGCAACACAGGCAAAACCAGACTGAACTGGCTAGTTCCGAGAAGGCTAGCAAAGCGGGCTAAAGTTCACACCTTTTCTCCTTACACACTGATTGTAATACATTATCAGGCTAAGACCTCCTCCCGCGGGTGCCATGACCCTGTAAGAACAGAAAGAAGGTGTGGACCCTATTTCCTGAAACTCTCTGCCTTTTCCGAGAAATGAGATGATGTCAGACTCCACACCATCCCTCCCCTTTGACACTTTACTATAAAAACTTTCTTGTTTGGGGAGAAGGTGCCTGTAGAGCATGAGCCCCCTTTCTCCATTCTCTGGCCATCGAATAGAATAAAAGCCTGTCTTGCTTGTACCGAACTCAGTTTCATTATTGGCGGCTTGGACCTCATAGGGAAGGAATTTCTTGACTGAGCGGGGACGGTGGGGTGGGTGGGTTTCAGTTCATTAGGGCCCCAAGAGGGGGCCTCATGTCTAATTCGGTAACATCTGATGATGAGATTTTTCTCTATAGGGGAATATCATGGCTGGTCCTATCAGGGCTCTTCTGTATCAGGGCTCTATCATGGCAGAAGGGTGCTGTAATTAAAAATGGGTGCTGTAATTAAAATTCAACCAGACAATAAACTGATCCCCATTAAACCTTTACGGATTTGACAGACACATCTACTAAAATTTAAGCTCGTAAAGACAGAGACGTTTGTCTTTTTTGTTTGTTTTCTTCATTGACATAGCCCAGGCCCCTGGAACTAGCACAGAGCAGGCACCCAACTAATAGGGGTAGAATGGAATATACTTTCCCTTTGTCTAGGTGAGGAAGGACGTGGGCCTCTAACCTGATACACTGTATTGGGAATCTCTCTAGTCCTTGTTCAGATGTATTTCGGTCAGGGCTTCATTGAAAAAACTCAAGCTCAGGCTACATGTTGGTTCCCAGGACAAGTATTTCGAGAGCAGATCCGTACTTTCTGTTTCTGGACACATCTTGTCAGCAGGTTCATCAGAGGCATGTTCACTGTGGCTGCATGAGGCCAGGGGAAGTTATTTGAGTCTTGTTGTCAGCAGAGGGTGAAGCAGAGCCCTGGAGAAGGTGGGGTTTAGGTGCCTTTGGGCCCAGGTGGCAGAGGCAGGCCAGCCCTGGCTTGTGGATGTCCTTCCCTGGGAGATCTGTGGGAAAGGTCAGGCCCGTCCAGGCTTCCGTGCAGGCTCTCTGTCACCGACGCACGTGCTCCTTAAGGAAAGCCTCTCACTCAGTGGCTGGTCCTTCAGAGCCTGGCTCTTCTGACCCGTTCCCACTAGCCCTTCTAGCCTCAGCTCAAACGTCCCCGCCTTGTAAGAGATCTCCTTTATCGTCTCATGCGCTGTCTGATCTCATAGGCCCCTCCACTATGGCCCGAATCTCATTGTGCAGTCCTTGTCCAACTGAAGTCTGAGGTCCTCTTGCATAGAAGATGTGGGGTCTGACTTCCTTCATTTCTGGTGTCTGCATTTCGACAACCACCCCTGGATGCTTCTTACTCCCGCCAAAGTTCAAGAACCCTTGGCCTTTTTTGGGGGCTGGGAAAGCCACCTGGAATCTCTGTGGGTGAGTCATCTCCCAGGACCGTAATTCCAGGGAATGACGGCGGCCAGCTCGGGCTCCTGTGCACGGTGGCAGGTCCACGGCGTGGCTTACGCTGCCCTTTCTTGTGATCACCCATAAGGAAAGGCTATCTCAAGACAGATCTTTCTGGTTTTTGTTTCTGTCTTCTTACTTACATAAACTGTAAAAGTTTTTATATACAACAAAATGAAAATAAGGGGTAAGTTATAAACGCCACCTCTTAATAGGACAGCAGTTAAATTGGAGCTGTACATCATTGACCACTATGAAACACGACTTTCATAATTGTTTTAATTTTCTCTCTTGGTGTTATGAAGACCTATATTACATACAGTTCTATATTTGCACCTTTATTTGTAATGAAATAAAGGTTGGAAGAAAATTGAAGTTCAAACATGGGCTAGCTTCTAATGGCAACAAGTAAAGATAAACTGTCATTGAAAGGGATTAAATATAAGCTTGAGTCTCTGAAAAGCAGGATCCCCGCCTCCTCTCTTCCCTTGCATTTGACCCCCTCTCTTCCTCTTGAACGTTTCTTGTTTGTTTGTTTGTTCGTTTAAAATTTTTGTGGGAGTATTCACAATGTTGTGCTAGTTTCAGGTGTACAGCAAAATGAATCAGTTATATATATACATATATCCACTCTTTTTTTTTTTTTGAACGTTTCTTGAACATGTAATCTATGCATGGCTTTATATCCAACATACAGAAGGATGTAACTAGAAGTTTGATCCATTGATATTTCAATTTTCAGAAATATTTGCTCATAAAAACCTCCCTCTGGATTTTTTTTTCCCCATCATGATAAAAAGGCTTGCTTTTTGCTAAAAGCCAAAAGAATGTCCCTTGAAAAGTAAATATTCAAAGATATTTTTCCTTTTCACAGGCAATATCAGCAGATCATTGGATTTCATAGGTATTAAAAACATGTCTATGTCTTTAATTTTCAGTAGAAAAAAAATATATTGCATTTTTTGGGGAAAATTTCTTGCGGTTGGGAACACAGCAGCACATGCGATGTGTACGTGTCAGGGGGTCGGGGTGTGGATGTATCTGGTTGTTGATTTTCAAAGCAAGTGCCCCCTTTGGACTAAAAGTCAGGCGACAGTGTTAAGGAAACATTTGCCTACTAGACAGGCGTTCAGTGCTCGTGGGCATTCAGAGGCTATTTTGTCACTGCATCGGAGAACTCACTTTTGTTTTACGATGAATCTGTGTGAGTCCTGTACCTCAAGACAGAGCAGCAAAAAGCCAGCCTCTGCTCTGGCATGTGGCTGAGATTTCAAACAGAGAAACAACCTCCTGTCCCCTGAATGGAGTGGATGAATATTGGAACCGCAGAGAAACTAAGACACTCGAGATCATTATTTGAGGTCAGGAGGTTTCCTGCTAAAAATCTCCCATTTAAACCCAAGGGGACTGAACTCAAAGCGTTTTTTATCAGAAGGCTCTGGAGTCAGGGATATGCTTTGACTGCTGGCGTAAGGCTTTTGACCTGTAAAATTCCAGAGCTGGCGTTTGAACTGGGGCTTTAAGGAGACGAGTGATGACGGCATGGGTGAATTTAAGTAAGTCGTCTGTGTATTTGTAAGTACATTGTGGTTGGGGCTGCTAGCGCTTATAAATCACGCTGCATTTTCAGAGTGGTTGGTATCATTACCCTTCCTTCTCACAAACGTGGAGCTAGGGGGGCACTGCTGTTTCTGTTAAACAGCCAAATAGCTGCCCCACTGAAGTCGGGGGCTGCCTTGAATAATATTGTTTATGAATTAAAAAAACGAGGTGTAGGGGCTTCCCTGGTGGCGCAGTGGTTAAGAATCTGCCTGCCAATGCAGGGGACACGAGTTTGAGCCCTGGTCCGGGAAGATCCCGCATGCTGCGGAGCAACTGAGCCCGTGCGCCACAACTACTGCGCCCGCGAGCCACAACTACTGAAGCCCGCATGCCTAGAGCCCGTGCTCCACCACAAGAGAAGCCACCGCAATGAGAAGCCCGCGCACCGCAAGGAAGAGTAGCCCCCGCTCGCCGCAACTAGAGAAAACTAATGTGCAGCAGTGAAGATCCAAAGCAGCCAAAAATAAATAAATAAATTTAAAAAAAAAAAGGAAAAGAAAAATGACATGTGACCTGAATGTCTTGGGACTTGTAAATGGATTCTAACCCAGTTCCAGACAAAGAGTCTCAACCCGGCTTGAGCAGAGGGGGCCCCTTTGCAGCAAAGGCTGGCGAGGAAGGAGCTTTCCAAAGGGATAACCCTTCTTTAGATGTGCCAGCATTTGTCCATATTAAAAAAATGAAAACCTCATGATTCTGGAGTCATGCCTCAGACCATGGGGCTCCTCATAGCGTAAATAATTACCAAATGGGACTCACTTATTTATTATTTACTTATTTATTCACAGCTGTGAATTAATAGGATTGCAGCTCTGTTATGAATGGAAGACTATGATTGATTAGACTCCCGATCAAAATCAGATCAATTACTGTTCATTTGCTATTGATCTGGTTGGTCCTAGAGGTTGGGTGTGGGTTTAATTCCCTTTGGCTGCTGTCCAGTAAGTACTGTTTTAGCTTCACCTTGGTCACGGCTTGAGTCCCGTCCTGTTGTCCCTTCACTAACATTTAACATCATGAGGACAATCCCTGGCACAGAGGAAAAATGTTTCCAAATCGAGGACGTGGAATTCCGGCTTGTAGGTGCTGAGGCCAGAACTGATCATATGCAACTTTTGCTGAGCCCCTTCCCCATGCGGCCTCAGAACGGGTGCTGCCGTGCAAAGCATGCTATTTAAAACTCGGTTTTAGGAATGAGGCCGGATTCCGGGTGTCCATCAACACATGTGACTGGTCGTCACAGAGGCTGTTCCATCTGGCTCCTTTCCGGGCTGCCTGCCTGATGCCTATTTTGGACTGCTGAACAATTTTACCTTTATTTCACTTTATCTTTTAATCCAGAGCAGTTTTACAAATCAGATGGCCTCTTGTGATATGCATGTGGGCTTAAAGATACGAGATTCTTTTTTTCTTTCTTCTTCTTCTTTTTTTTTTTTGCTTTATAAATCATTTCTGCATCTCAGACATTTATAATCATCTTTCTATTTCAGGATATTTGTATTGGCCAAGGATGGCCCAAGATGGTGGGGCCTCCACTTGACCTCTGATTGTGGGGATATAAATGAACCCTGCCATTAAGGTCTGTGACCACCTGGCCGCCTTCCAGACTCTCCGTTGTTGGGACAGGGAAAGGCGGAGCTGGAATGTGTGAGATCTCAAAGCCAAGGAAGGCTGGGACCCTTGGAGAGTAAATTTTGTGATGCTCACCCAGGCTTTTGTTGGTGTATCTTAACCGTGATTGGATTAGGAGGAATTTATCACGTCCGACAAGGTTATAAGGTCTCCTGTGCTGGATGGGTGGGTGGGTGAGTTGTTGGCCCCCCTAGAATTTTCTCTCCAATGTGCTGCAAATGAAGATGATGTTCCCGGCTTCCAGGATTTCACCTTTCTGTCCTCAACCGTTTGATCCACAAAATTACCCATCGTGCGGGCATTTGTCTGTTTACTATAATGAAGACAACCGGGTTTGTAATTGTCTATTAAATGGTCTATTAAATAGTGTCATAGCTAGAGGGACCTCAGCAAAAATAATTCGGCTTTTCAATGCTTCACAGCCTCCCTCTCCTCACACTGTTCTGCAGCACTTTTTAGGAAGATAGCTTAAAGCGTTCTTTCTTCTTTTTTCAAATCTCGTAACCTGAAGCTATGCTGGTGATTTTTTTTTTCTGGGATTCAAATCTCAGTTTCCCCAAGATGTCGAGGCGTTCCTCTTGCCTGTCGGCTTCCCCAGAAGCTCCTCTGTCTCTTCGATCTGTTGACACGGTAGTTTCCCCTCCTGGCTGATGGATCACCTTTGCTTTGGTCTTGCTCTCCTGTCTCGGGGGTCCTGTCTTCTCCAGGCTCCCCCTGAGTGCTGGGCTCACTTCCCGGCCACATCCCCTGGCCCCATCTCACCTCTTCTGTTTGCCTCTTTGCCACCTTTATCCCTACCTGCGTTTTTAGGCGGACCTTCTGTAGGTGCTGATTTCGTGGGCTTGATTGATTTCTGCTCTGTCACACTCACCACTGTCCCCCACTCTTCACTGCAAACAGGAACCTCGAGGCGTATTTTACACCATACAGTCCCTAAATACTAGCCTCTGAGGGTCGTTCCCCGAATGTGGCCCTTGTTCCTTTGGTGCCTACTGTATGCTTTTTGGCAGATGTATATTCAAAACACTAGTAATTAGGAATTTGTTTTGTTGCTTATAAGTAAAACTAGCTCGTCACATCCAGGATTTCATAGATGAGGATCAAATAGTGAGAATGAGGCTGGCACAGGTTTTTGATTAATTTTTTTGGTTAAAAAAGCCAGCTTAGGGGGAAATATTTAGTAAGTAACATTAAGTGGGCACATTGACAACTGTGAAGGGGACAGACCACCCATCTACTCTAAGCAGCCCTCATTTTACAGTGAAGGAAAGTGGAGCGTGGGAGGGAACAGGCTGGTGTGCAAGGAACTGAGCTCTGAGGAATGCAACTGTGGCTCTCAAAGAGATGGGCTTGCTGCCTGTGGAGCCCCAGGGGCCAGCCTGTAAGGCGCTTTCTAGTGAGGGGCAGCCTGGAGCCGGGCAAGGCGGGCCCCACAGGGGACATGTGCTTGCGTTCTGTGGGCTCAAGGGGCTGCTGGGAGCTAGACCAGGTCGAGCCTTCCCGGGAGAAGACCCCGGCATCTGTGTGCCCTGGAGAGTGAACGCCAGGGATAAGGAGTAGGTCTGGAGTCCTGCCTCTTTGCTCAAGATTCTGTCACATTAGTATCAGCTCTGCTTGACACCATTGTTCTCCCTATATTTTCACAATCCTCACTGTTTCTCTTTGAGCATCCCTCATTCTACCCATGGTGGCAGGATAGTTTGTGGGGATACTCATTTGTGTTTGGCTTCTAATTTTCCCCTTAAACCCTCCCACCCACTAAATAAGCCAGGGTGTGCCAGACTTTGTTGGGGACCTAGTACAATAACTTCGCTCCTTCCTTGCTAAGAGATCCCTGAATATGGGGGGCCCAGTTCCAGAGGGTAAACATGATCTGTGTCAGCCATTCCTGGCAATTTTGTTCTCCTTTGCTAGTGATTGGTGTTTAGGTTGTCACGTGATCCAGCTCTGGCCAATAAGAGCTATAGGAAGTCTTTGAGGAACTTTTGGGAAAGTTTCCACTTTTTAATAAGATAGAGGCAAATGAGGAGAGATTCCTTTCTGCTTGGGACAGCATGGTATAAGGTGTGATATTCAGCACCACAGCAGCCATTTTGCCACCAAGAGGGAAGACATGGTCAACTCTCTGAAGATGAATGAGGAAGTATTGAAGGAGCCTTCATACACTATTGAGTCATCAGAGGATCCTTGGAAGTTCCTGTCTCTGGAGATCTTGTTAGGTGAGATAATTAATGCTATTATTAATTGCATCAGTTTTTCTTTTTTTGGCCAAAGTATCCGGAATGGTACATGGGCACTTTTACTCTCCCATGCCCTTGAGGTTTTGTTCTGCCTAAAGGAAAAGTTGGCAGCAGAGTCTACCCATCCTGGCTTTTGTTTTCCAAAACCTGAGCTCCTAAAGAGTTCACACCCTGGGGGTCAGGGGAGGGAAGAGTTGCCAGGAATTCCTGACATAAGTCATGATTGCTCAGAGATGCAGGTCTCCACGGTGTACGAGGAAGGCTTGTCCCTGGTAGGGGACTCCCAAGAGTTGCAGGTTTCCCGGCCCAAGCCTGCCTCCAGTGGAACCCTTGGGCTCAAATGATGAGGCTACCCATGAAGCCTCTGATGGGCTGGGGATGCAAGGACTTTGCCGATTTTCTGGACACCTCAGAAGCCCTGTACTCTAATGTGGACTGAAGGAAGAATGGGAGCTCCCAGGAGATGGCTGAGATAGAATTCCTGCCGACCTAGTGGGAGGGATGCTTGGAGTTGGGTTTAACTTGATTCTAGGGAAATCCTGAGTCTGTGGTGCACGATCTATTCCTACTCCACCACGCTGTGCATCTTGCCGCACTCCTTGCCCCACATTTGTCTGGCCGGAAAGCTGAATTCTCCCCAGAACATGCTTAAATGGAGATGATGGCAAGGAGCACTGGCCAAAGACAACCTAGGATCTGAGTAGATGCGTCACCTCTTGTGAGGGTTGCCAACCTTTGCCTTCCTTCTGCAAAGGACTCCCAAGCAATGCACCATTAGGGACTTCCTACTACTTAGAGCACCAAGGAGCCAAGGACAGTGCCTTTACAGACCTTTCTTTTTGTATGAAGATCATTCAGAACAAGGCATATTTTGAGATGTACTAGTTCAACATTTTAAGATGTTACCCTCTGGAGTTCTCTGATGGGTGAGCAGTTGGGATAGAATATCAATAGCTATACTTCCCTAATTCTTCAATGTCTCATATTATATTTACTATAGTTCATGGTATAAGTTCTCCCCCAAATGACTTAGGGTTTTTTCCTTGATGAAAATTTTCAACACTGCAACTGAGTTTCCTTTCCTGAGTCACATTTTAAAAAAATAACCTTTTTTTGGTGGGGAATAATTTCAGATTTACAGAAAAATTGCAAAGATAGTAGAGAGAGTTCTTGTCTGCCCTTCACCTGTTCCCCTCCTAGTGACATCTTACATAACTGTGCACATTTGTCAAAACTGAGACATTGGGACATTTGTAACTAAGCTACAAACTCTATTCATTTCCCCAGTGTTTTTTGTTGTTTGCCTTTTGTTTTGTTTTGTTTCCCACAAATGTCCTTTTTCTGTTCTAGGGTCCAATCCAGGATCCCACACTGCATTTAGACTAAGTCATGTTTAATTTTGTGTGTGAGATAGTTGTTTCTGTTTTCCATTCTGTTTTTAGCACACAGCTTTCAGTCACCTATCATGTTCATCTTGTGGCCTTCTAGACACCAAAATGTCATTCCTGTCACTGAATATAGAATTCATATCAGATAATGTCTCTTTAATAAAGTTCCCAGCTTTTACGCAATATCTGTGAAGCTGCTAAAACTTGGACAAAATTTAAAGGCAGTCTGGGCCACAAGCCAGATCGTAGCTTCAAAATATAACTTGGTGAAAAATATTCCTCAGAGAGCACCTTGGAAGGGAATATGTATAAACCCGCACAAGTTAAAATATTTTTTCTTTTCATGCAAATTTGGAAATTTCCATATTCCTCCTTGTTTAGGGGCTGAAAGGTTAGGAGGCAAGTGGATTTGTATTTTTATCCTTTCTGTGAGAAGATTAGCATGTGCTGCCTTTAAAATGCTCGTAATCGTTTTTAATATCCATAGACTCTCATATATGATTGTCTAAGTAATCCAATTGGGAAATTAATTGCTTGATCTTGTAAGTTTCTGAGTACAAGACGTGGAAGAGATATCAGAATGTAATTCTGTTTGATGGTATCTTGAGATAGAGTCACTCTTGGAATTGATTTTTGGGTCCGTAGGCACCAACTGTGATATCCTCTACAGTTGGGGGAGCCCGACCTTGCTGCTTGATGCTATATAGTCACATTTACACTGTGTCTACATTTGGCTTCATAAACTCATGGAACAAAATTACAAAGTGAACAAGAGGTCCATAATCAATTATTTTGCCTTTGTGACATGATAACTGACTTGTCAGATCCTTTTCTCACCAAGTCACCTGTGCTTTTTTACGGTCATGCGTGTATTATTGTTATTATTATTATTATTATTTTTTAACTTTTTGGGTTTATTTATTTATTTGTGGCTGTGTTGGGTCTTTGTTTCTGTGCGAGGGCTTTCTCTAGTTGCGGCAAGCGGGGGCCACTCTTCATCGCGGTGTGCGGGCCTCTCACTGTCGTGGCCTCTCTTGTTGCGGAGCACAGGCTCCAGACGCGCAGGCTCAGTAAATTGTGGCTCACGGGCCCAGCCGCTCCGCGGCATGTGGGATCCTCCCAGACCAGGGCTCGAACCCGTGTCCCCCGCATCGGCAGGCAGACTCTCAACCACTGCGCCACCAGGGAAGCCCCCATGCGTGTATTAGTATTTCTTCATCAGCTTATGGACACCTCGCCAGCAGCACTCCGTGCGGGGATCTATGTCAATCTCATCCTGACAGATACAAACAACGCAGCAC
Organism: Balaenoptera ricei; assembly: GCF_028023285.1. Classification (NCBI taxonomy): domain Eukaryota; kingdom Metazoa; phylum Chordata; class Mammalia; order Artiodactyla; family Balaenopteridae; genus Balaenoptera; species Balaenoptera ricei. The sequence goes on along the minus strand of NC_082654.1, from coordinate 4,368,708 downwards.
CAGCCACCATATTTGAGCATCCTGCATTATTTCCCCCTGGCCTTGTGCATCTTTTTCTCAACTTACATTCTCTAAAGACATGGGTACAGTCTTCATGCGCTGGATACTTGACTCTAGGGCAGACTAGCTTCATCTTCATGCTTTTGGAGATTTAGCTTCTTTCAAACCCGCTTCCTGTGAACTTCCTCAACTGCCCTATTTGCATATAATCTCGCCCTCTTCAAATCCCTGTAGATCTAAGATCTGACTTGCTCGTTTCTTGGGAATCACAACTTTCTTTGCTGGGTTCTCCAAGTTTCTCTAGGTGTAAGTGACTTCTGCCCCGGCTCCCCTTTCCACCTCCGCATACCTAGCTTGCAAGATAGTGACAGAAACTGGTGAAGTTGTGTCCGTGCCCAGCAGCCAATGAAGGGCATCATTTCTTGAGCATCTTCTGGGCACCAGACATCGCCCATTCCCTCAGGAAACTCATGGATCCTCCCCGCAACTTTATGAGACGGCTCCTTCTATTTCCCCCATTTTGCCTGAGAGGAAACAGAATTTAAGTAGTTTAGTGTGAACTTAAATAGCTTCTCTGGGCCACAAAGTTAGTCCCTGGGCCATAACGCTGGAGCCGGAACTCACGTGTGTCAGGACCCCAGGGTCGGACTGTGCTTCTCTCCCAGGAATAGACCTGTGATCAGGTGAGTACACAATACATATCTTTAGCTCATCAATCTAATGCCCTTTCTTGAGCAAGGAAGAATTCACTCTTCTAAAGTGCATTGTGACTGCATAATGCAGTCTCCCAGTATATTGTTTAGCTGCTCCCTGATCTTTGAATGACTTTATTGTATTACCTCCTGTCATTATTACATTCTGAAATTGATTTTGGAACAGTTAAATCTTTCCTTTGAGCTGAATAATAGGATGCTCCCATGTTGGCAAGATCTCCCCATCCCGCACAGGCATGGAGGGAACTCTCCAAGCTCTTGGGAAGTTTCCCGATCATTTTCACTAGTGACATCAGGCAACGTGGACCACCACATTTTTCGAACCCTCCCCCTGGGTTGTGGCCCCTTTCCCAGAACGGAGGTGTTGCAGCTGCCTTTGAACGTTTGGATTTCCTTGAGAGCTGGGTGACCGCGTCCAAATCTGCCTGAGGGGTGAGATGGCATGATCTTCCCAGGTTAATGTAGGCATTTCTGGAGGCTCGGGGCAGGAGGAGGAAGGTCCGCTGGCTAGGCTGAGGGGCCATGTCCTCTCCAGGCTCTAATTCTTACGTGGGTCTCTTGGGGGGCTTAGTCCAAGCCTCCATCCTTCACAACTTGACCATCCTCGGGTCTGTCTCCATTTGGACTACACTGTGTCTCAGTGTTGTGTCTGGCTGGGGGACCCTCAGTGGGACTGGGCGGGAGAGTATCAGAGGCCTTTGGGTGCAGGAGGTGGAGTTGCTGAGTGAGGCATTGGCTGGGGCTCAGGAAGCACGGGGTAGTGGAGAATGCAGACAGGTGTGCAGGTCATCTTAACCTTCTCGTTTCCAAGGTGGAGCCAAAAATGTCTTGTTGGTAGAATTAACCAGATGTTTGTGGGCATCTCCCTCTCTCTCCATTGGTGTAGTCGTGCCTAGTGGGTCCTAATGGTCATTTTGGAGCAAACTTGGCAATTTGTTGGACCCTGAGCATGGCAGGCAGGGGCAAACCTCTGGGGGTTGTTTTTGTTAGCGATTTCTCTCATGTTCCATTTTCTATGAAACAAATTATTGACTGAAAAGATAATTTATTCCCTCATCCTCTGTCTCATGACCTCAAGTCAATTTATGCCACATTAGCCAAACTCGGTGCTGACTGAAAGTGGGATCACACCACACAGGCTGCCCCCAAACGTGGGCATGGCAGGGGCACCGAGAGTGTCAGCTAATTTAGAAAGAAACGCCTGCCTGTGTGAGGATTTATTTATAAAGTCTATCAGATATTTTACCTTGAGAAACTGCATTTTGGTGAGAAGTGTACCCATGAGAGGAGTTGCCTGGGCAGACCTCACATGCTCTGGGTTTAGGGCAGGATCCGTGTATTTCTCCGGTGCCGTGTCTGGAGTGAACTCTGTGGTGGGATCATGCCTGTGTCTCCAGGCACTGTGAATAGTTTCAAAGCCTTTCCAGGCCCGTTATTTTATTTGTTCTCCATAACATCCCCAGGCTCTGAGCCCCAGAGAGGTGAACTCACCTGTCTGGGCTCACAGGTGGGAGATGGGGCTAGAATGGGGGTCTCCCCATTGCCAGCCCCGCGCTCACCTCTGGAAGGACGGGGTCATGGCCATGCTCATCTGGGGACTCACTGTGACACTGTGTGGTTGCCACTGCCACTGCGCCCGGTGTAAGCGAGAGCCAGGAAGACGGCGCCCTGGCAGGCGGCCCGCACTGCTCCCGTGGAGCGCCACCGTCACCCTTCCATCGTTTCTGGAGGGCCACCTGCAGATCGCAGGAAGGTTTCTGCAGAGTGAATGGCAGCGGCTCCCGGGGTGGATGCTCAAGGCTCAGAAGGTGAGGAGAAGAGGCCTGTGGGCTCCTGCGCTGCCCGCCCCCTTCCCCTGTGTCATGTACCACGCCCACCCTCTTCTGAGCACACGTGGCTTCCCTCCCACAAAGGGCACAGGGTCTCCTTCCCGCGTTTCTGCTCCAGGGCAGGAGGGCTTGTGGCCAAGATCTGAGGCTGCTGAGCTGGCGGGAGTGGGGTGTGGGCGTGGCGAGCAAGTTTGAGAAGAGCTGGTGCAAGGGTGGAGGAGGTACCACTGGTCCGGGCCGCGGGCCGTGTTCCAGGGGGAAGGATTGGAGAGAAGGAATGCAAAAGTAAAATATGAATGCAAAATGCAACACCGGAGAAATTCCCGGGGGCCGCCCTTGCTTAGGATCACGCTAATAGAGGGAGACAAGTGGAAGGACGGGTTCCAAGCATCAGAAACGAGCCCTCAACATCCGGGGCAGTTGAGATCCAGAGGGCGATCCTCGACAGTGGGAAGATGGACCACGGAACGCCATCGCCAAGCTCTCTCCTTCCAGCTGAAGCAGGCGTCCGCTGCGCGCAGCCCCTTCAAAATGAACAGACCGAGTTCATTCCGGGAGGCAGGCCGGGAAGACAAACTGGCTGCAAGGGCCCGCCACGTGGGGGCAGCAGCTCTGAATAGTCCACACTGCAAGCCACTCTCTGTAGCTGAGACGCTGGCAGACGTAACTTGCCTATTAATAAAGGACATCTCGAATTTTAAACAGCTTAGGCGAGAAATCCTGCTTGAATATTAGTCCAGAGTTTCCGTGTATATTCATATTCAAATTTATCTCTAGAAAATAATCCATAGATAAAGAATAGAAATCACAGCCAGGGTGAAATAACCCTCAGAAAATCACAGTATGTGGTCGATTTTCTGAGTGGATGAAACTGGGTTTCTAGCTTATGCCGGGAGTATTTGAGCTAAATTAAGTCATGAAAGAAGATAATACAATGTACCATCATTTTAAAGTAATTTAATCACGAAAACTAAAAATTTGGAAGAAAACAGATATTTTACTTAATAGAAACCATCTGTACCGTACAGTAGTAGGCAAATTGTATAAAAGTGAATAAAACTGTCTCTGGAGGAGAATGGCTCAGACACTGGCTTATATAATGAAGATGTATTTGTGCCTTTTAGCATTTGCATTGTGTATTAGATGAAGTAAATCACACCGGAGTATAAGGGAAACAGTTAGAAATTTTATTACCATCATATGACTGGTGACAAATGCAGCATTAGAAATAATGCCTATGAGGGGCCCGTCCCCAACTCCGAATGGCTCTCCACTTCGGACCGGTCTTGATGGCTCAGTCGTTACTGAGCGGTGGGTTACTCGGACGTTTTCGTCTAGTTACTATCGCTTTAGTGGCTGGTACCCACGAGGACCATCTTTTAACTTGTTTAGGCTCCAAGTGTGCAATTTGATTTGATTTGGCTCCACCAGGGAAGGAGCTAATTTAAACATGTCTGGAGTGGCTTTCACGCTGGACTTTTGGCTGGAAGGATGTGGGCGGGTGATCTGAAAACCGTCCCTTTACTCCTGTTGACCTACATCAAAATGCATTTATTTGACAGGAAACTTTTGTTCTCCCGTAACAGGGGCTGGCTCACTCCACTCTGTAGCTGGAGGTCGAGTGGCCACATTTTTCAAAACAGGCACTTGCTCCTAATCTGCAAATTAACTAAATAATCACAACTGCTAATTATACAGTATCAGGCCTGGAATACATAGGGCTTGAGTAATAATCAGCTTTTTAAATTAAGTTGGTGACAACCACTATTAGCTGCTGTGATTTAATAATCCCAATAAATGTGCACATTTTAAAAAGGGGCTCTTTGTAATTTTTTTCCCCAGCATTTGCAACTGAATCTGTTAATGAAAAGAGAACACAACAGTTTTATGTTACAGATGATGCCATAATAGGTAAATAAAAGGGCTCCTCCAGATGCTATTAATGATGGAGATGCCGTGAATATGAATTGGAGAAGCAGAGCGAAATCTGAAATCAGGTTTCTATTTCTGTTTGTTATGATGAATTAAGACCAGAAAGAGAATCTGATGCCTATTGTATATTCAGCATTTTGGGGCAATAAGGAACAGACCATTAACAAATACGTAAAGTAAAAACACCTCCCTGAAGATTGAGAATTTGGCAAATTTAGAACAAATGAGATGCAATTTTCTACCTCATAGGCTCGCCTGGATTTACCTAATGTTATTATAATATATTGGCTCCAATGGGGGACCTGCGTCCCTAGGACTGAGGCACACACCTCAGCGGCAGGTGGGGGGCTCCTTGAGGAGAATTGGCCCCTTTCCCACCCCCCAGGACTCCTGCACCCCAGAGCCCCCTGGGGGGAAGCCACCCCACAGAGCAGCCTTAGCTGCAAGTCCGAAGGGCATAGGGGGCACTAGAAGTAGAGTGGGTCTGGGGGGGCTCCATCTGGGCCGGCGGGGACCCTCACCCCGCCGGACTCGTGCCCTCCTCCTCCTTCTCTCTCCCCACTGCTGAGGGCACTTTTTTTTCCTAGTGGTCAATTGAAATTTTATGGCTAAGTTATTTAAAAGAGACTATAGAAGAACCAAATGAGGGACGGATGATGGAAACACTGCCTGTCTTTTGCAATAATTACTCTTGATAGCAATTTGCACTAATTTGCATTAAAAACACCCATTTAACCAATCTGCTGAAAAGGGCGACTTATTGTACACTGTTTCCTAAGACCTCACCACAAGTCTTTTTTTTCCCTCCAAACATAAATTTAGTTTAAATCGTGGAAGTAGTCCAGGGCAGTGAGTAAATCTCTGCGTAGGCCCGGGATTAGTCTTGTTTTAAACTACCTGCGCAAAATTAGGATATTGCATTTCACGGCAAATTGGCCTCATTTCTCATGAATTGTCCTTTTTATGTGGAGCAACTTTAAAAGCCAGGAGATGAGGGCAAAGGTCAGAGCCAGGATTCCAGGCTCTGTTCTCTCAGCATGACCCTAGACAAAATCCCTGATCTTCATGTCCTGGGTTGTTTTTCATCAGAACAAGAAAATTAGCAAAATAGTTTAATCTCTTCACTCTCCAAGGCCTTCACAGTATATACGCATGTATAATGTAAGCGATGTTATTACTAATTGTAAGCTTCGGTGGGGCGTGCCCGCTCCCATACGATGCCTGCAAACTGACAATGATGGTCTTACTCGTCTCCCAACTCAGGGGTGGGTTCGTGGGCTTGGATGGTTCTGTGTGTCAGTCACGTGACCAAGGAAGCCACGTGGAGACAGTTTCCCCTGCACCTCTCTCTCTCCATACTTGGCTTCCTTCTACTGCACCTGATGTTCTCCTTGTACTTTATTTCAAAAAGAGAGATGAAGGTCCAGTCTGGCTGTAGGTGGCAACCATTTGGACCCTCACTGCCACTCCTTTAGTTTCTTCTTTTCTGCCATTTTTGGGTTCTTATTTTGTTTCGTTCTGTAACTTGAAAACATTTAAATCTAAAACTCGGGAAAAGAGATGAAATTCACGGGAGGTATTATTCTGAGCCCGCTGGCTACATCTAAGGCTTGGTGAGCAGAGAGTTGAGAGCAGTGTCCGGAGGGCACCGGGCTAGAATTCAAGGAGCCACCAAGTGTCTCATTTTACAGATGGAGAGACTGAGGCCCCCAAGGGGAAGCCAGGTGGAGAGCTTGGGCATTTGTTCCTGTTTTCCTTCATTTGCGTCAGTCCCTAAAGTGCCCATGTTTTCTGTACCCATGATTCAGACACTCTGAATATGGAACCGAGTTTCTGGAATTTGAAGTTATGGCTGAAACCAGCTGAAAGCCAAGTGCAGACTATTTGGTCCCGTCCCTGGCTTTGTTCTTACCCCTCCCTCCTTTCTTCCTTTCCTTCTGCTCTTCCTTCCTTCTTTCCTTTCTTTTTCTCTCACTTTTTCTCTTCCTTTTAAGCTAATGTTCTGATCAGTTTAGTTTCACCTGAAGTTCAGAGTGCAGACCTTCCCAGCCCTGAGCCGCGCACAGAGCCATTGCAGGGGTGCCTGGGAGCGCAGGCTCTGTGACGAGGGACCGAGGTGGGGTGCATGGGGTGCAGGTGCAGAGGGGCGTCCCTGTGCCCTCGCTTCAAGCCAGAGCACCTTCTGGCTGTGACGCATCCTGCAGAGGCCAAGAAGGAGGGCAGGGCCAGAGGCAGAACGAAGGGAAGAAAGGCAGGCTGCTCCTTCTGCCAGAGCCGCTGGAACCGACCCCTCGCAGTTGCATCTCGCGTGCACTAGATGGCACTCTTGAGCTTTACAAGGAGCCGGGCGCGCGGAGCATAAATGCGACATCCCAACCTTCCCCAGCGCCTCCTGCCGGAGAGGCTCCCGGCGAGGCAGGGAGAAGGGAGGAGAGTTGGAGGCCTCCTGGACATTTCCTGGGGCCCCCAGTGTGGGGGGCCCCCCCGCTGTCCCCTTGGGCCACAAGGGCTCCCAGAGACCCACAAAGCCGCTGCTGTCAAACCCAGGAATTGCCAGTGTGGTCCTCACCGTGGGCTCTCAGGCTTTGTTTCCTGAAAGGGGCAGAAGCGATCAAAAGAGCTGGCTCTGACCCCCAAAACACCCCCAGACCATCCAGGACTAAGGGGCTTCGTTCCGGGATCTGATGGGAGGTTCTGCATGTGCCCGCCTGGTGCCGGTTCAGCGCTGTGCTGGAGAATGATCCCTCCTAGGGACGCCTCTGCGTGTCTGGGAAACCTTGCCTCCCCTCCAGTGCGTGAGGACCCCTTCCATCTGGAAGGCGTGCCCGGGGCCCTGTGCCCGGGGGGAGGGTGCCCTGCTGTACGCAGAGGCTCCCGGGCCATGATTCGCCACCTGGTTGCCTGTGGGTCCCTGAAGCTGGGCCCAGCCGGGGCCACGTGGGGATGAGTGATGTACAAGAGCTGGGTGCAGTGAGCAGACAGTGGGGTCAGATCCTGTGACAACTGTGTGTCTCAGCAACCAAAGCGACGGGAGGAGCCAGGAGGGCTGGGCTAGGGCCATGGCAAGTGGTGTTGCGGTTGGGGGTTAGGGTTAGGGTGAAAGGTCAGGGTGCCACGCCTTCGTACCAGTCGGCTGCTAGCCAATGGCAATCCACGCAAACTCTCTGGACCTCAGTTCAACCGTCTTAAAAGGAGCCTGGGAATCAAATCATGTCTGAAATTTGGGTTGCATGATAAACAATAAATGTCTCAAATTTGGGTCGCACAATAAACGTGAACTAGAACTGATGAGGAAGTATCAGAATTCACAGCATGTGATAAAGATAAGTACTATTTCTTGAAACTTTTGATTTATATATTTTTAATTTTTAAATTTTTATTGATTTTTATTTTATTTTTTTGACTTTTTATTTTATATTATTTTATATTATTACATATCGTTGATTAACAATGCTGTGTTAGTTTCAGGTGTGCAGCAAAGTGATTCAGTTATACGTATACATGTATCTATTCTTTTTCAAATTCTTTTCCCATTTAGGTTGTTACATAATATTGAAACTTTTATTTTAGCATATCTGTGTGCACACACAGACACACACACACACACACACACGAATGTGTGCATATACATAGATGTGTGTAGATCAGACCATGAAGTTAAAGTTTGAGAATCACCAGCCCCGTGCTCTGGAGGATAGCACGGTACAGGGTACCTGGAACAAGCCAGGGCTTTCCAGTCCCATGCACCTGGGTTCCAAAGTGGTTCTGCCACATATGAGGCACGTGACTCTGCTCACGTGGCCGCTTCCCTCTCTGAGCCTCGCTGGGCTGAAATCTGTCGCTATGCAGAGCCCTGTTTTACTTGGTGCTCTTGAAGTCAAGTCCACCTGCACACACGGCTTCCTAGGTTGGAACAATTTTAACTTGGTTAGAGACATGCTGGTGGGTCCCGGTGGGGTGCACAGAGGGAGGGGTCTGCCGGATGGAAGGATCCAGAAGGACAGGGGGTAACAGTGAAGAGTCCCGGGGTGTCAGCAGGCCAGCGAGTTGGCCAAAGAGGAGAAGCCATGGATGGATGCGAGGCAGGACTGGTCGTGTTCCTTTCTGCTCTGAATGTCGGTTGCACCCGGATCTGAAAGGCGCAATCGACCCTTTCTGTCATCACTCACTGATCGTCTTTTGCAAAAGTCTGTGCAACGGTTTGGATAGAGGTGTAGATGTTGTCTTGTGTTTCATAACCTGGTGTCTTAGGACCAGGCTGAGAAGAAGGGCGGAGCCTGCTCAGGCAGAGCTGTGAGTGGAGGTGGCACCTACTTGCCCGTCTGACCGGGCAGCTGAGCCCCTGTGCGCTTATCCGTTGGCTGCAACCTCACCTCTGGCATCCCTGAGCTCGGGCCATCTCCTGAGATTACCAGCCTTTGCTCCCCGCCTGGGTCACTGTGACAGAGAGACCCACACTGAGGATGTGGAGATCCGTAGTCCAGCTCTGGTCTTTCTACCTGGAGCGCCTTGGGCAGATCTGTGCCTCGTGTCTCAGTTTCCTCAACTGAAAAGCAAAGAGGCCATGTGGAATCATCTGTAGGCCCCTTGAGTCTGGCTGGAGCAGAGGTTACTCATCCGTTTTCGCATTCCTTGGACTTGGGTCTGAATGACCCTCCCCCAGATCCAAGTTCCATGGTTCCCAGCTTTACCTTGAGTCAGACCCTAATTCCTAACAATTTAATTCATAAAAGCTTTGGTTTGCTGACTAGCATCCTGGCTTGGACTCCCATTGCCCTGTTTCCGATCCAGTGGGAAATTTCTAACGTTCAGGAATGTCTTGCAATTATCTCCCAGGAGTTTTCCTATTAGTTTTATAATCAACTTCACTGGACCAACTAAGAATTGATATTCAGCCCAAATGCATTCTTGTCAAACTGTATAATTTTACCTCCTGGTTCTATTACTTTGTCCTATGTTATTATAGGTAGTATTTTAACTAGCATTGCCTTAATTGTGTTTGCAGAACGTTATTTCTACAATATATTGGAAAGACTTTTGCAGGGAAGTGGGAGGAGTGTTCCATAATCCAATATATTTAGGAGGCACAAGTCAAATGTATGTGAACTGATGTCATTAGTGCAGACCTTCTCAGAGCCTTATCTATTCAAAGAGTATTGGGTGAGGGGGAGTTCAGAGGCCGGGCTCTGCCAAGTCTACCTCTTCCCTGCTAGGAGTTTGTGGGTCTACAGTCACTGTTGCAACAAGGGGTTGAAGGACATCATCTGTGAGGTCCTTTTCAAGTTCTTCTATTCCTTAATTTTGGTTCTGATTCTCTCTTCCTCCTAAACAATCAATTGAGAGGAATTTCTTGGGCTTTTACAATATATAAGATACTGATGGATTATATTTCTTATCTCATGTAGCTTATACCCATGTCCTGTGGGAATACCAAGTGTATCAGAAATGGCCTCTGCCCTCAAAAAAGGCTAAATTCACCTTGGGAAAACAGGAAGTGCCAAAGATTTCCTGGTAATTCAAGGTCACCTATGTGAAACTACATGATAGGTAAGAAGTCCAGAGAGAGAAGAACGGTGGTCTGGTCTGGTCAGGGGAGTTAAAAGGGTCAGGTTGGACCTAGGTGGATGTTACAACAAGGCTGTGTTTGGATAGATGGGGACCACAAGGGAAGAGCCTTGAGTAGAGACCCCCAGGGGGTCTACTGGAGGGACCCCCTCTACTGGAGGGGGTCCCTCCAGTAGAGACTGGAGCTGTGCATCTGACCTCATTTCATAAGGGAGGGGTGGGGACATTTCTCCCCTACTATGCAAGTGGCCGTTCAGTTTTACCTAAGTAGGCTTCCTCTGCCTGGTCCTGGCTTCTTCCTGTCTGCCCATCCTCCCTGCTCAGGCTACTCCCTCCCACCTGAGTTGACTTGTTTGTACTTTTCCAAAACAAAAGTAACTCCTATTCGACGGGTGTGTGTAGTGTGATCCTGGTATTTCCCCTTTGCTCTCATGAGTGAGAGGTTTGAAGGACATAAGGCAGCCCCAGCATGACTCCTGGTGTGTAAGCTTGTCTTGTCTCCTCCCCTGCTTTGTTCTGAGGTGCCTGCGTGGGGACAGTAGAGCACGGATGTCTGCAGGTGGCTTCGGGAACCGATGTTAACGGTCGCTCCTCCGTCACGTTGCCTTGGAGCTGTCGAAGCCACCTCAGTATAAAGAAAGAATCGGTGACAACTGTCATCTTCAGGATGTAGGTATTCACGTTGAACAATTCTGTAAATTAATTAACTCATTAATTTGTTCCACAAATACATTTATTTGAGCATCATTCATGTGCTGTGCACTCGGGATACAAAGAGAAAAGGCAAAGTCAGAATCTTTGTTTTGGGGGTGCTTGTGATCAAGGAAGAAAAACACCCAAGATAAACAACCATGACAAACAAATAAATTAAAATACCATGCAACTGACGTCATACTGAACTTAGCCCCCATGTATTGTGCTCGTGTTCCAAGTACTGAGCTAGGTGCTTTGCATTTTTAACTTTCTTCTTTCATTAAATGCTCACAACAATCCTTTGTGAGCTGGTATAGTTAGTCTGTGGTTTATATTGTTGTGTATTTTACAGATGCAGAAACTGAGCGATAAGCAGGGTGAAGACCTTGGTCTGTGTGATTCTATGGTGCTTGTTCTCTCAGGCACCAGGGTCATGATAGACATGGGAGTGAAGGTCCTGGGCCACAGAGGAGGGAGAAGTTAACTCTGCCTGGAGAGCCAAGGAGGGCTTTAGGGATAAGGAAACATCTGAGTTGGATTTTGAAGGATGAGTAGGAGTTTTCAAGGTATGAGTTTGGAGCAGAGAAGAGAAAAACGTTTTTGGAACCTGGGAACAACATGTGCAAAGGTCACAGGTCAGAGAAAAGGGGATTAGGGATCTGTGAGGGGTTAAGTCTATTGGGTGGGATGCTTGGGCGTGGTCACCCTTGTATGTCGGGGGGAGGACTTTGTATAAAATAACAGAAGTTAAGCCAGAAGAGTTAACGTGAATTTCTCTCCTCTTCTCCCCAAATTTACTAAAACAAAGTGACATAGGTTATGCGGAGGGAGGTGATTTGTTCATTTGGTGGTGGAAGCATGGAGCAAACCATTATTTACTCCATGAGAGAACCACTTGTGAAACTTTACATGGTATAAAAGAAGCACAAGAGCTCCTGCCCCTCCTCATGGCCCACAGCAAACTCCACCATCTGTGGACACATGGCGCTTCTTCATTGAGCAGAGCTATCTCAAAATCCCCATCAATTCCTCCAAAGTTAAAGATAGAAATTCCATACGCAATTCCACTCCTGAGTCTATGCCCCAAAGAATTGAAAACAGAAACCAAAACAAGTATCTTTACACAGATTCTTAAAGCAGCACTATTCACAAGACCCAAAAGGTAGAAACAACCCAATGTCCATCCACAGATGAATGGATAAATAGCATGTAATATATTCATGCAATGGAATATTATTTGGCCTTAAAAAGGAATGAAGCACTGGCACATGGTACCACATGGATGAACCTTGAAAACATCCCAGACAACAAAAGACCACATGCTGTGTGATCATATTTGCATCAAAGATCCAGCATAGGTAAATCCAGGGAGAGGGAAAGTAGATTGGTAGCTGCCGGGGGCTGGAGGTGGGGGGAATGGGGAGAGGCTGCCCATGGTACAGTTTTGTTTGGGGTGATGAGCTTGCTGGGGAATTGGATGGAGGTGATTGTTGTACATCACTGTGAATGTAATCAATGCCATTGAGTTATGCATACTTTAAAGTGCTTAATTTTATGTTACGCGAATTTCGCAGCAAAAAAAAAAAAAAAAAAATCCCGGTCAATGCCATTCTGGGGTGGGCACTGTTTATCAGCTGGAAAAGGGGGCAGCATGGCCAACAGCCTCCGGGTGGGCCCCATGGGTTCCCGCATCCCCAAGAGGCCCGGTTCCCCTTCTCACCTCAGAGACCGTTCCCCGGGTCTCCCGGGAGGAAAGGATTCTTCACCATGTAAAGCAGTTATTTCCAAGTGGACCCACTTGGCTCTGTAAATCACTTTCTTGAATGAGGGATAGCAAAGGGCAAAAGTTACTCCCTTCCTATTCTTTTAATTGCCTGGATCGATAGGCACAATTGATTTGAATTGAGAAATAGTCTCCAGGTAACATTTAGGAAGAATCACTGAGATGGGCACATCGCGAATGACCCTCTGCTGCTCTCCACGGGGACCGCCTTTGGGGTTCTAGCCAGTGCAGCTGGGCCTACGCTCAGAGTAAGCGAGGCCAGAGATGCACGTCTCCACGTGGTCCTGTGGACAGGCCCTGGATGCTTCCAGTGGGATGGTGTGGAGTCAGTCAAGAGGGTTGTGCCCTAAAACTGCCCTGGAGGGTGGAGGCCGTGCCCTTCACCCGATGGTCTGGTGCTGGGGAGGAGTCCCTGGGCAGCAGCTGTCTCCCTGGAGCCCAGCCGCTGGCCCAGACCTGCTGGGCTTCGTCCCCCAGAAACACCCCTGCGACAGGAGCTGTCTGCTGAGGTCACTTTCTGAGGGACTTTCCTGCCACCGCCCCGGGTGACGCTCACCTTGGAGGGGATGGCAAACCTCGCCTTTGGGTCTGTGTTTTGGGCATCAGGCTGGGGGCTGTGAGGCAGGGACAGTGCACCACGCTCGGAGCGGTGCACACCCGTGACTCCCTGCCTGCCTGAGCCTTTCTGTAACTATTGGGAGGAACGGCTGTCTCAGAAGAGAAGCCAGTTTCCAGCCCAGTTCTTGGGGAGTGATATTACAGGGAGAAAAAAAATTCTGTGGACTCAATATCCTACGTTCGTTTAGACATCTCATCAATAAGATTGGGGGACAGGATTGATCTTTTACTTATAATGCAGAGCATTGAATGGATGGCAAAAGTGCTTTTAAAAGGGGCCCACGGAACACTTTGAAAATATTAATTAGCGTGTTGAAGCATTCTGCATAGCATTTCATAGTGAAGCTGCTCCAGGGGGTTGCTTGGGATGAATTATTAATCAGAATCCCTCTCTATCCTGTGCTTCCTTCCCACCCTGATTTTGTGGGTGTGGGTGTCGGTGTCTGTTCTATTCCTTTACTGCTCATTTCATGCAAGTGGGAAGATTGGGGTGGCCCATGTTGGGGGCCCACGTGTCTGGAAAAGAAGACATACCCCAAACACCAAGAACACACCATGCAGGAGAAATGCAGTGCTATACATGGCAGTTTTGGTTTTGGTGCTTTATAGTCCAATTGGAAACCCAATGGGTATGACTTTTGGGGGTGAGTTTAAGGTTTCCGAAAGATTCAAGGCTCAGAAAGGAGCAGCTTCTCAGAATCAGAGAGAATCCGGGGGCTTCCTTCTGTAGTCCTCTGACCCCCACTTGGCCTATATCACTGGTGGGAGGAACCACCATTCCCTTCTCAATGGACCTTAACTGTGTTTACCGAGCAACCTCAAGAGTTCACGGAAGCTCACCAAAATACAACGTCCCCTAAACAGGTTAGCAATCGGATTCCAAGCTGAGAGTGAAGCCTACTTTCTTCCTGTTCTCAGAAGCATAGATTTGGAGAAATAGAAACATATTAGTAGGGGCATTTTGTTTTAAAATTTTAAACTAATTCAATCAAGGATCATAGAAATACTTATAGTTCTGCAAAACTGAACAATGCGGACGGCGGGGGGGTTAATCTAGTTATCCTGAACATTCCTTACCTTGGAAGGAAGCCAGAGCATGCGTTCACAGGAATGCCTTAGACGGTCCCTAGTTTGTCTGCTTTTGTTCCCCCCTGCCCGCCCCCCGCCCATTTCACACTTCACATTTTTGGATTCCATATCTTTTTTCTTTACAAAAATATGTGCAGATATCTTCGCTTGCTGGAAAACAGTCCAACACTACGTCTGTAAATCATGGAGATTTTTGACCTGATGGCCATGTTAGACAATCAGATGAAATGGTGAATTTTCCACTTTAATTTTATTAGTGTTCTCTGGTCTCAGGATATAAAAGACATGGCCCTTGCAGTTTCAAAATGAATTAGTCGACTGGACTTCTTTGTTCAGTACGTTTTACAGGGGTAACTCCGGTCTACTGGGCCATACATATGTGTATTCCCCGCCTCCCACGAAAGTTTGAGGTGTCATATTGGACTCCTTTGTTTAACCCTACAGGGAGAACCACCAACCATGAGGTCAAGTGGAATTTTCGTGTTGACAACTTCCTGCTATTATGATGGGAGCTGATCGTTAGCAGTTGACTGTGCCTTAGCAGTGGGGACAGGGAACAGCTAGCCGTGTGAGTCTTTGGAGCAGCAACGAAAATGCCTCTGCTTTCTATGAAGTGAAGAGGGGACATCTTTTCCCAAGGAAACCCTCCTCGCGCCGCGGATGTTTTGGAACACGTTCTCTGGAGCGGGTTCTGTAGCCAACTGATTAATATTTTAAACATGTAGAGGACCTCTAGGCCTTCTGAGGCCAATTCCTCTCTCGCCATCTTTCTTTGTCCATGTCTTTCCTTCTTGGAAAAAAAAAAAAAAAAGAGAGAGAGACTTCACAACTAAAGATCTCTCTAAAATTTTACATCCCTGGTGCGATATTATTATTTTATTCACTTGACTTCATCAGAATTAAGCCCAGATTGAAAAGAGAAAAATCAGCTCTGCAAACAGGGAGAGCAATGCCTAACCTCCTCCCTTTGGTGACCTTTGATAAGGGTTCTGCTTTTCGGAGAGTGTGACACGGCTGGCCCGTGGGCAGAACCTGCTGTCCGTCTCCGGTGCAAAATGAACGCAGAGCCGGAAAGGGAAAGGAAATGAACCCGGAGATTCTGTGGCTGTGTTACCCACCTCCAAGGACAAAGGAATTTGCAGTGAGCAGTTGTGTGTGTGTGTGTGTGTGTGTGTGTGTCAGAGGGGCCTGCTGGAAATTGCAAAGTTTTATTTTTATTTATTGTTTGGTGATGATTTAAACACCTTATGCTGCCAAAGCATAAGCAGAAAGAAGCCTGTGTTTGGCTTTTATCAGCTAAGAGAATTAAGGTTATTTTTTTCCTTGACTTTTTTTTTTTTTGTAGCAGCCCCAGTGCCTTGGCTGGATTCCAGTTCAGGTAATTACATTCTGTCTTCCTAAATTCCCTTGTAACTCCAATTGGGCAAGCTGCTCTCCACTCCCCTCCTAAAAGCTGATATGCGGGGTGCCTGGCACCGAACGGGGTGGCATTCCAATAGTGGGTCCCAAGGTGTTCCGCTGGAAATGCGTTTCGAGAGGCTTCTGCGTGCAGAGCTTGTGTGCAAACGGAAGGAGTATTATTTATTGCTCTTTTCCGTCAGCAGCTGCTAACCCGAAACTCTCTCTGAATGACATTTTAAATATGAAGGCCAGGGTCATTAGGACGATTAGATACAAGGTCCGTTTTGCTCACCTCTAGAATTACTGGGTGACTGAAACCGGGGTGGGAAGTGAAGAAAGGAAAACACGTCTTATCACGGGAAATGCTTTCTGTGTTCCATTTTCCACAAAATGGCTCTTTTTTGTTACCGTTGTTATTTGCTTTTATTTATTTTTTGCTATCTCCTGATGAAAATTAAGGGGGATTATTGGGCCCTTTTGTTTTTGTTTTTATTTTTTAGGGAGGAATGGAAATGGAGGTGTTCTCCATTTGTAGGGATAAAATGATACCGCTTTTTAAAGAAGTCTGAGGTTCAATTCATTTAAAGTTAATTTTTCAAATATTTATTGAGTACCTGCCATGTACCAGACCCTGCCAAAGGGCTCTTTTGGACACATAAGCACTTACTGTTTTTAACCTTTTCATTAATATTTATCTTAATTATGGATACCGATGTGTTTTTCAAAAACAATGAAAGTAATTCCTATAAAAGAGCATCTGTAGGGGTAACCAAAGTATGAAATGACCTGCTTGCGTTTATGTGATTTGTAATGACACCCTCTGTAGACAGCTGATTTTGGCGAAGGTATATTTCCCAAGACGGACACAAGTCTTTGCCACAAACCAGAATTTAGAATGTGTCCTGAAAGATACAAAAGAAAATCTGATGTATGAAAACCATTTTCGTTTTAAAGATAAACATAAGAGTAAAGGGATCGTTTTTCTAGTTGACATTAGAGATTCAGGAACCTGCTGCCATGGGCCTATTGTCCATTCTGTTTGTGTCATAATTCCTACAAAACGAGGATGTGAAGGTTTAACAGACCGCATTTCTGAAAAGAGATGGGTTTGATGCTCTGGGCATGCATCTCGGCTGGCCGTCCTAGTCTGGGGTCTTTCCACATACCTAGAAGTAGACAGATCTCCCCAGTACTTTAAATTTTTATTTCTGTTAGCTTTAATTTTCCCAACCCTTCGTCCTTCCTCTACTAAGTGCCATAAATCAATGGCCCCGTGCATTTATGTGGCGCAAGCAAAGCCACTCTGAGGGGCCTGACGACCACATCTGATGTTAGGTCTTATCACCCTGTGTTTAGATAATAATTCCTTTTTGCCCTTTTACCCCCTTTCTTTACAAAGCATTGGGTCCAGGCAGATATTAAACAACTCAACCCAACCCTGCAATCTCCTCTGGGCTTGTAACTCTAGTGAATTGCATTTTTTCCTAATTACAGGAAAAATAGCAAATTGGCAAACATCAGGAAGTGGGTACACCCCCTCTGATTTACAAGGAAGAGTGCAGGGTGACTCTATAGCTCAGGAATTCAGTGAAATAAATTTATGGTTAGAAAAATTCATGTTCTTAATGTGATGAAGGTCCTTTAACTTTTAACACGTTTCTCTAGTTAAGCTGCGCAGGGTTCTCTCGGAAATGGCTGTCTACAGCTGCTGCAAATTGATTTATCTCCAGATAATAGTCGGAGCTGCAGACCAAATTGTTGGAAAGAACCAGTTCTTTAATTTTGGTGTTTGGGGCTGTCTGTAGACTGTTTATGCATATTCCCTTTGTGTACATGAGCAGAGATTTTCGGTGGCCTAACTTTTCCGGGCAATCAGGGTAATTTCCCTCCAGCCCAGAGGGTCTGCACTGCTGAGAATCTCTGCACACGGTCGCCATGCTGGGATTTGCAGCCCACATCAGCCCCTTCCTTGGCAGTTGGGAAATTCCTTGAAGAGTCAAGTGATCTATGTGAGAAAGATCACGTAGACATCACGTACACATCACTGTGTACAGCAATACTAATTTGTGTTTTGAAAATTATATTTTGAGGAGCTGCTGAAATCATTTGCATTGTGAGAGTGATGAAATTTGCTCCGTTTAAGATGTTTTCTTGGAAAGACAGAGGCATTGCCCCAAGCCTGACATTGTCCTGGCTTTGCTGGGGCCTCCCCCCATCTCCAGAGGGATCACAGCCAGACACCTGTTACTGGAGAGACCTATGACTTCATTCAGTGAACATTTCCTGAGCACCTACTATGTGTAGAGCAGTGTGTCAGGTCCTGGAGACTGGGGTGCATGAGACAGACACCACTGCACCCCCTTGGGATTTACAATCGATTGAGACATAGAAAATAGAACAAGCAAAGGGATGCTTGCATAAATAAATAAATACCAGTTGTGTAGGCACACTGAAAGAAAAAATACAAGGCGTCATGAGAGAGAATATGGGGTCTCCTGCTGTAGGCGGGCTCTGGGAAGGGGTGACTGGGAAGCAGAGATATTCAGCCCCTGGCCCTCTCTGCTACGTTCCCAGGGGCATCCCTTGCTTCTCAACAGCAGAAAGAATCGTGGGGAGGCACTATGGACAGGGGGACAGATTACAGTCTGGTCACGGCACAAGGCTCACGGGGTTCAGCCCAACCCTGAAGTCCATTCCCCGTCCCAGGCCACTGTGTGTCAGTGATGTCCTTGGAGGGGACTGGTCACCTCCAGCTGTGTACTGTTTAGGGGGCCCCAGGCTTTGTGCTGGACTGTCCCTGCCCCCAGGGTCACCACAGCACAATGTTGTCTCTTCTCTCTGATTTGTACACTTGGGGTCAGGACTGTCCTCTTCCTGTCTGTGTGCACCTGCCTGAGCGCCCACCCATGACCCAGCTCCGCTCTAAACAAAGGAAGACCTAGCACTCTAGCCCCTGAATCCCAGATCTGATTTTTCACTTTTCCATAGATGTTTGGGTCTGACCTTTTTGTGGGTAGTTGAGAATGGGGACGCAGAAGTCTAAAACATTTTCATCTTTTTCATGGCTTTCTCCTGGAGAAAACACTCGCTGTATATTCATTTGCGTTGAAAAGATAACTGAATAAAAATAACTGAAAACAATGTATACCTGTGTGCGGTAACGGATGTTAACTAGACTTGCTGTGGTGATCATTTCGCAGTATATACAGATATGCAGTCAGTATGTTGTACACCTGAAACTAATATAATGTTACATGTCAATTACATCTCAGTAAACAAAAAACAACCCCCTTGAGTTTTATGACATTTTTCTGTTGCTTCTGATAAAATTAAGAAATAGAAAATTACGATGAACTCAAGAGACAAACAGACATACAAGAATTACAAATACCTTAGAATAAGGAGAACCTATCATGAGTGAGTCTTAAGTCCTTACCCCTCCCTCCCCGCCTCCTTTCCTCCCCTCCTTCTCACCAAGCATCTGTTGAGTACCTCCCTGATCCTGCTGAGACGCTGCCAGGTCCTGCTGATGCTGAGAGGAAGGAGATGTGGTCCCTCTGTCTTCATGAAGCACAGCCTGGCTCATGAGACAGCTATGCACACATCAGCCTCTGGGAGAAACCTCGCTGGCACATACCTGTGCACAGGTGAGCCACTGGTGAAACTTTCTTTGAGAGCAGAGGAAAGGGCGACTGGAAACATCTGGGAAGCCTCCCCAGCAGGGTTAGTATCTGATCTAGGCCTTGAAGACTGAGTGGGATTTTTCTAGAAGGAGCCCTGGGGAGAAGGGCACTCAACGGCAAAGGCAGCGCTATGGATGTATGCAAAGGAAGGACCGTGCCGGGGACAAGTGGGAATGGAAAACCATCTGCCTGGGACTCCCAGGGTGACCTGCTGAGCAGCCCATATTGTTGAACCTTTCTGGAACCTTTCCAGAACCTTCAACACTTAGCAGTCCTTTGTCCCATTCCGAGGGGCCTGCTTCTTCTGTTGTCTTGATGAAAACTCTAGAAGTAAATGCCAGAGCACTTCAGGGTCTTGCTCACAAAGTGACCACGATCCTAGGAGAAGGCATGGGTGCCTTGGGGCAAGCGACCCTGGTGGGACCTGTCACCGCCAGGTAAGGGTGGGTGTCCCTGGACCGGGTGCACCTGAGTCAGGCCCGTGCCCGGTAGAGAGTCACTGTGGGAACTCGGTCACTCACTCAGCAGAGGTCTGCGGGGCCTCGTATGACAGTCAGGAAGGCGTGATCATCCTGTCGTCTTGAGCAAATTTGTGCCTAAAAGAGAAAACACTGAACCCTTCGCTAATGTTTGCTCTGCTTTTTATTATTCAGTGTATTTAGCTTGGGCTTTTCAAGGAGAACTGCGAAAGAATTTGCTTGACATCCGAGAAAAAATTATTTTCACCTTAGTTCACCTTTATGCCCAAACTCATGTGAATTCCTATTTCTTTGATAAATTGAAATGTTTTTCATTCTTCTTTCTTCCTTAATGTATAGAGAGTCATTCTTGGATGCAAACCTAATATACTGGAGACCTATCCCTGGTGCCCATCTGAAGGCTCTTATTTGTTGGAAGCATTTATTTCTTTATCCAGAAATTTTTCATTGAGGCTTAGGATGTGCTAAGCAAACAGGGCACCTAGTCCCTGTGTTCACGGAGCTGACAGTCTAGGGGGAGAGTGAGAAGGTCCCACACATCACTGCAGTGAGGCATGATGCGGGTTCTGAGAGCCATATAACTAACGAGAATGGTTGAGCCGGAGATAGTTCCTGCTGGGAGCTTGGGGCAGGGGGCTCTAAGAGTGATGCTTATGGAATGTATACAGCATCAAGAGGCAGAGAAAGGAGGAAAAATGGCATTTCTGGCAGAGGCCATGGGGCAGAGGCAGGGAAAGGTGCAGAGCTGGACTGAATCTAGCACGGCCAAGGTCAGACTAGGAGGCTGATCTCCAGATAAGGCTCAAAAGATGGCTTTGGCCCGGTTGGGGGGGCCCCAGTGTCATGCTGGGGACATGGCCCTATTTATGTAACCGTACTTTATATGTCCCCAGGACTGGAGAAGAAAAGTAAGAGGTAGGAAACAGGGAGCCATCAGGGCTCTGAGAAAAGGGTTACAGGGGAGATCTTTGGTTTAGGGACACGATTGACATGAAAAGAGAAAAGGGACAAAAATGGGCCAAGGAGTCTCTTTACGCACGCACACATTCAGAGAAGTGAAAGGTCCGTGAGCTAGGCTTCCAAACCAGGACCTGCACTGTTCGCAGCTCTGCTCATCGCTGCCTGGTGCTTACGCTGAAGGCAGGCAGCCATCTAACCACTCCTCCCTAGATGGTTGTAGACTACCTACTGTGCGCAGATACAGCGGTCTCAGAGATGCAAGGTCCACTTGCTGCAGCAGGAGCTTGTAGGCCAGTGAAGGAGGTCCACGGTGGTGGGTAGTTCAAGGGCCTGTGGGCCAGGTGCCAGGGCAGCACCGTGATGGTGAGATGCACAGGTGTGTGCAAGATACGGGTTTGGGCCTGGCTTTCGAGAAAGAGGCAGGACATGGATTGGCCGAGAGAGGACAGGAGGCCCTTTAGGGCGGGGGAGCCTCAGACTGTGCTTTTCTCAAATAAGGGTTCATATGGGGGAGACAATAAAGACAGGTTTGTGGGGGTAGCCACGTGTGGGGCCTTGAAAACCAGCGCTAGTCTCTGGCTGGGAAGTCACCACAGGCATCTGAGCAGCACAGGGGTCTGGGGAAAGGAGACATGGGAAGACATGGGGCCCAGAAGCCTCTCTGCCTGTGGGCGGCTCCCATCCTGGGCTGGGGGGACAGAACCCCTTGGGAACAGTCGTGTCCTGCTTTGGGATTTTGCCCTTTGATGACGGGACCTGCTGATGGCGCTTGGCTTTTCTGCCCGGTGGCCTGGGCAGGCGGGGGTGGGCTTCTCCTCTCAGGAGCTCACGGAGCAGGAGGCTCGTTTGTGCCATTCTGGTGTGTGCGGGGGTGGCCCGAAGGGGAGCTGGCTGTCTCCCGGGTCTGCTGGCCCCAGAGGGGCCCGGTCTGGTTTGGGTCACTCGTCATTTCCTGGGCATTTGCTCTTGGCTGAGCCCGTGCAGGCACTGGGGAGTCAGCAGCAAGGCGACCTGCCTGGGACGCAGGGCCTCCCAACCTGACAGGACACAGAGCTGAGCAGAGGCAACCAGGACCGTGGGAGTGGGGATGCTGCACCACAGTGCTTGGCTGGGGCGGGGGGCACCTCAGTGTCCCTGCTTTGTCCTGAAGATGAGGGCTGGGCCCCAGGGCCACCCTCTCGTGGGTTTGCTAAAGCAGCCCTTGGCACCTAGACAAGGGTTGGCAGACCTGAACAACCATGAGATCGAGTGCATGGGTTTCCCCAATCTTGCTGATGGGCTTCCTGAAAGGAGCTCCAGGCAGGTGACTCCTGAGGGGCACAGATAGCTGCTCGTGTAGCCCGGGCAGGTCACCCAATGCCTCTGGGCCAGGAACAGACTCCCATGGAGGAGCGAGCACCAGTGCACCTCTAGGGACCAACAGTGACCAAGACAAGCATGTGTCCCGTCCTCTTCCGTAGTACTCAGAGGAGCCCCTGCCAGGGCAGGGGACAGAATGGTGGCTGTGCAGGGCCACCGGGGACAGGCGGGGAAGCCTGAGGGACACCAGCCTCCTGGCCATCCTCTAGAGTTTCTGGGCTGTCTCCTGTTCCAGCGTTTTTGGAGAAGAGACAACAGAGAAGAAAACGTGAAGCCATGGGGAGCAGTAGGTGGTCAGAAACCTCAGAGACATCAAAACAGTCAGAATTTACCCAGGAAAAGAGATGCCATTGGACTGACCTTTGAGTCTGGACAAGATAAATAGTTACCTAGGAAGGCTTGCAACAAAATCAGCCTGGAAGAAATAAAAGCAAGAAGGGACAGCTTGATTGGTCAGGATCCTTCTCAAGAGCGTGCCCTCCCCAGGCTGAATGACATTCACAGTGTATTTTAAGAGCGATACGTACTGGGAGAGGTTAAATCAATAGACTCAGCCTACTGTGCTGACTGTGGTCCCCAAGACTGGGAAGTATGTGAAATATTCCCCAACTACAAGAGCGGAAAAAAAGCGAATAAGGAGAAGACCTTATGGGACAGACTTCCAAGTGAACAACCCCGTGGTTTGGTCTTGTGAGCAAGTCAATTTTTCAAAGTATTCTGAATTTGCTGAATCCACTCAAGTTTACTATTATTTATTATCAGGTAGCATCATAACGAATGTCTACCTCCTGGACACTTGGGGGTCATCAAATCTGTTCTGCAGGATTTTAGGACACAGGTAGCATTGTCCGTCCAAACGTGGGCAATGAGGAAAGTAGCATCCATCTCTTATTGATCATGATGTCTGAATTAAGGGATACAGAGCTCTAATCTTGGTGTAAGGATTGAATTGGTTTTGAAAATACCAAATATTACCAAACAACTCCAGCGTGGGTATAACGGCGGTGTGCGGTTTGCAAACATGCCGCTGAAATGATACACTTTAAATGAAAGAAACGTTTGGCCCTTAGGGCGTGTGCCGGGTGGCTATTTGCGCAGAAAAAAAGGAACGATATTCTTTCTGCATTGGTGTTTTCACTGCTTTGCCAAACTCTGCGCCCCTTCTGGGAAGGGCGAGTTAATTTCCAAGCTCTGCCCACACTTTCCCGCCATCCAGCCACCTCCTCTCCCCTGACAGTGTTTCCTGGAATGTGGGTGACCTGGGGATGCCGTGGCCACAGCGCCCCGGGGTCAGCGGAGGAAATTACAGTTGGAGCGCATCTCAGTCAAGGCCTCTTGAGAGCGCTCCGGCCTCTCTTGGTCTTAAGAGGAGGTTGCCTCCTGGGCCGGCGCTGGGCTCTCCAGACTTATGCTAAGTAGCTCCCACTCATCCGTGTAAACACGGGCGTCCTGGCGTTTCCGACAGGCTCTATGTAAAGTGATAAATTGCCCCTAGAAAGGCTCGACCAGCACGTGGGCCTTAATTGTCTCCTGGCACCAGGGGTCCGTAGAAGCCCTTGAAGATGAGTTTGCGGCTCCTGCGGACCATCCGGGGACCCTCAGCTCTCCTTGCCCCCGTCCCGCTCCCGCTAAGGCCACGCAGGGTGCACCCCGGGCGCGCCCCTGGGGATGCCCGGCGGCCTAGCAGCCACCCCTACCCCCCAACACCCCACCCGGAGCCTGCAACGCGCGCCAGCCCGCCTTTGCCATCGTCGTCGCCGTCGCCGTCGGGGGCAGGGAGCGCGCGCTTCCATCGATTAATTAGAAGCCGGAGTCGGTGGAGCCCCCGCCCGCCGCCGGCCCGCGCTCCGCCTGCCAGGGGCGCCCTCCCCGCAGCCCGCCGGCCCTTTGATCGCCCGCGGCCCGCAGCCCACGCGGCGGCGGGCAGGTGGCGGCAGCCGGGCGCAGCGCGCCCCAGCGCTTGGGTCCCCGGGCCGCGGCGAGCTCCCCGCCAAGCCGCACATCAAGGCCCGGCCGGCCGGCGGGCGCCTTCATTAGCGGCCTGAAATTATAATATTATGTTAAAGAACAAAGCTGCTCCCCGGAAAAATATGTGCTGCATATCTGACAAAGATAAATTGGATTATTCAAAATATTCTTGATGAAATGTTACATTTTGCAACTAATTATCAATCTGTTTTATCTGCAGACCAGCTGGGCATTTTTGTGCATGCAAGACCTGCCTTTGCAATGATCTTAAGATGTCACTGTAGCGTTTACATCTTTTATTTCAAGATTTAAATAACTAGGAAGTAGCTAATGTAATTCACTGCTGAGAAGAAAAGCCAGCTTCTTGATTCCTTTCCAAAGCGATCTCCTCCTAATGAACTTCTTTGGACTGTGCGTAATGAGGCTTTATTCAAATAATGTTTAAGGAAGCCTCTGTCAGTGTAATTTCTAAAAAAAAGGGACCAATGTTTAATACATTTGAAACATCTCTATTCATAGGACATTAGCTCATGCAAGCACACAATGGCACTTTGCAATGAGACATCCGTGTTGCTCTTTTCAGCTGAACTCGGCCTGGCCGAGCCCTCTGATACCCTCACAAATCCGAGGCCTTGGCCTGCCTTTTTATCTGGCATTTTCTAGAGCCGAGATGTTTAAGATACTCTGGGCTGATATAAATCCTCACCATTAGGAAGATTCAGCTTTCTGCTCTTGTCTACCCATCAAAATCTCTCTCCTGTTCTCATCTGTCTGGGGGATTGTGTCAATGTAGTTTTCTTGTTGTTTTGTGAGCATTTTATGGTTGGAGGCAACTGAAAACCAGAATCTGACAGATTCTAGGCCCTTCACACTTTCCTGGAGGGTAGAGAGTGGCTAGAAGATGCACTTCATCTATATGCTTAGCAGTCGGCCCTCTTGCTTGGCTGAATGCACTTTCCATCCAGACTGAGGCAAAAGACTAGAAGCTGTTGCGTATAAACACTCAGAAGTGCTTTCCAACCTACTCTGGTCTTTCTTTTGTTACAGCTCAGAGAGAAATATGAGAATATTCTCTTTGTGGAGCAATCTTCACTTCTTCAGTCTCAATACTCTTTTTTTTTTGTATATAAGTTAATTTATTTACTTTTGTCTGCGTTGGGTCTTCGTTGCTGTGCGCGGGCTTCCTCTAGTTGCGGCGAGTGGGGGCTACTCTTCGTTGTGGTGCGCGGGCTTCTCATTGCGGTGGCTTCTCTTTGTTGCAGAGCACGGGCTCTAGGCGCATGGGCTTCAGTAGTTGTGGCACGTGGGCTCAGTAGTTGTGGGGCACGGGCTTAGTTGCTCCGCGGCATGTGGGATCTTCCGGGACCAGGGCTCGAACCCGTGTCCCCTGCATTGGCAGGCGGATTCCCAACCACTGCGCCACCAGGGAAGTCCCTCAATAGACACTCTTGACAGCCGGAGATGGAGAAGGCAAGGCTCGGCTTCGTTCCCATTGCATAGATGAGAACACAGAGGCACAAGGGAGGGAGGGGATGATGTGATTTGCTCAAAGATACCCTGAGAGCTGCGGTGGAGGCGGGACTGCCAGCCTTTCCGCGCTCTATGCGCAAGCTCGAAGCGCTCCACTTAGAAGGATGAAAGATGAACTTGTAGCTGATGGGAGGAACATGTGGGAACCTTCAGGCTGTGGATTTCCCTTCTCAGTTGAGAGGTCTTCAAAGTGGTTATGAGGGAGCACGCCAAGGAAAATCAAGCAGCCATTTTCCCACTAAAAATGACAGAACATACATCCTTCTTGCTTTTCTAATTGATTTCATTCTGACCGCCTTTCCACAAAATTCTCCCCAGACAGGTTCTCAGAGCTGTCAGTAAACCATTTGAAATTTTGCATGAAGCACATTTATGTGTGCATTTCTCTATCTATCTATAGAACTCTTTTACCCCTTATTTGGCTTGGTTAGACAATGTCTTTTGTTCAGATTCCAAAAGAAAATTATACCTGATCTACTTTCTGCCTGATTTGACTCCGGGTTTTTCTATTTTGACATTCCCGTATTAATGGTCAAATGACAGTGCTCAGAACACAAAGATTTCAAAGAAACACTGACTGGGCCATCCTAAGACTGCTCTTTGGTCAGTCTCATCTTTTCTTTTTCTTTTATTTTAAAAAGTTTTTTAGCTTCTTTTTTCATGGCAAATTAATTAATTTTTATTGGAGTCTAGTTGATTTACAATGTTGTGTTAGTTTCTGCTGTACAGCAAAGTGAATCAGTTATACATATACATCTATCCACTCTCTTTTAGACTCTTTCCCATATAGGTCATTACAGAGTATTGGGTAGAGTTCCCTGTGCTATACAGTAGGTCCTTGTTGGTTATCTATTTTATATATAGTAGTGTGTACATGTCAATCCCAATCTCCCAATTTATCCCTCCCCCCCTTTCCTCCTTGGTAACCATAAGCTTGTTTTCTACATCTGTGACTCTATTTCTGTTTTGTAAATAAGTCCATGTGTACCATTTTCTTAGAATCCACATATAAGTGATATCATATGATATTTGTTTTTTTCTGTCTGACGTACTTCACTCAGTATGACAATCTCTAGGTCCATCCATGTTGCTGCAAATGGCGTCATCTTCTTTTTTCAAAATGCTTGTTTCCTGCCTAATGCTTCTTTTGCAGGAGTCCATGTTGTGCCAGATGTGAAGGTGAAGGGGTCCCTTCACCCCACTGGCCGTTGTCTTTTCCCACATGGCCTCCTGGGTCTTTTGCCCAGAGTGATTTTGGGGCTGTCATCACATGATATCAAGAAAACAAACAAACCCCCAAATTCTCTGAATGGAGAGTGAAATCTCTCTGTCACAGAGAT
This sequence comes from Balaenoptera ricei, assembly GCF_028023285.1. Lineage (NCBI taxonomy): Eukaryota > Metazoa > Chordata > Mammalia > Artiodactyla > Balaenopteridae > Balaenoptera > Balaenoptera ricei. The sequence goes on along the minus strand of NC_082654.1, from coordinate 4,341,766 downwards.
AACTATTTATAGGGCACCAAATGTTGGGTGCTGTGTTTTTTTTCTAAAATAATTTCTAATTATTATTTATATTTTGGAAGACATAAAACAGTTTTTATTTTCTCTTCTATAGAAGAGTTATTGTGTGTGTGTGCAAATTATTTAACCATCTTCACAGTATGTGATACAAAAAAATGTTGGAACTCTCCTGAAAAAGTGTGCTGTGCTTTCCTTGTCCTCATCAGTGGGTGGTGAGTGTGGCTGGGACCACAGTGGTACTCTGCAGAATTCTTTAACGTGTCTAGAGCAGGGATCGGCAAACCTTTTCAGTAAAGGGCCAGAGGATTTGTGTTTTAGGCCTGCAGGCCATCCTGTTTCTGCCGTTGTGGCTCTAAAGCAGCTGTAGACTATGTAAGTCAACAAGCGTGGCCGTGTTCCAATAAAACTTTATTTATGGGCACTGAAATTTGAATTTCAGATCATTTTCATGTGTCATGAAATATTATTCTTCTTTTGATTTTTTTCCAACCGTTTACAAATATAATAACCATTCTTAGTTTGTGGGCTGTACAAAAGCAGACAGTGCCCAGATGTGGTCCACAGGCTGTAGCTTGGCCTCTCTGCTTTGGAGTGTAACGTAGATCTTTCCAGCTGCTCTAACTCCCTTGCTGCTCTGGTAGGCGTTCATTGTAAGAATGCCTTTTTTACCCATTTGTATCTGCTTACATAATATTAGGCTCTCTATTAACCCCTCTCCCAGTTTTATTGAGCTATACTGTAATTGACATTTAATATGGTATAAATTTGAGATAATGACAGGATTCCGTATATATTGCAAATCGATCACCACAGTAAGTCTAGCTACCATACTTCACTGCCCAGAGTTACAAGCTTTTTTTTCTTGTGGTGAGAACTTTTACCATGTATTCTCTCACTCAAAGGGAGGGAATTATATAAGGTCATCTGTTAGCATGATTCCATGTAGAGGTTTAATTTATATGGTTTCAGCTAGCGGGAAAACTCTAAAAAGTCAGATGGTTAAATGAATTCTGGATCTAAACTAAGGAATGAAAGTGATTTGGACCAACCTCTCTGCGCAGCTGCTGACAAAGACTGTGATTAGACGGGGTGTGGGGGCGTGGGATGGGAGGGTGAGGCAGAGGAGAGGTGAAAGGGAAGTAGCAGCAGAGGGGAAGCGGGGAGGGTCCTCCTGAGGACTCTGTCCAGGCCTGGGAGTTAAGGAACAGACTGCGTGCTGTCAGCCCTTCGGAAGCATCTCTTAACCCCAAGTTTTTCTACAAAATCGCACGCTCATACTTATCCATTCCACAGACCTGTACTGAGCACCTACTATGCGCCAGGTCAGTGCCAGACAGCCTGGTGGGGCAGCTCCCCGTGGCTGCCATCACAGATCGGCAGAAACTCAGATGACCTGTTCCACGTCTCTCTCTCAGTGTCTGGTGTTGCTGGCATTCCTTGGCTTGCAGCTGCATCGCTCCAATCTCTGCCTCCGTCTTTACATGGTACTCTCCCTGCATGTGTCTCTGTGTCCGAATTCTCTTCTTCTTATCAGGAAATCAGTCATTGGATCAGGGCCCAGCCTACTTCTGTATGACCTCATCTTAATCTCATGACATCTGCAAAGACTTTATTTCCAAAAGAGGTCACATTCACAGGTACCAGGTGACTTGAACATCTTTTTGGGTGACACAGTTCAACCCACACGAGACAGAAAGCTGAGTAAATAGATGTTAGAATTGGGACTCAGGTGCTGGCTGTTCCTTCACCGTGTGGCTTCGGTGGCCTAGGATTGTCCCTGATTTTTCCTTGCAGCAAAACCCAGTTGTGGCATTTACCGCTGCTGCAGGGTCTCCAGAAGGATCTGTCCCCACACAATCCCGAGTGAAATCATGCACAGGCTACTGAAGGTTTCTTTGGGGGTTTGCCTTGCTCACTCGGGGAACAACTTCACAGGCCCCAAGGCCCTTCCTGCCACACTATCCACGGGGCTCTTTTCTGGACCCTCCTCCGTGTAGCTGCTCCTCTTTGGGATTTCTCTTGGGAATTAGGATTCCGCCATCCTTAATCAGCTCGGCCCTGATTCCTGTCCCCACAGCTTGCAGACGCCACCCAGCATTCAGCGTAAGGAAGGGTCCTCCAGCGCCTGGACCCCGTCCTCACGCACGGCTTTGCATCCCTTCGTTAGGTAAGCTTGCTCTCTTGGGGTCTCACAGCTCCGCCCCAAGACACTCGCCAGCATATTTCTTCTGCACAGGCGCACCTCGTTTTACTGTGTTTCACTTTATTGCGCTTCACAGATATTGAGATTTTGGCAAATTGAAGGTTTGTGGCAACCCTGTGTTGAGCACACCTATTGGTGCCATTTTTTCCAATAGCATTTGCTCACTTCACGTCGGGGTCACATTTTCATAATTCTTACAATATGTCAAACCCTCCACCAGCAAAAAGATTTTGACTCGCTGAAGGCTTAGAGGATGTTTAGCATTTTTTAGCAATAAAGGATTTTTAAATTAAGGTATGTACATTGTTTTTTAGACATAATGCTATTGCACACTTAACAGAGGACAGTACCAGGATAAACAGAACTTTTTTTTTTTTTTTTTTTAATTTTATTTATTTATTTATGGCTGTGTTGGGTCTTCGTTTCTGTGCGAGGGCTTTCTCCAGTTGTGGCGAGCGGGGGCCACTCTTCATCGCGGTGCGCGGGCCTCTCACTATCGCGGCCTCTCTCGTTGCGGAGCACAGGCTCCAGACGCGCAGGCTCAGCAGTTGTGGCTCACGGGCCTAGTTGCTCCGCGGCATGTGGGATATTCCCAGACCAGCGCTCGAACCCGTGTCCCCTGCATTGGCAGGCAGAGTCTCAACCACTGCGCCACCAGGGAAGCCCAAACAGAACTTTTATATGCACTGGGAAACCAAAAAAATTTTGTGTGACTCTCTGTATTGCAATGCTTGCTTTATCGCAATGGTCTGGAACCAAACCCGCAATATCTCCGAGGTGAGCCTCTGTGGGTATAGTGTTGTCCCCGAGAGGAATTTGGTGAGTGAAATGATCCCCAGCCCCTTTCCAGCCCCCTTGACAGGGAGCAAACACAGGAAGAGCGTCCAGCTCAGGTGTGGAGACCAGAGAAGCTGCCTGAGGGATGGACAGAAGGCCCCGGAGATGACAGCCAGGTGAGGTGGAGGGGAAGGGTGTCTGCAGAGCGCACCTGCGCGGTGAGGTGCTTCAGAGGAGGCGCGGTCCTCCTGCGGCCTCGGACTGGTCTCCGGGGAGGAGCGGCGCTGGGCGGCTCGGAGCTGCCGTGTCACCCCGGACGCTGGGCCTCAGCCACAGGCCGGGGGCGGGACCGTCCCTAAACATTAGGCCTCAGGGTCTGGGGGGTAAGAACTTCTCAGTTCCAGCCTGGGACTCTGGCCAAGTGCCAATGAGAGGAGGTGATTCCATCCCCCGGGGAATTTCTAACCCCTCCCGTGTTCTGTGCCCCGTCCTCAACCCTAAATTGCACTAGATGTGTTGCCCTTCGAAATTTCACTTTATTTGACCTTTGACCCCCATCCATGCAACCAGTCTCAGAATTTTGGACTCATACTGTTTCCTGAACCGCCGCCCCTAAGTTAGACCCTGTGAGTTCAGGTGCTGGAAACATACAGAGGGCAAACAGGTCCACAGCCAAGCTGAAAGAACCACAGGGTGGCTTCTGAAAGGGGCTCAGCCAGGAGTCACCTTTGCTCTTTTTCATTACGACTACCACATTCATCAACACATTCACCGTCACCATGACAATCGTCACCACCACCACCATCACCACCACAATCACCACCATCATCACCATCACCATCACCACCATCACCATCACCACCACCACCTCTACCACCATGACCACCATGACCACCTCTACCACCACCACAATCACCACCACCACTTCTACCACCATCACCACCACCACCATCACTATCCCTACCATCACCATCACCACCACGATCACCACCATCACTACCACCATCACAACCACCAACATCACCTCCACCACCACCACCACCACCATCACCACCATCACCACCATCATCACCACCACCACCACCACCATCTCCACCATCACCATCACCACCACGATCACCACTATCACCACCAACATCACCTCCACCACCACCACCACCCACCACCATCATCACTGTGCATTTCATGCCCTGTGATCTTATTTAAGGCTCACAACAACCCGGCAAGTAAATAGTATTATTATTTAAAAAAACTAGTTTATCCCTGTTATTCAGATGAGGAGGTTGAGGCTTAGCTAGGAGAAGTACTGGTCTCACTTTGCCTCTGCTGTAGGGGCACCTTCTCCCAGGATCAGTGTGTGTGAGCGTGTGTGCTTGTGTGAATGTGTGTGTGTGTGTGCACATGTGTGTGCCTGTGTGTGCCTGCCTGCCCACATATATGTTGGTGCAGGTTTATGCGTGTGTGTGTGTGTGTGTGTGTGTGTGTGTGTGCACATGTGGGCCTGTGTGTATGTGTGTGTGCAGGTGTGTGTTGTGAGTCCTCAAGGAACAGCAGAGCACGTCGTCTCTGAGAGCACATCAGGACCACAGGGAGTGAAATGTGGGCAGGCCCGCAGCGGGGCTGACCCTGGCTTTGTCCACCAGCCTTGGGGAGTGTGGGAGCCATACTCAGGTCTCCCCCAGTTGCCTGTGTGAGCCAGCCAGGCCCTTTAATTGGCAGCATCAGTGCTGTGCAAGCTCGACTGCCTCTGTGTCCCCTGGCAGGAGGGGCTGGAAACCTGGGGTCTGCAGAGCCCTGCGTGCGGGCGCTCAGGCTGGGGGAGGAGAGCCAGAGAGGGGGAGGGGGAAGCAGCCGCGTGCCCGGTGCCTGCGATGCATCTCAGAACAGCCCTGGGCTCCAGACCCGCCCGCCTGCCTGACAAGGAGCAGTCCAGGCCTGTCCCAATACAGCATCCATCAGCCACAGGTAGCTGTTTAAACATAATCAATTAGCTGATTAGTTATCGATCAATTAAACAAATTAATTAAAATGAAATGTAAATATTCAGATCCTCAGTTGCAGTCACCACATTTTAAGCGCTCAATAGTCACATGTGGCCGGTGGCCACCAGCTCTGGTGGCACAGATGAAGAATATTTTTGTCATCACAGAAAGCTCTGTTGGACACCATTGCCCTAAAGGGCAGGTGTCTGAGCACGACTCCATGGCCTGGGTCAGAGGAAGGATGCTGTCGAGACTTCAGGGTCCCCCGGCCCTGCTTTGTTCTGTATAGAGCCCATCTATACAGCCACCCACGAGGGGAAGGCTTTCACTGGTCCCTGGGTCATTGGAGGACTTTATAGGCAAGTTCAGGGGTTTAGATTCCATCTGACCTATGGGAGGAGATGGGGGAGGGGCAGGGGGACAGGGAACTGTCTTCGTGCTTTTTTTTCTTTTAAATACACCAGTCATGGTACTGCACACTTCACACATGCTACCGACAGTAAATAATAGTAACTATCGTGTACTGGGTGCTTATGAGTGGGAGGGCTTAAGCCCCTGTGTGCCAGATCCCATGCCTGTCCTCGCTAAGCTTCACTTCCCACCGGGAGTGGGTGTCAGCACCAGCCTCGTTCACACACTGAGACACCTCTGGCTGGAACAGCCCCAGCCCCAGCTTGTCCCGTCCGTAACCGTGGGACTGATTCTGCTTGAATTCTGTCTTTAAATCCATCTCCCAAGCATTCACCCCAGTCTCATGTTTCCTCTTTTATTGGAATAATTATAACTTTTTAGCCTGACCTTAACATATATACTTTTTCCCCCTATTTAAACTCACCCGGGGACCATTTGCGGTAAAATGGGACGGGGACTCGGTGACTGGGTGTTGACCCCTCCAAGCCCCCTGCCATTTGTTCTTGTTTTTTTTTTTTTTTTTTAATTAAAATGTAGTTGATTTACAATGTTGTGTGTTCTTGCTTTTTTCCTTTCTTTTTTAAAACAGACTTGCAGATTCTCTTAATTTTAAATCTCATCGTTTCCATTATAAGCTGTCATCTTTTGGAAAGTTATTTGAGACCTTTTGTCCTCACATGATCACACAGTTGCTTTCTCCTCCGAAGAACTTGAAAAGAGTTTACGTTAAATATTAGAGCATCTTGACTACCACTGGCTAATTTAATTGTAGACTTCAAGATAAGCTTCAAGGATGTTTTTCCATCACTGGAGCTGTCAGTGGTATTTTCTGGTGAGAGGTTTCAGTTGAAAATCCCTGGCCAATCAGTACTTTACTCTCAGGAGGAAATTAAAGAGATCACTTGAAAATAGCTGAGAAATAGAAAAAAAAAAACCCCAACCCTCTTGGCTCCAGCAGGCGTCCTGGAAAGGTGGATGGGAGGTCAGCTGAGTGCTAAACGCTGTTCCTGGCTCTCAGGTCCTCCCTTGGTACAGCGGCTCCGATGGCCCAGCGATGAGACAAGATGGAGTTGGCTGCCTTAAAGATGACTTTTTGTGGGCTGCCGTGGTCTGTTAAAATCATAAAATACGTATGGCAAGCGTCAGCGTCGGGGCAGGGAGCAAGGCCCTCGCTTCGGCTGGTCTTTAGAAAAAGAAAACAAGCTCAGTATCTACTAGGAGATCAGTTTGCACCCGATCTGGTTTAAATGCTAAACCCTATGAAATGATCTTAAGCAGAAAAATCAATTTCCCAGAAGTCTCAGATGTGCACTGGAACTCTTATATTTGAACTAAATCTAGGTAGAGTTAAATAATTGAGCTGGCTCTCTTTAAGTGCTACAAATGTATTTCACGCTAGAAATAACTCATGTGAGTCGGGCAACTCCAAAGGGTGCCGGGGCACCCAGGCCCTTCAGAAATGGGCCAGGAGCAGCTTGAGAGGGGTAGGGCCAGGGTGGCACTGAATCCCAGGCATCTTTCTATCCAGAATAAACGGGGAGAGGCAGGGACCAAATCCGTGATCAGAGCTGGAGACTCTTGAAATTACCTGCATTGACATCAAGGAGAGTCAGGGGCTTGCCCCTCGAGTGTGGCATTTGAGAGGCCAAAGACACAGCCTGGGGACCCCTTGGTCCTGCAGAGGAGCAGAAAAAGATGACGGTCACTGCTCCTGACCTTGCTGCGGTTCGGTCCTGACTCCCATCTCCTGCCTGGGTTGACCTGGGAGCCACAACCTCTCAGAGCCTCAGTTTTCCATTTGTAAAATGGGACTTCATTTGCTCCTTCAATTGTATTTTTTGACTGTCCTGGGCACTGGGATACAACAGTGAACATGGTGGACAGAGCCTTGCCTCTCTGAGCTTGTGAGTCTCGTGGTAGAGGCACGCGGCACAGAGCCAACAGGTTTGCAGAAGCATTTGCTTTGGCGAAGTGCTGGAAAGGAAGAACACGCACATTTTAACAAGCGTATCTGCTTCCTTGGGTCCGTGGGTGGGGGGGAGATTGAATAAATTAATACAGCAAACTGCGCAGAGCTGCTCAGTGAACGCTAGCTTTTACTACTGTGGCCCTTCTAATATGATGGCTACTCTTATTGGTATTACCGTCAGCATTGTCTTCATCACATAGGCGGGGGAGGAGAGAGAGAGGAAAATAGGAATTTAGGAGAAGGGAATTAAGTAGAAACCCAGGGTTAGCGCAGGGAGAAGGGGGTTCTGGGATTGTACCCACCAAGAGGCAGGCACACGTTTGCTGCCTCGAGCCCAGCCCCCAGCCCCCAGCCCAGCTCTTCCCAGGAGGTGACAAGGAAGCTCCTTGGGGCCAGGGACATGGCTTGGACCCCGCTGGCTCTAGAAGTTCCTCCGTTCCCCTGCTTTATCTGCAGAGCATTTACAAGTGGGAGCAGGCCAGACCCTGGCGTGAGCATCTCCCTGCTGGCGAGGGACCAGCGGGGAGTGAGGGCTGGTCCAGTCCGATCAAGCGAGGAGCAGGAGGCACCCCAAATGCAGGGAGCACAAGTGTGCATGTTTATCACTGGATTTCGAAGCTGGCCCTTGGGGTGCATTTACACTGAAGCCAGCACCCCCGTGACCAAGGCATCTGGACAGCTCTCCTGGCCTTCCTTGCTAGGAACCCATTCTTCTTTGGAGTGTTTTAAACAGCTGGATGTTTGCCTTGCCGATTAAGAATACACGGGTCCTGTAATAAAGGCATCGATAACCCTTTGTAAGGATGACGTGACGGGCGCAGATTTGGAAGATAGAAAGCAGATGAGGGTTACTTGGAGGTGAAATGTGGTTTTCGATGCTTGCAATTGAGGCTCTGAAATCCAAGCTCCCCCTGAGTTTCAATGGCCTATATTTGTTTGCTTATTTTGGCTGCTCTCTCTGCTGTTGGAATCCCCTCTCCGTCCCCTGCTGCAGGGCCAAGTGACACACGTTTAATCTAAAACCATGAATCCAAGGTTCTAGCGCCACTGCTGTCACCAACCAGCTGTGTGACCTCGACAGGCTACTCAGTCCTCTGGCAAGATCCCTGCTTTCTGGTCTTCAGGGGAGGGATTCATTCCTGACTGCAGGATTCTGTGGTTCCATGGGAACTCGCTTTCCTTAGAGAATTTGGTTAACACAAAATGAGATCATGGGAGGACCATCCAGAGCCTGTGAACCGAGGCAGGCAACAAGTGGGTTCATTTTTTTACACGTTCTATATTTGCGGGAAAGCACACCCGGCATCCTTCCGTTGACTTAGCTGCCAAGTCTGCATTTAATTTTTTTACTTCCTCTGGAAAGTCCTGGTAAGACATTGATAAACTTCCATCTTTAAATAAAACCTCTGTGTGAAGAGGACACCACTCCCCAAAGAAGGCACGACTTTCATCTCAAACAGCACCCCAATAAGACTGATTAGTTGACATCAGGGTGGTGAGAAGTACTCTCTAGCCTGCGATGTACTGCAGTCTGCTGGAGGACGTCATTTTTGGGCTTTTATCCAGCAGGAATGAACAGTAAATAAATGAAGAAGTATATTAGGCTGAACCGCTGACATTTGTTTGCAGGGTAGTAAATGTTTGTGAATGAAGAGCAGCAAAAGATTTTTTAATAAATGCTTTTGTGGCGGATTTTATACTAAATCATTTCTTGACATTTCGACTCAAACCAACAGCTTAGATAATGGATCATACCATATGCATATACTCTGGTTTGATAAATCCTCTGCTAAGAGGACCTCCATGAAACTGGATTCCCTCTAGACTGGGAGAAGATTGTATGTGGAATAAGTTAATTCAGGGAAGTCGGGGAGGAGCGGGTCGGTGATCTTGCCCACGCTCTGAATCTGAGCTGAGGCTCAATGAACAGTCTCCTTGGGTGTTCAGTTTGGGCTGGACCGCGTTAAATAAACTCCATAGTGAAGATGATGCTTCTATTTTCTGATGGGAATGTTTACGCAAGAAAGCAAGACAGGGGCTTCCCTGGTGGCGCAGTGGTTGAGAATCTGCCTGCTAATGCAGGGACACAAGTTCGAGCCCTGGTCTGGGAGAATCCCACATGCCGCGGAGCAACTAGGCCCGTGAGCCACAACTACTGAGCCTGCGCGTCTGGAGCCCGTGCTCCGCAACAAGAGAGGCCGCGATAGTGAGAGGCCCGCACACTGCGATGAAGAGTGGCTGCCGCTCGCCGCAACTAGAGAAAGCCCTCGCACAGAAACGAAGACCCAACGCAGCCATAAATAAATAAATAAATAAAATTTAAAAAAAAAAGTTAAGGATGTACCTCACATATCTTATTAAAAAAAAAAAAAGAAAGCAAGACACAGAGGGCCTGAGAGGAAAATGAAAGTGTGGGCAGGTCAGCACGCGGACAGGCCCCTGTCAGCAGTGCCACCTTGTTCTCCCTCTGAGCCGTGCAGGACCTCCCTGGCCATCCTTCCCTTCAGGCCAGCAGACGCCAAACCAGGACGCTCGGCTGACTCCCTGGGCTCCGCGGGCAGCCCGGTCTCGCTGCCTGCCAGCCCCGGCGGAGGGCAGCTCTTCCTCCTGGTCTGGCCTTAGGGGCCCACGCTGGCCTCTGTGGATTCAGATGCTGGAGCGTCTTCCCACCTCACTCTGGGCCGGTTCCTCCCCTCCTCTCTGCAGGGGGCTCCCCTTTGTCTTGCGAGACCCCACCATCTTCTGCTCAGCAGAATCTCCCCTTTCCTCCAGCTGGGTCCCTTGCGACCTCCTGCTGGAGCCTCCGCCCGGCGCTGCCCTCAGAGAGGGCCTTGCCCGAGCCCATTCTGTCTTCCTGGCAGCGTCCAGGATTTCTCCTGGGAGGGTCTGTGGATCACCAGGCCTGCTGAGTGACAAACACCGATTCCTGAATCCGAATCCCTGGGGACCAGCCCAGGAAGCTGCATCTCCAGCAGGTACCACCTCTTGGGGTCCAGCCCTTACGAGGTCCGCAAGAGGGTGTGTGGAACAAGTGAGGGAATAAATGAGAAAGGAAGAAAGGCATGCTGCAACCTTTAGGTCTCACATCTTACTGTTATTTTACGTGTGTCCTGTCGTTTTCAGAAACGGTAAGTGACCTCATCCTGATCCATTATGATGTTCTAGATTAAGCCATCCTTCAGAAAAAAAAATGAAAGAATCTTGGCAATGATAGTTGCTGTTAATACCACTCTGGACATAGGTTTACTGACTGATGCATTTAGCAAGTTTGTTTCTGAAACAACATGAGGAACAGCCCAGGGTTGCACCAGCGGGTGGCATGGCCATGCTCGCAGAGGCGTCGGCAGGGCCAGAAATGGCATCTGTGGGGCTGTACAGGAACCCCCCAGTGAAGCCAGTGCGATGCACGCTCAGGGCCCCGCTGCCTCCCGGGCCGGCTGGGCTGTGCAGATACTGTGGAGTGCCGCCCTGGGCCGTGCGCGGACACCGAGGGACATCGTGAGGCCTGTCCCCAGTGCGGGGTGACATTCGCACAGCCTGCAGTCAGTGCTGGCACATTCCCTCTCTGATTTTCTTTTCCCCGTTTTACATACTCACTCTCCCCGGTGAATAGTCCCTGGCAGGTTTCCCAAGATATCAAATTCCAGGAGAGAAAATGCACAGGTCATGTGTGAGGACTAAACAGAAACCCATAGGTGGAAACGACTTTTGTCAGATGTCTGAGAAACAGGTCCGCCTTCAGCTGCAGGTTAATCAGACATAGAGCGGCGGATGGACGCGGGCACGGGACCCTCTGCGCCTTCGGCGGCTCCCAGGCTCGCCTTGGGCAGGTCACGCCGCTTCCGGGGGCTGCAGCCGTCTCATCTCGATAATTAGGGTCTCGGATGAGCTGGGCCAGGCTCCTTCCGGGTCGGAGAGTGTGTAATTCTATCCGCCTCCGTCAGTCCCAAGTTGCCATCCTCTGCAACTGGTATTCGTAAGGCCGGGCCACACTTAAAACGCTTAGCGGGAGTGTGGGTGCCTGTAAAACCGCCTTTAGTTTGCTTTGCGACTGGCTTTGACTTGTTTCTAAGCTTAGAAACAGGTGAGTTGAGCTCATGAGAAATGTTTATCAGGTCGCAGGTTGACAAGCTTTCTGTTCGGATTGCAGAGACTTATCTGGCATCTCGGTAGGACCCGAAGGTGTTACCCAGCAACGGCGGGGGAGTTTCCCACGCGTGCATGCTGCAGAGATGGGCCCCGGACACGGATGCCCAGGGCCCCGGGGAGGCATAGGCTGCAGGTTGCTTTGTGGGCCCGTGTCAGGAGGGGCTGGGCTCGGAGCCTGGATTTTCTCATCTGTAAAATGGGGGATAGTGGTTCCCATCCTGCTTGTGAGGAGTAGCCCACGCAGTAATATACGCTGCAAATACACGCAAAACACTTTGAATGGTGCTGGCCTTTATTAAGGCTGCGTGAGCGTTAGATATTATTATTATCACAAGTCACCCATGATGTATGCTGGCTAAGTCCCTTCAGCAGCTTCCCTCTGGTCACAACCCTTTCCTTGTATTGGGAGGAAAGTCAAGTTTCTGATTTCGAGGCCCCGGTGACCTGGTGCTCCTGGGTAACTTGATCACGGAGATGGGATGCTGGTCCATGGAGGGCAAAGGCTCCTTACAGGGCGAGAAGCCGTGAGGGGGCAGCAGGGAGGGGGGACATGTGGCCTCACCTCCTGGGCCTTTAATCTGGGGACAAGCTGGGCTCCTCATTTGTTTGGCATTAAGTCAGCAGGATTTTTTTTTAAAATTAATTAATTTATTTATTTATTTTTGGCTGTGTTGGGTCTTCGTTTCTGTGCGAGGGCTTTCTCTAGTTGTGGCGAGCGGGGGCCACTCTTCATCGCGGTGCGCGGGCCTCTCACTATCGCGGCCTCTCTTGTTGCGGAGCACGGGCTCCAGACGCGCAGGCTCAGTAGTTGTGGCTCACGGGCCCAGTTGCTCCGCGGCATGTGGGATCTTCCCAGACCAGGGATCGAACCCGTGTCCCCTGCATTGGCAGGCAGATTCCCAACCACTGCGCCACCAGGGAAGCCCAAGTCAGCACGATTTTAACGCCGGATGTTCATGAGCTCCAACAGCGCCCAGAACAGGACAGACTTGCCCTTCGGGTGGGGTGGTCCAGGCCAGGGCTGATGCTTCTGCAGGTCCTCGAGGCCTGTGGATACGTCTCCACTGGGGCGGCCGTGTCCTCCTAAGCGACGCTGTGTGCGTGTGGCTCCCGGGGGCAGGGACTGTGCTGGCGCCTGTGCTGGTTCTCAGGTGCTGATTGTTGAGTGAGAGCGGGGGACACAGCTGCTCTGCAGGGCACTTCATCCAGTGTGTCTCTTCCTGAAAATGGGGGTCCCAGAGGCTTCCCCCCAACATGGCTGCATCAGCCCCATTCTCTCAGAGTCTCCTGGGAGGATCGTGGGCCTGTGTCACTGTGAACAGAGTGTCACCCACCTGTTTGGACAGCCGCCGTGTGTCACCTACCCCGACTGCACGCAGTGTTTTCTAGCAGCTGTGTGTTTTAAACAGCTCTATTGAGGTACAAATTACACACCATAAAACGCACACATTTTCAGCCTACACGTCAATGATTTTTAGTAAATGTATAGAGTTGTGTAACCACCACTGCAATCAAATTTAGGACTTTTCTGTCCCGTCCACCCCAAAGATCTCTCATGCCCCTTTGCCATCCCTCCCCACCCGCCCCAGCCCAGGCAAACACTCGCCTACCTTCTGTCTCCATAGATTTGCCTTTTCTGGTCATTTCCCACCAGTGGAATCATGCGATATGCAGTCTTTTTCAGCAGCCGTATTGATTACTTTCCCTCCTGGCTCCTGGCAGGAAACAATTTGTATCATATTTGTGGCTGGGAAGTACCTGGGGGTCGGGAGAGAGCTGCTCTTGCCCATGACGCCTGTAGCCACACGTGCGCCTCCCCAGCCCCTTCCTCCAACCCCCTTCTCCCATCGGATGCCTGTGGGTCCTCCATGCCCACGTGTTTCTCTAGGCTCCATCTCACTGCTGAGAACAAGCGCGGTTCTCCTGTTTGGTGATCTCAGGCTCTGAACCGGAACTCCCTGCCCTGCCCCATGCTATTAGTGAATCCTGTGACCTTCCCTTGGTGGACAGGCTCTAACGGGGCCCCTTGGTCCCCGGCCCCAGCCCCTGCAGTGTGGGTGGGTTGTGGCTTGCTTCTGACCCTAGACGACAGACGAGGTGATGGGAAGTGTGTGCTTCCATGGTTCTGTGACCTAGGATGGTAGCATCAGTCTTGCTGGAATTTCTCTCACCCCGTTGGTTGTGAGGCAGCAGGTGGCCATGTTGGGGATCCTTACATGGCAAGGACCATGGGCATTTCCAGAAGCTGAGGGCAGCCTCCTCAAACCTAAAGCTCTCAGTTTTACAGCCACAAGGAGCTGAATTCTGCCAGCAACCACACAAGCGAGAAAGTGGATCCCTCCTCAGTCAAACCACCAGATGACAACCCTGGTCTAGTTGATGCCGTGCCTGCAGCCTTGTGAGACCCAAGCAGAGGACCCAGTGAAGCTATGTCTGGACTCCTGACCCACTGAAACTGTGAGATCATAAATGTGTGTATTTTTAAGTTGCTAATTTTATGGTGATGTGGTATTGGAGCCGTAGAAAACTAATGCCTCTCCCCCCCGTAAGGCAGCCGTCTCAGAGTTATCCTTCCTGATGCTCCAGCCCCCCCTCCCCCAATCTTCTCCTCCAACCCCACCACCCTGCCTCACTTCAGGCTTCACATCTTGCCTCTGGACGATCGCAATGGTCTCCCACTCATCTCCCAGCCGGAGGGTCTTTGTGCGAAGCAGGACTGGCCCTGGCGGGCCCCCGTGGGGTACTACAGAATCTCATCAGCATAATCCAGTTCCCACATCCTTCTCAAACTCTCTTCTGGCCACACTGAACAACTTGGCCGTTCTTATATATTCTTAGATATTAGATATTCTGGCCGTTAATTAGATATCCTTAGGTAGTTCCACCTCTGTGATTTTACATCTGCTGATCTCCCCGCCTGGAATGCTTTTCCATCTCTTCTTAGCCTGAAAAACTTTTTTTTTTAAATTTTTATTTATTTATTTATTTATGATTTTTGGCTGTGTTGGGTCTTCGTTTCTATGCGAGGGCTTTCTCTAGTTGCGGTGAGTGGGGGCCACTCTTCATCGCGGTGCGCGGACCTCTCACTGTCGTGGCCTCTCTTGTTGCGGAGCACAGGCTCCAGACGCGCAGGCTCAGTAGTTGTGGCTCACGGGCCCAGTTGCTCCGCGGCATGTGGGATCTTCCCAGACCAGGGCTCGAACCCGTGTCCCCTGCATTGGCAGGCGGATTCTCAACCACTGCGCCACCAGGGAAGCCCCTGAAAAACTTTTATTCATTCTTTAAAACCCAGGTCCAATATCAACTCTGTTTGAAACTTTCCATGGACTCCCTAGACAGAAAGAATGTGGACTTTATTTGGCCCACTGTGCTTTCCTGTGTTCACTGACATTCACGTTGTTATTTTAGTCTGTGTCTCCCAGTACCTCCAACAGAGTATGAACAGGGATTTGGATTTGCTGTGCCCTAACCAACACCTGTGGTGTTTAACGTACATCTCTAGAACAAATAGCCAATTACCTGCTTGAATAACTGGCTGGCCACTTCAATATATAGAAGCCAGAACCTCCAGCTGTGACATTATATCATGGGACTCTTAAGGCTCCTTGATCTCCAGGGAGTTGGGTGTGTAGGTCGGGTGGGATGGGGCGAAGGTGGGGGGCTTCCAAATGTTGAGACACATTCTGGATTGTTCTGTAGATCTGAATGTCATAGGCGTTGCCCTACTGAAGTTCTCTCCCGATCTGGGTGCCGGTGACACCCACGGTCCCCGTTGCTCCATCCACGATGGCACCCTCCTCCATCCCCTGCCCGTGGCCCCCGCACGTGGAGACCAACCTGATGGAAGTCTCAAACCGACACTAATATGTATAAAATAGATAACTAATTAGAACCTGCTGTGTAGCACAGGGAACTCCACTTTGCTGTACGGTAGAAACTAACACAACATTGTAAAACAACTATACCCCAATTAAAAAAAAAAAAGAAGTCTCAAACCGTGTATAAAGCATCTGCCATATTAAGGACCTTTCTGCCATTGATCACTACAATTAAAATTGTGCTCTCTTGCCCCAGGGAGCTCCTCTCTTCACTGCTGTCTGTTTCTCCCCTACACTCTTTACCGTCAGATGTATGTATCTTTCTTACTTATCTGCTTGTTTTCTGTTTCCCCAGGGCGACTGTAAGCCCTGTGAGAGCTGGGGTCTGTCCGTCTGCTCGTGTCTGCATTCCCAGTACCTGGGACATCGATCCTGAGGACCTGGTACCTCAGGATCGATGGTTGAATGAAGGGGAGAGAGCACAGTCTCCGTGGTCCAGCTCTGCCTGCATCAAGGCTGCCTCCCCTCCTTGGTCTTCCTTCCCCTTAGGATAAAGAAAATAATCCTCACCTCCAGAAAATTTTCATTTATCAATTCATCCCAGATTAAGGATTTAAAGAAAGCCCTCTTTTTAGAGATTACATGTACCTCTAACTTAAACTATAATTCTAGCTCTAACCCTAAAGTCTAAAAGATGTCATACAAACTTTTCTTCCTGGAGTATTTTTATTTTAGACAATAATTTCAGTTTCTCTTCATATGTAATACAATAGTAAATACTTAGACTGCCAGTAGGTTCCTCTTTGGTTGATTGCAATTTTAAGGACTTAGAGCTAAAAGCGTGAGGGTAAAGATGGTTTTAGAACCACGTGGTGTTCGAGTGAAATGGTATCACCTTCTGGCGGGGGACTTGGGTGGTGGTGGGGGTCTGACTATAATCGTTTATGTGCATTATGATCTTTTGCCAACTTATTCCTGTGTGATGCTGGATACGGGATGGGGGTGATTGATTTCTCGGGATTGTTTCCATCAGTTTCACGTTCTTTGCAGAGGGAAGAGAAAATTCCCTCCCATCCACTTCTACTGGGGCTTGTTAAGCCATGGCCTTGGGGGCCAGCTGATCAGCAGTGAGGAGCAGTGAGCGGCCAGCAGCCTCAGCAGTCACCGGGCAAGGACAGCCTTTGGCTACTCGGGCCCAAGGCCAGCTGTGCTTCACGGAGGAGGTCACCTTGCTGGCAATGGAAGAACAAGCCATGTTAGCATCCCAGAGCCCACTTAAGTCTGCCTGGCTTGGCATTTGGGGAAGAAATCAATGACATGTAGGTGTTGGGCCCTACAGCTGGGCAGCGGCCAATGTGCAGTGCAAGGGTGTCAGGGTCGGTATTTTTCCAGGTGATTATTTTCTATCCGCGAGTCAGTGGAATAGAAGGGAAATGGCGTTCCTAGCTATTTGAGGGAGCACAAGTGAATAAGGCAGCCTCTCCTAAGCCAGCCCTACTTGTATCATATGTGGTCCGAAGAAATGAAAATGAATCCCTTTGTGGCCAAGTATATACCCCGAAGAACATTCCCATGTGGGGTTTTGTTCTGTTTTCAACAGTGAACACTCTCCGCCTCTAGCAATGATGTGAGGATTTTCCGCGGTGAATCAGAACCAAAGGCTGCTTCACGTCACCTCAAGGAGGGAAGCCGGTAAACACACGAGGCGGTGTGCACTTCAACTCCAGGGGCTGAGAGCGAGTGACAAAGCGCGCTTAGGTCCCAATCAGTCGTATTCTCTAGGAGCTGCCGCCTGAGCCGTGAAGGAGGAGATCCCGTGCAATTCAAACGTACTCCTGGGTCACCGGGCAGAGCCCTCTCCTCGGTGGGCACAGCAGGGATGCAGGGTTGGGCTGGGACTCCACTTCCCAACCCTTGGGAAGGAGAGTCCAGAATGACCGCCCCGGTACAGCGCTAAGGAGCTCTAGAGATGGCGAGGTCCTGCATCTGGTGAGGGAAAGAGATCGATGCCTCCGTGGCAGGGGGCACATGTCTTCGGAGAGGAATTAGGAGATTGCTGCTGCTGGCTCTTCTCTTATAACCGTGACACCTCCGCTCAGCCGGTCTGTCCTCCCCAGGAAGGCAAGTCCAGGTGCAAAAGCACGAGTGGATTAGAGGTTCCCAAAGGTTCCTCCCACGCTACCTCCCCGTCGGCTGCTCTGCCCGGTGGTAGCTGTTCCCCGCAGAGCACGCCTGGGGTTCCAGGAGCACCTCGTTCTACCCTGGGAAGCATGCGGAGCACAGCTGCGAGTGTCCTCATCATGCCCCCCTCCCTGTGCTGTCCTCTCCAACCATGCATTTGCTTTGGTCTCTGAAGGCCATCCAGACGCCCACGGAGCTGAGCTTTCAAAGAGCCGCGGACAGGAGCCGCCCTCTCACTGTGATCACCAAGGTTGCCCAGGGGCCCCTGAGACTGCGCTGACCCGATAATGGCAATCAGTACGTATCTCTCAGATTTCTGCTGAGCCCTTCTGGTCAGCGATGCTCCAGGCTAAGTGCCGGGTTCCGTCCTTAACTGCACGATGCCGAGTAACTACCTGTTCCTTTTCTTTCCGGTTCCTTGAATTACTCTGCACTCTTTGCAATGATGTTTAGTAATTCTCATCGAGTGTTGAGAAGCCTGCTGGGACACTGCCAACTGATCTTAACAAGCCCACTTACTGCAGGATTTCCCACTGCTTTCCTGGGCTGGGAGTTCTTTAACCAAAGGCAGCTCTCCCAGGAGAACCTTGCGAAGGTGCCTCGTCATGAATATTTTGATGTCGGAAACACTGGGCATGCAAGTTGTTTGCAAAGGCGGCCAGTGTGTTTGGAGGAACAGGGTGGGCCTTGGGCAGACTTGGAGCAGGGTGGGATTCCGATTCTGCTGCCTTCACCTTTTATCCTGGCCTGTCTTTCTTCTGGGTCATCCTCTCCCGGCCCCCCCAGCTCCAGCCGCTCTGCCACACGCCCACACCGAAGGCTCGTGCACTAATTGGTGATTAGGCATTAATGCCTCGTGCGTGTTGGCTTGTTTCCTCTCCTGGATAACTTTTTCTTCCCTTTTGTATTAGTTAGAGCCTTTCATGTCTTAACAAGGGGGGCCAACTTGTATGAGATTTCAGGCGTGCTGGGTGGGCGAGTTCAGGACTTTTGGCTCCCCTCCCAAACTACACAGGCTGGGTGCCCATGTGTGCCACACTGGGCCGTGCCTGGCCCTGGGACTGGCTTCCACGAGACTCTCAGGACTGTTTGATGGAGATGTTGATGGAGGCGGGGGAGGGGTGGCGGTGACCTCTCCAGTCCCAGCTGTAGAGCGTAAGAGGGGAGGGTATCTGGATGTTACGGGGCTCTGTGGGGTAATGAAGGATGAAGCACCCCCGTATGCAGCTAGGCACCCCAGCTGACGGGAACACTACAAGGACAGACTCTTTTGAGCATTAAGTAGGTGGAAGGAACCTCCCGTTAGAAACACACATGCTAGGAAATGAGAATTTGCCATCAGGCAAGCTGAGGGGCAATCAGCTTATTGCACTAGGAGTCTTGATCATCCAAGAGCCGGCAAAAGGATTCAGGATCAAAATCAACCCAATAAATGGATTGATGCTTACAAATTTACTGCGGGGTTTGATTCTGAGAACTGATTCATTTTCATCTTCCCAGATTCCTCAGATGTGGGAGAGAAGCCACGTGGAGAGAGATCATGGTTCTTTGGTGCTTCGGATAAATGAATGATGTTCTCTGGGCTTAGAGCAGCACCGTCAATAGAACTTGCCGGTGATATTCCGTATCTCTGTGGCGTGGCAATTCACTAACTCAGGAAGTTGCTATTTATTTTACACACTTATTTTTCAAAAGCATTTCCTGCTGTACATGAAAAAGGCTTGTCGTTTGAACTAAAGCCATTCTGTCTGCATTTATCCTGCTTTATTTATCCTAAAGAAATAGTCATGTACGTGGCCAAAGCTTTAGCCTGGAGGATGTTCCCCACAGTGTTGTTTATCCAAACGTGAGACAATGGTACATCGGGAAATAAGAGGGTGATAGGGCTCTGCATTCTTTCAAAGATGGAAAGAAAATGTTTAAGGACTTGAAAATTGCTCATATTATGTCAATAAGTGAAAAAAAGCAGGTTGTAAAATAACAGGTAGAGTATAAGCACATTTTTGTTTTGAAAAGGTATATATGTTCATTGAAAACAATTAGGGTAATATACCAAAAATCGTGGTTACTCTAAGAAGTAGAATTAGAATTAGAGATGTTTTAAAATTTTCCTTTTTTCCTTGCATTTTTATGAATTTTCCGCAAAAACATGTTTTGCTGTGAAATTGGGAAAAAAATCGTTTCTTTGGTAAAGGACAAGCCAGAGGGCAAGGTGCCATGGGGGGCGGGGAGGCAGAGAGATTCTGCCCTGGGATTTGGTTCCGTCTCCCCGAAGCTCACCGTGTGAGATGTTCTCTGGATGTGAAACTGTGGGAAGGCTGTTTCTAGTGAATCCTTGGTCCTCAATCAAAAAAGCATTTTCCTCCTTCGCAAAAAGCAAAGCGCAGCCTCCGTCTGGTCCTCGGTATAGAGCTGGCCTCGTGTGGCGGGCCCGGTGGGACCGCGCCTCTGCGAGCAGCAGTGACACCGCCACTCCCGTGCACCAGCCGAGAAGGCAGCTCGGACCCACGCCTGGCTCAGGAGATGTTGTGTGCGGGTGGTCCGCAGAGCCCCGGGCCCTCCCAGCCACCGCGACAAGCTGAAATGCCCGCTCAGTTAGGTGTCAGCCGGAATCCACAGGAGTGTGGCGAAGGGCGCGTGCCATTAGGACCCAGGATGGGGCAGAGCCTCTCCATAAACGGTCTTCATCAGCCAGGCAGACACTGGGCCACAGAGCTGGGACCGTGCGAGGGGACAGTTAAACGGTTTTAACTGGATCTCACTCTCTCTCGGCACACTCATTTGGTGGTGAGTTGACCTGCGATTGGAAAAAAAAAAAAAAAAAAAAAAAGAATTCTTTAGATGTTTGTGTGTTTCTGGCAAGGTCTGACTCTCAGGTCAAGGCAGAGGGCTGACTGCCGACAGCCAGCCGGGGCTCTCCTAACCTGCAGCCCTCCCCAGGGTCACTTTGGGAGGCCACGTGACCCTGTCAAAGTGGAGCATTGCTGAAAAAATACATTTAAACTCGACGTTTGGAACAGCCTGCAAAGCTTGATGGTCGTTCATCCAGTTACTCTTAAAATGGCCAATCTTATTCTTAGAAGAAGGCAGATTTTCTCTTTCGAAATAGAAAAAAAGTCATTGGAGCTGAGAGTGATGAGGAATCCACGGGCTGAAGGGTGGCTCTGCCCTATTAGAGCACACTGGGCAGGAAAGATCCTCTGCGTCTTGTAGCTGAGGGGACAGAGGTGTATCCACGTTTATGTGGGCAGAGAACGCCTGAACCCTGACACTCACTGCCCTGAAGTCTGGCTCTGGCTGGAGTGAAGTGGGGGCCGATTGGATAAGATGGCCTCGTGCTGGTGATGACTTGCAAGGACCCGGTGTTGCGTTCTAGCAAAATCCCACCGTGAACGATGCTCCTGTCTTGTGCCCACAGCTGGTTCTGGGCCTTTGGGGTGTTTCCGAATCACCGCACTCTGGAATGATGCCGGCTGATGTTCAGGAAGATACATTATGTGACGAAGGATGAACATTCCACGTCTTATCTGAAAGTTTTGGTGTCAGCCATGGGCTACTCTCCTCATTTTGTGCTGCGATCACTTATTTTCCTGGGTTGAGAGATTTATGTGCTTCTTCCAATAAAACAGCCTGCCATTTAAAACCGTGCCTGTTTGGATGCAATCAGAGCAGAGTGCATTCGCACACGCTTCCCCAGGGGTCTGCTCCCCCGTCGGGGAATGGCGGCACCACACCCACTCAGAAGTTAGGCTGGTGTTTTTCTGCCCCTTATGAAATATTTGGACTTTATCTTTAATATATATTCAGATGTTGATCTTTTCATGAATTCAGAAAAGGCTTTTACCTTCCAGACCTCATTCATGAGGTTTTGATGTACTCGATGCAGTGGCTCATGGCAGCAGAGAGGGTCTGGGACCCTTTATGAAGTTTTTGTAATTTGGGCTGCAGAGGGTCTTGATTGTTAATATTTCATTCTAGTTTTCTACTTCCTTTAGAATTAGAAAATTTTAGAATTCGGGGTTTAGGTTTTTGGGACACTTTTCCTCCTCCTCCTCTTCCTTCTTTCTCTGTCTCCGTCTCTCTCACTCTCTTTCTCAGTCTCTCATTAGAAGGAACTAATGAAGAAAAGACAGAGCAGATGGAATTGATGCTCACTGTTGCGAAGTCATCGTAGGAAGAACAGGGCAGTTGTGTCCCATTTCAAGGGGTTACAAAGCTGTTTGAGGCCAACTGTTGGCATGACAAGGCGTTACCAAGGCCCCTATAATCCCATGGGCAAGGCAGGAGTGAGGCAAAGCCTTTGGAGGCACCAGGTAACAGCAAGACATTGGGCTTGTGCTGATGGCAGCTCACCATGGCTGGTGCCCAGGCAGCAAGTGCCCAAGGTGTCCTGCCCCAAGGTCTCTCTTGAGTCTGAAACTGACCCATCACCGGACTCGGCTTACAGCCCCTCCCCCTCCTCTCCTGCCTCCCGTCTCCCCCCACCCTGTCTTGCAGAGGCCGTTTCTTTCTTGTCTTAATATTTTTAATAAGAAAGCAGCAGCGTCTTCTAAGATAGGGGTTGTTGACTGATCTACTGATGCCAGGAATCAAACCTGTCTTAAAAAGCTGCCTTCTCCGCATGGTGGGTTTTTGATACTCGGAGCCACAAAGCTGGCATTGTTTTGAGAGGGTTAACTAAGATGAATGAGGAAAGAAACATGAAGCCATAAAGGATCAGCATTTCCAATCAATGACTGAATAAATTTAATGTGTATTCCATCTGCAGTTTCTTTGGCACAAGTGTCTGATTCCGAAAGGTTTCGCCTTTTTATGCTTCTAAATAACCTACTAAGACAAGAACAGTGTGTACTTCCAGTGTAATAGTGCTTTATTTAAGGTTTATACTGCAATCGATGTATCGATCAAGAGGAATTTGTAGAATGCA
The DNA here is from genome assembly GCF_028023285.1 of Balaenoptera ricei. NCBI lineage: Eukaryota > Metazoa > Chordata > Mammalia > Artiodactyla > Balaenopteridae > Balaenoptera > Balaenoptera ricei. Next base: position 4,319,331 of record NC_082654.1, on the reverse strand, counting down.
CAGGCGCGTTTAATAAGAGCTGGACAGAGCACCGCAGACCTGCTATTCCCAGGACTTTTTACTATTGTGTATTGCAACTTCAGCATCTTATTTGGGAGACGAAGGAAAAGGAAAAGAAAATTAATTGTAGTTGAGTAACGGATATAGCAAAATGGGAGCTCGCCGATGCACCGAACACCCAAGACGTGAAATCAAGGAGAGTCTCCATAGGTGTTCCAGAATAACTTGAAAAGAGCAGCCTGGTGCATTAGCTCTTTAGAGAACCGTGTATTTAAGCCGAGTGTAATCACTGTTTCAGTTGGGGAGTGTTGTGAAGACTCCATGCACTTTATTTCTGACATTAGGGCTGTACCAGTAAGAGAGCATCTCTCTCTTTAATCACCCCAAGATTAGCCTGCAGTTGGCTCTTTCTATTCAACATTTGAATAGCAAGCTTGATGAAGCCACTTAACTCCCTCCAATTACAGGTGCCAAATGGGGGTACCAAAGAGAGAGGCCTTTTACATGTGTGAATGGTTTCACAGTCCAGTGTCATAATCAGGTTCCAGAAATTGAACTTGCAGAAAGTTTGTGCTAGCCTTGTGGATTTTCATTTCAGATGTTGTCAACTCAAGGGCATTTGGACCAATCAATATCTGTCTGTCTTCTTACACATAGAAAGTTGGCTATTAGAAAAGAGAGGCTTACAGCAGACTCAGCCAATACCATTAGCCCTAGCCTTAGGGCAGTTCTGTCCATGTGCCCGGGTAGGCACCTGCCCCCTCTCCTCCCCCACCATTAGGGAGGCCTCTTGGGATGTCATTTGGACAGAGCGGGCAGAGAGCACTTCTTTATTCTTTCTCTTTTTTACACCCAGACTCCCCCAAAATCAATGAATCTGTTCTTTGCTTATTTTCAGAACTTTACTTCAATATAAACAAGGGCTTTCCTTCCAGCCACAAACTTGAGTAATACCATGTCAAGCTTATGTGTGTGTGTGTGTGTTTTCTTTCTCTGTTCCAATTTGAAAAATAATTGGAAATAATATCTGATTGATGTTCTCCCTCTCTCTTTTTTTTTTTTTAAGCTAAAGATTTCCTAGATAAAAGACCTTGATCCACGGCCTTTCATGATTCAGCACTTGATTTTCTGCTCCATGCATACTTCTACTCCTAGTGATTTTGTGAAATTAAGCGAATGCAGTATTGTTTCCTTAATCAGAGAGAACTTTGTACAAATTGTGTTCACTGACTGCTATTTTGTATTTTGTTGTTACTGATGCTTTTCTTGTGATTTTTGTTTTGCATCAAACAGCTCCCTGACCAAGAGAAAACCCTGAAGCAGTTAAGATAGTGGGAAAGGGAGAACTGAGAATTGATTAATGAAGGTTTGGAGTATCTCCTGGAAGGTCTTAGAATTTGTTCAGTTTGTTTTGATATTTCTCTCTCTCTCTCTCTCTGTCTGTCTGCTTCTCATCAGAAAGGCACAAAAAAGTTGAAATTGGTGCTCACTATTGCAAAGGCACCTTAGGAAGAACGAGGCAGTTGTGGCTCAGTCTGGGGGGCACCAAAGCTCTTTGGGGCCAGCTGTTGGCATGTCGAGGCATTACCAAGGCCCCTGTAACTCCATGGGCAAGGCAGGAGTGATGCAAAGCCTTTGGATGCGTCAGGTAACTGCAGGAGAAAACTCAGGGACCCGGAAGAGACCAGAGACAGAGAAGGTCTGGTGCAAAAGCCACACGGCTGTGTCTCGACAGAGGAAAGACTCAGTGTTGGAAACAGAGAGATGGGATATGAATGTTTAATACATGGCCCAAGAAGATGACATTTTCTGTGACTGCAACAATGTAGAATTAATGTATATCTGCAAGAAATATCATTAAGATTAAGTATTCTTCAGAGGGATGGAAGAATCAGAAAATTCAAGTGGGTTTGTTGGCTAGAGCCCGCCCTCCGATACCTGACCCATCTGCAGGCAGAAAGGGCATCCTCCACAGTAAAGAGATCTGTTGGCAGACAAAAGTAAAGATGTGAATTTCCTTTCAATTTCCTGAGAGAGCACAATACTTTCAGTTCTCTCTTTTAATGCGACGCTGGATTTCTTTCTCCCTGACAGTGGCTGCAGAGATAGTATAGGCTGCTGCACGGTGCAGACGTACTCTTTATTTCATTGTAATTAGCAAGGGTAATTTTCTGGCATGGCTCCGGAATGGTCCATGAGGGGTTTTCATATTTGAAAGCAGAGGAGAACTCAAGGTGAGATCCTGAGCTTCAGTAACGAAGACCAGTTCGAATCTGGATCTAGGATGGCGATGCTGGGACACAGGCTGGATTACAGTGGTTGCTCAGGCCTCAGGGCAAATGTCCTTACTGGGTTCCTCCTCATGTCTCTCCTGGGGCCCTGGTCAGGGTGGGCTCATGGGATCTGGAAGCCCAGCAGCTTTATAAGGTATTTGCCATCTAGAGAGCTCTGTCAAACTGATTTCCTTTTTGAAGGAGAACATAGATCCTTCATTCAGAGGTTTGCCATTATTACTTTGACCTAAAGCTCATCAGTCATCACTGTGCTCTAATTGCTTGTGTTTATGCCCATCTCCCTTCCCAGACGGCAAGAAATAGCTTATGGGTTTTTTGTTCATCTTTGCATCTTCAGTATCTGTCAGGGGACCTTGCAGAGGCATCACTCAAACATGTGAAGCCAAGTATGTCACCGAAGACACTGTTTAGTCCAACTGACTTTTTTTGTTTGACAGAAAGACTTTCTTAAGAAAGGAAGCAACGTCCTGTAGCTTGCACTGCTGAGATGTATCTTGGCAGGGACCTGTATCACACAGCGTGTAGACGTGACTGCTCCTTGGACCAGACTTTGAGTGACACTGGTTTAACGGTGAGCCCTGTTTGCTGGCCTGGATTTAAAGGTGGTGCTGCAAACCACCCCCATCCCATTTCCCCCATGATGGTGGGTGGGGACCGGACAGTGGCTGAGGCAATCCTAGTGCCCTGTTTTATGATCATGTGATTGGTCTGGACATGGTCATGTAGCAGAGTCTAATCTAAGTCTAATCAAAGCTGAGAAAGTTAAAAAAAAAATCTTTTCTTTCTGATTGTGGAACTGGGACAATCTGAGCCTAGCAGCTTCCAGAAACCCTGGTTTTGGCCTCAAGAAAAGCTCAGCTGGGAGAATAAAACCAACTTGAGTAGAAGAGAGCATGAGAGGGACCTGGATCCATCCAGGTCTTAGATCCAGCCATCCCCACCCACCTGTATGCTTCCAGTTGTGGGCATCAAGCATCCTCTTTTCTCCCCAGCTTGTTGCAGTTATGTTTCTGTCATTGCTACCAAAAGAACCTTGATGAATGCGAAATCTCAAAATTCCACAGGAGTTTTGAAAGTCTGAATTTTTAAGTGAGCCCTTACTTCTTAGAGTATTATTCCTAAAAAAGGGGACTTCATGGTCCGTAAGATAAGGCATTTCTATAGATGCCATGTGGTCTGTCTAAGCAATTTGAATAGGACTGTTTTTCAAAACATTTAAACAATTGTTCCTTTGAATTATTCATTTTCCAATGTATATGTGGTTCTTGGCAAACGAGAAACAATTTGCATTAATCAGTGATATTTAAGCAAATTCCCCTGAAATCCTTTATTTCCAGATAAACACGGAGATTCTTAAACTTTAGAGAGGAGTCACACCTGTGTTTTAGTGCGGCTTCCTATTTTATGAATAACATGAAGGGGGTTGGAAGCAAAAATAGTCACCCCCTCCCAATAACTGCAGCACTGAAATCTTTGTTTTCATGGCAGTTGGATCCCACAGTACTTTTTCATTACAACAGACAATGAGGTGGAGTTATAAAAATAATAAAGGTGCCATCATGTTCAGAATTATCAATCTGAAGCTCAAAGCAGGTAGTTTGGGGTCTCACCTACAGTTTCTTTTCTTTTGAAACTGTTTTGCAATTAAATTCTCTGTATTTTTTCTATGTAATCTGAATCTAAGCTGCAAAAGTGAATGATTTTAAGTTTAAGAATAGAACCTGATCTGAAATTGCTACAAAATTCCATTTCCTGACCAACCATAGTAGTTGTAAATATGCTTAGTAGACCTATATTTTTTGTCTGTTCAAAATCCTTTTCTCTGAAGAATGAGTCCTTTTACATTCTCAAATAGTCTTGCCCAGACTCTGAGGTTAAGCTGGGCACTCCTTCTGCCTTCCAGCCTGAGCAGCCCTAGAGGGGACCCCTGATCCCTGATGCCCAGTCAGAGAACCTCATGTCTGCAGCACTAGTGGCTGTCTGGACAAGTGGCTCAGAACCCACTTTGGGCCACAGAGAGTCCTTCTCTGGGCTTGTGCTGGAGCTTTCAAGAAGAAAGCTCACTTTCTTTGGGATCAGGAACTTTAAGGACCAAAGTCTGGAGCTGCAGAGAGAATGAGCCTGAGGCTACAACCAAGCAGAGGGAAGCAGGGGTGGAGGCTGGAGCTGTCCACCTGGCTTGGTTGAACCTTGGGCTCCACTCGTGAAGGAAGTGGATCTTGACTCTGCCCCTGGACTTGCCAAGTTATCTGAGGTTTATCTTTTGTGTTTAAGCTAGTTTGAGCTGTGTTTCTGTTAGTTTTTTTTGTTTGTTTGTTTGTTTTTTTCTAGAAATTCACGTTCTTTTATTTATTTATTTATTTATTTATGACTGTGTTGAGTCTTCGTTTCTGTGCGAGGGCTTTCTCTAGTTGCGGCAAGCGGGGGCCACTCTTCATCGCGGTGCGCGGGCCTCTCACCATCGCGGCCTCTCTTGTTGCGGAGCACAGGCTCCAGACACGCAGGCTCAGTAATTGTGGCTCACGGGCCCAGTTGCTCCGTGGCATGTGGGATCTTCCCAGACCAGGGCTTGAACCCGTGTCCCCTGCATTGGCAGGCAGATTCTCAACCACTGCGCCACCTGGGAAGCCCTCTGTTAGTTTTGACCCAAACAAATTGGCAACTACAATGTGATGGGGTGGATATTAGGAACCACTTTAGTTTTTATTTAACTTTTGCCAGATTTCCTAGGCATGTTATTTATGTGTCTGTGCTGGTCTAGGAAACTGTACCTGCTTGTCTGAATCATGGGGCTGAGTCACTCATTTCTTGTTGGGTATAGGATGCACTACATGCCTTTATTGTTTTTTTTATTGCCCATAAGTAAGTGGCAGACTCAAACAAGAGGGTTAGTTTTGTTCCAGAAGCATCAGTAGTGTTTGGAGACCCTGAAGAGTGTAAGATAAACAAACCATTTAAAACTTTCAGTGGAAATGATAAATGGACGGAGAATTGGAGTCAGGTTAACTAAAGCAGACATTTAGTGGGTGAAATTCTTAAGTTATAAAAAGCTACTGTACAACTGGAAATCACAGTCTTGGGTTGGGCCAGATTTGTCATTTGGCTTATATATCAGTTTCCTTGAGTTCTGGTGATGTGGTATCTCCTACTTTCCGGGTTTGTGAAGCTGGGGGTTTAGGTGACCCACACCACCTGCAAATGACAGGAATTCTAAACTTCGGCAGTGTTTCAAAGCATTTTCACATTCTTACATCTGTTTTATCCCAACTTCTAGACTTGCTCTTGTCTGTCACAGGCTGGGGAGAAAAACGCCTGCCCAGAGAAGGACCTTATTGTGGAAGAAAAAGAACGTGGATGGAAGAGAAAGAAGGGTGGTGATCCAAAAAGACACACCTGAGCTCGTTATATTTCTGAGATTAGAAAACAACAACTTTCTTCCGCTCCTATGGTTCTTGATTTTTAAATGTGAAAACACTGGTATAAGAATCTGTTCATTTCCACTGTGACCGACTTGGCCATTTTGGCTTTGGCTTGCCCACCTGGCTGGCTCTGCAGAGTAGCCAAATCTAAAAACTGAGCAGCATCATGGGAGGAAAGGTCTGGAAAAGTGCAAACAGGACCCAAAGCAGAGAAGACAGCAAAACAATTCTTTGGCTATGAAATTTCAAACAGCCAGCTGGTCACTTCTTACCATGGCTTCAGTGATGTCCAAAATCTTAACCTGGCATGATGGCTCGTTTTTCAGGAAACTAGATTTTATTGTGAGATTATTGTAGATTTGCATCAGTTGTAAGTAAAGATGCAGAGAGCTACGTACCCTTCACTTTGTTTCCCCCAGTGGTACCATCTTGCCTAACTATAGTACAACGTCATAATCAGGACATTGATGTTGACACAGGCCATTGAACTTATTAAGATTTCACCAGTCTTACGTGCGCCTTTATATGTGTGTCTGTGTGCCTGTGTGTGTGTCTGTGTGTGTATTTAATTCTATGCAATTTTATAGGTTTGCGTGAGCACACCACAGTCAAGATATGGAACAGCTCTACCACTTGAGGATTCCACATCTAAAAATTTAAATCTCTAAGTATTTTTGTTGTGGTCGTAAGTGTGATTTTTTACTGTTTGAAGCCCAACTTTTTTATGAAAGATCATGGGAAAATAGGATTCGGGGTGCCAGCTTTTGTTCGGCTCCTCCTGAGGTCCACGTGGGCCATGCACTGCAGGAAACTGGCCCATGGCTTCCACATTAGGCTCCTGGAGATGGATGCGGAAGGGTGCCATGTCTGAGAGGAGCCACCCCTTCGACTTCTCTCCATGGATCTTCCTCTTCACTGGTCATTACTCTGCAAGGAGACCATGGGCTCTTCATGTTCAAATGCCAGTACCTCTCCCCTCAGCCTTGTTCCTTGCCTGTCAGTTCATTTGGCTGCAGCGTTTTCACATTTACTTAACTTGATGTACAGGAATAATGGAATATAATGAAAATTCTTTGCAAACTATTGATTTTCTTCTGCGTACACCCAAATGCTCCACAGAATGTAGTTACTTTCAGTCTGTGCCATTCTCTGGCCATATTTTCAGTATAATGTATCATTAGAAAAGATGGTGGATTTAGTTAGGGATTCTATAGGTCAGTGCATCTGTAATAAGGAAGAGCCACCTGGTTTTGTGACAGACCTTTCTGGGCCCCTGTCTTAAAGCCTCCTTCTTTGTACTCTGCAGTCACCTGGTCCATCTGAATCTTAGCTCCCCATGGACCAGCTCTGCCCACCCACACAAAGTGCCTCAGCTTCCCGAGTCCTGGTTCTTTTCATGTAAAATAATGCATATCTTATGATTATAAAGATGAAATGAGTTAATGTGCGTAAAACAGGCTCTTAATGAATGCTAGTTCTTTTTAGTCATTTGTCAATTATCTAACACCTTCCATGGGCCAGGCATTTGTTGGGTGGTAACGGTAGAGGGAAAAATAAAAGCTATCCCTACTTTCAAGAGAATCACTGTCTGGTCGGTTCCAACAATTATAAGAGAGCGTGTTCAGTGCTATGATAGTCATTCCTCTACAGGGAGTCCGTGTTTGCTGGAAGCAGGGGAAAGTCTTTCCTGAGTAGGTGGTCCTTGACTTGTTTGCCTCTTGGAACAGATTTTGAAGGACCCAGGCTCTGAAGAGAGGGAAAGCCGTTTGAAGCAGAGAGGGGTGTGTAAGCAAGGTCTAGAAACAGGAGAGAGTTGAGTGTAGGAACAGCAGAGTGGAGAGGGATGAACGGAGAGCTAGGCAGGGACCAGAGCCCCACGGCCACCTTCTAAAGCCACATTGTCCCCCATGGGCTGAGTTCTGGGTGGCAGAGGGTCCGCCTGCAGAGCCAAGATTTGGCATTCAAGCTGATTGGGCTTGATGCCAAGGCCGCACATGTCTCCTTAAGTTGTAAGGCCCTGGGTAGCTCTGAAGCCCTCCTGCCTGTGTCGGGAGGACCCAGCCCCAGACACCAGGGGACTGACTCCAGGCCCACTGGGCCTCCAACCAGCACTGGATCCTTGGGTGAGTCATTCTATAAACTATAGAGACTGGGTCTGCTAGCTTCTAACACTCCTTCAGAGCTAGGATTCTTCGGTTCTCAATGGTTTTTACACTAACACAGAGTGAAAGATCAAGAATAATATGATCGCAGGTGTGTTCTGTTGCTGTGAACATTTTATCCCATGCCAGAGACCCCCACTCACAATGGAATCCACCAAGGGTCCTGAAATTGAGCTATCTTCTACGCCAAGACAAATCCTATTTGATTACATTGGGTTGGCCAAAAAGTTCGTTTGGGTTTTTCCAGAAGATGTTATGAAAAACCCGAAGGAACTTTTTGGCCAACCCAATAGCTTCTTAGATGAAGTCAGTTCCTAATTAATTTGTCACAGAGGTGGGGTTGGGGACTCATATAAATGGGAAATCTGAAGCGAAGCTTACCATTCTCCACAGGAGATGGGGGGTGGGGCATGTTTGGGAATTCCTGGCCCCTGTGTTACTAGATCCATTTCTTCCCAGTTGAAAAGGGACAGTCTTTATCTGTGAATCTGTTTTTGTTTCGTAGGTATGTTGATTTGTATCGTATTTTAGATTCCACATTTAAGTGATATCATGTGGTATTTGTCTTTCTCTGTCTGACTTACTTCGCTTAGTATGATCATCTCTAGGTCCATCCATGTTGCTGCAAATGGCAGTTTTAGCAGAGGCAAACTACTATATATAGGACGGATAAACAATGAGTTCTACTGTATAGCACAGGGAACTCTATTCAATACCCTGTGATAAACCATAATGGAAAAGACTATGAAAAAGAATGTATATATATATGTATAACTGAATCACTTTGCTGTACAGAAGAAATTAACACAATATTGTAAATCAACTATACTTCAGTGAAATTTTTTAAAAAAGAAAAGGGACAGTCTTTGGTTATGATGTGAATTCACACTGTGCGCGTACTGGGGGACTCTCCCTTGGGGTGTCCTCTCTGTCCGTTTTGGGCCCCTCCCAGGACAGCCCTTTGGAAGAGCTCTGTCTGGACTTGGCCTGGGTGTGCTTGGTGGCACTGCAGCAGCCTGTCCTGTGGACTGGTGTCTGGCAGGTCCAGGATGGGGCTTCCTTGGCCAGACTTGGGAAGTAGGACGCATGATTCTCTGATTCTCTTCTGTCACTGTCTTGCTGTGACCTTCTCAGATTCCCATTCCGTGACCACGTCTGTTTACCTACCTGCCACTCCTTCAGAACCTAAGGCTGTAAGACCAAGCTTGTGTTTTGACAGCTGCCCATAGTCAACTGAGCAATGTCCCGGGCCAGCAATGCATATGTAGGAGCTGGGAGCCAGCACCCCAGCGGAGGCCAGCCAGCACCTGCAGGAGGTGTGTCCACTCTGTCTTGCCAGCCTGGCGTGTGGTGGGCATGTGCAGATCGCAGTCGGGGAGGAGCCCTGGGATATCCGGCCAGGCTGTGATCAGGGCTGCTCGCTCTGCGAGACCCAGAGTGTCTGCCTTCACCATTGCACCTCCAAGTGTCTCTCACTTTGCAGGGATGGTTTTGCCTAGATCACGCCCTCTCATCACCCTTGTAATGTTCAGAAAGTGATCGCAAGCTGCGAATCCATTGCGGATCCGCCGATGTGCCCTCCAGGGACCCGGGAGCCTCCCAGCGTCTCATCTGAGATGAAGATTCCTCTGCGTGGAGGGGGTTAGTGTAGCCTGTCCTCCCCTGGGAGCTAACAGGTGGACGGAGCCCTGGGTGACTTTGAGCTCTAGCAGATGAAAATCTAATGGCCCACTGGGTTTTGGTGTCACAGCTGTGAACACACCCGGCTCCTTGCACCAGAAGGGACACGGAGAACGCACATTTCCCTGCTTCTGAGAGTCTGACTCTCTGGGCCTCTGGTCTCAGCCAGCCTCTTTTTTCCCCACACTTGTCCTTCAAGTGCAGCTTTGGCCCAGCTGGACCTGACCATTCACAGATGGTGCAGCTTTTCGGTATGAATTAATATTTCTGATTCTAAGAATAAGGTCTGCTCATTATCAAACACTTGAAAACAAAGAAAAGCACACATACTAAAGAAGTAACCCATGCATTTGTCTTTCCATGTGTTGATCCCTCTAACTCTGTGGGTCGGCAGTTCTTGTTAATATATCTGGGAGCTTCCCTTACACACTGGCTAGTGTGCTCCTGAAATGCTCCTGCCCCGTACCTTGGACCTTCTGTGTCTCCACTTAGGGTGTTTTCCCGTCCCGAGCGCTTTCTCCAAGGCTGCTCTGCTCCGGTCCCTGTGCTCCTCGCAGACTTTCTCCCCTGATCATCCAGCACTCAGGGCTCCTCCTCTGAGAACCAGAGCCCCGTCTGGGCCTTGCGTCAGGTTCCTAACCACAGACACAATGGCTTGTATTGTTCTCTGACTTTTTCCAAACCTTCACGGTCAGGACTGCACGCTTCTATTTCTTTGAACATCCAATAGCATCTAACGCTGAAGGATTCTTTAACAAGATAGATGAGGATGTTATTGAGAAATAAAAAAAAATTAATGAATATATTCATAAGAAAGTGCCTCTTCATTAATAATTGCAATCTCAGCCACTACTATGTTTTACGCTCTTTTGGTAGAAGTGAATACACTCCATGATTTTTATTCCCAGGAAAGTTGACCATAGACTTTACCAAACTTGTTGATCTCAGGAGGTGTTTTAGGAGGACTGGAAACAGACATTTCCAACCCACTTGCTATGTGGAACCGTTCTTTTTTTAACAGGCGCAGAGAGGGCTCACAGCCCAAGGGGTTTCTCGGGCAATCAGTCTCAGCCTTCTCTCCTTTCTCTCCCTCTGGCAGATGTGAGACGAGGGGCTGGAAGCATACAGAATGGATTTGGGGGGCATGTAAACTTTCTGTGGGGTAACCACTTTTAAAGACCTTCCTTGGGCCACAGAAAAAAGGTGACCAAAAAAAAGTGGTTATTGGTTGTGTTTCATAGATCAATGTTCCCTGACGCGCAGGGGCAGACCCACACCCATGTTTTTTAATGATCTGACCCAACGGAAATCTCCTGGTTACAAAGAGGCTGCCTTAGAATTTTAAAAAACCTAATAAATAATTTGTTATAACCGCAGGGTATCACGTTACCATGTTACTTATGGAACTAAGATAATATTTAAATTGCTTATTTACAGCATTAAAATAAATAGTGGTTTGGGCATTTTGGCAAAGCAGGGGACACACGTGGTGGTTCCCTTCCCCTGCTCCCAGCTTCAGCACACCCGTCCTTCCTGCCAGCTCTGGGCTCTCTCCCCAGCTGCAATTACTCCATTATGCTATTAAAGTTCAGAATGTGCAACATGCCCGACCCCTGAAGGCATTTGCCAGTCTTTCTTTTTTATCTTTCCTAATACCTGTAGCTCCCTTTCTGGGCTAACATTTGACCGCGAGCCTTCTATGCGACCTGCCGGTGAGCTGCCCCTTGAAGGCCACTGGCCCCGGCACCTCTTACGGCCACTCATCGGGGCCCTCTCAGATCTCCGAGCCGGGCGGCAGGCAGCACAGTGAATTAAATATCAAGCAAATCAGATCAAATGGCAGCCTGGCCCCCCAGGTAAGGAGCTGGCTGAGGGGGTGGGGAGTCTCGTCGGAGTCTCGTCTGAGCCATCGCTGTCCTTCCCTGGTTCATGCAAGGCGCGGACCCTTGTTACATCGAGTGGCCCTCACTTAAGCCCCTCTAATTGGGTGGGATTGGTGCCATCTGATGAGTCATAATTAGGACGAGGCAGCTCCAGGAGGAGTCGTCTTACCGGGCAAAGGGTCGGTGACTAATGACTAGCAGAGGGAAAGGGTTTTGTTGATGCCGGTACTCTCTGCTGGAAAAAAAATCCACTCCTGCTGCATTTCTTCGGGCAGCAGCCACTGAATCTTTCCCCTCATTTGATTCAGTGACCTCTCAAGTGCATCACCGCCCCGAGGGCTCCGGGCCGTCCAGCAACTGTTAAGCCCCTTGGGTTGATAATCTTCTCCCACATTTGCCCTTAACACCAGGCGGACCACCATTAGCCGCAGCTGCACTGGTGCTCATTAGAGGCGATCGATACCAAGCAGATAAAGCACACTGCCCCTCCCCATCTCCAGTCACCGCAGATTTACAGGCCTTCCCACGCAAGGCCTCCCTGTCAGCTACGGAAAACAGGGGGGTCTTTCTTGAAAAGAAGGGAAAGAAATGAAAAAGGATTCCGGGAAAGTACATATTTACCTTCTCGGTCTCAGGATGCTTTTGGAGGTCCAGAGGAAATCTTATTTTCACTGTGATGCGAAAATTGCACAGCTTCACCTCCCAATGCTCCTGGTATCAGGCAGGCCCAAAGAAAAATGTTTCCTCACGAAAGAAGGACGGGCTCTGCTCAAAGAGCCATGGGCAGCGGTGTTGACTCTGGACACTGCCGAGTGGATCTCTCCAGAACACGGAGGTCTGGGCCAGCGGCCAGAGCGGCGGCTGGAGTCCTGCTTCTCGCCAGGAGGTGTTGCCAGAGAGCCTGGGAACTCCCGCTCTCCTTTCTGAGGCCAGGACTCTGGCCCCAGTGGGTGTTAGAGGCAGGAGAGGTCGCAGGGTGGCCCAGGCTGCTCCGCCTCTCAGACTTCTGCAGATCAGCATCCTGTCTAAAGAGCTGGGTCAGGCTGCCCACTGGACCATTCTTCCCCTGTGGCGGGCTGGGAGGGATCCGGACCCTCACGGGGTGAGGAGCAGCCGGGTCCTTGCTCACAACTGGGGGTGGCAGTGGGCAGCCAGGCCCCTCCTCCTCATTCTCAGGTGGGTTGGGCACTGGTGCCTTTGGTAACCTCATGGTTGCACATCTCTACCCATGGAAAGGACTAGAGAAGTGTGAAAGTAGGGGAAATCCAAGGTGGAACCAGAGATGACCATAGCATCCACAGACCAGAAAATTCAAAATATTTTGCCTATATCTGCTGTACATGGGGTCATAGGGAATGAAGGGCTGACTTGAATCATGTTTTTTTCCTAAGGAAGCAGTGCTCCTTTGAGAACTATCTGGAGAAGACCCCAACCAAACTGTACGATTGTTCCCTACAGGGGAAGGGCTGGGCTGGGGATGGAGGAGTCTTGGTGTCAGGAGAGCACATCTGGACACTGCCAGCAACTGCGCCAGGCAGAGAATGGGAACTCTGAGAGTGTGGAGTCCCCAAACAAAATTGGGACAGAGGCGAGTTCCCGCAGGGAAAGGCGCCCCTCTCTGGTTGCTCATCAGCCTCACTGCTGGGTAGGTCACCCTCAACTTTCCCTGTGTCCTTTAGTCTGTGCCTGAAATGTTTGTTTACTGACAGAAGCCATAACAACTAAACAATGGGCAAAAAAGAAATCTTCCTCCATAAGGATAATCAGAGAACAGTGACTCATGACAAAAAAAAAACCTCCCCAGAAGTCCTGAGCAAATATCGTTCCATGAAATGAAGTAACAGCAAGGAATAGAAAATTCCAGAAATCTGCAAGTTTCAGTTTTTAACAAGATGTTGGGTGACATTGCAACTATGAAATCAGAACAGGCATTTTTTTAAAAAAATCATTTATTTATTTATTTATGGCTGTGTTGGGTCTTCGTTTCTGTGCGAGGGCTTTCTCTAGTTGCGGCAAGTGGGGGCCACTCTTCATCACGGTGCGCGGGCCTCTCACTATCGTGGCTTCTCTTGTTGCGGAGCACAGGCTCTAGAGCGCAGGCTCAGTAGTTGTGGCGCACGGGCCTAGCTGCTCTGCGGCATGTGGGATCTTCCCAGACCAGGGCTCGAACCCGTGTCCCCTGCATTGGCAGGCAGACTCTCAACCACTGCGCCACCAGGGAAGCCCCCAGAACAGGCATTTTTGAAGGTGACAAAAAACAAGACCGTTAAAGGCTATATACAAATAAATAATTGTTGAACTTTAAATGGTAGTTTTGAGACTAATTATGGAAAATTGATTCAGTGAGTTGAAGGTGAACTTGAGAACTTAGGGAAGCTCAGAGAGAAGGTATAAATAAATAAAGTCATAAAGGAGAAAGTAGGAGACCTGGAAAGGTAAGAGAACCAAGATACGTATAATGGGAATTCCTGAAGGAGAGAGCAGAGAAGCTAAAATAGTCACTGAGGAATCCAAGGAGCTCCTTGAGCACCAGGCACAATGAATGGAACCTGCATTGCAAGGTAAGAGGAAATATACACCCAGGCTGAAAACAATTTATCTCCAAAGAAGTAAGAATCTCACTGCAATTAGCCTCTTTTGCCTACAAGAAGTCCAAATCAATTTCACTTTTATTTGAACACATGGCTCTTATGCAACTCTGCTTAAGATTTCCAGTGGTTTTGTTTAGTTTGTTATTTACCTGAACAATTTACCTGAAAAAAAATATCAATTCCAATACTCCCCCATCTCCCGCTATAATTTGTTCCTTGGGATAAGCTGGATAAGTTGGTAGACTCTTCTGCAATAATAGAGACAACAATGCATCACTGTTTAAAGAATTTTTGTAGAAAAATATCATGACCCAATCTTCTCTATCAAATGTGCCACATTTGGGTGCAACTGGTGAGCCTGGAAGCTCTATAAGGCACAGACTGCAAAGACGTGTGCTGTCTCCTTAACTTCTCTCTCCCCCAGACCTAGCTAGGTGATCATGGCATGTATGGTGACTGGAGTTGTCAACAGTGAAAGATGTTGTCAGATATGGAAAGAACCTGTAAAATATACTACTCCTGTGCTCTTCCAGAAAAATGTACTTGAAGCCACACTGAAGCTAACTATGGAAATTGGATATTCATTCCAACCCTCTTGAGTTGGGCCCCAGCAAAGGGTCCTCCTGCCTGGTGCCACTGGAGCCAATAGACCAGGACCAAGACCAAGTTCAGTTCAGAAGCGAAGGAAAGATTTATTCTTTGATGGAAGAATGCAGAGGTTGGAGCCCGCTCTAGGGTACAGGCTCTCCTGGGTGGGCCGTGGGTAGGGCTGCTGTACGGGGCGGGGTGGAGGGGTCCTGGCTGTGCAGGCACAGCTGCAGCTGCTCACACTCCAGATCGTAGCACTAGGTGCAGCATCTCTGCACACGGCCTGCTGCCGCCATCTTGAATCGAGTGTCGTGGGCAGCACTTCTGCACACGGCCCTGGGCTGAGGGGTGGCTGCAGCCGTTTGCATCAGGAACTCTGGTCCAATGGGCCGTGTGCAAGGCCTCTGCATTCAGCCCCCTGTGAGCAGGTGACACCAGACGAAGCACAAAGGGGAAGAAAAAGGTGAGACTTTATTTTATTACCCAGATTCTAGTTTTACTTCCCAGGAGTTGTTAATGGGCTTTGCGGGTGACAAAATCACAGAGTAAAAGAGGTAAACAACAGATTCAGCAAAACATGTAAAGTTTAAATAACTCTGGTTGTACGATTAAAAACAACTCGTATACAAAAAATAATCATTGAAAGCAAAAATGCATAAGTTAGACAAATAATTTAAGATTAATTATCTGGTTTAAAATTTTAGATAATAGCAAAAATTGGGAAATCAGACAGAGCAGAAAAAATAAATGTGTGTTAAATTTCTGTTTTACTTGGTAAGAGAACTTGGATAATATCTCAGTGTTAATGGAAACCAGAGAAAAATATGTGACTTCTTAAAAAGAAATGTGTAAAGAACCACACGTGGAATAAAAACAAGACTCACACTTTCCAAGTTACTAAAGAAAAAAAATAGAGCTATGAAAAATATCTTTTTAGCAAAACATGAATAAAAGAAAGCAAGAAGGAAATATTAAAAAATGTAAGACATATCAGAAATAAGTCCAGAGATAAACATGAATAGGACAAATTTCCCAAATGAGAGACCCTCAGACTTGATTGAGAAACAGAATCAAATTAAAATCTATTGACAAGAGACACATCTAAAATTTTTTAAAAGTATGGAAATATTGAAAAATAATGGCTGGGTAAAGATGTATCAGATAAATACAAATAAAAACTGAGAAGTGGTATCAAATTAGATTTTTAAAAGTTTCAAGTGGGATATTTTTATAGTGATAAAAGGTAAATTCACCATA
This sequence comes from Balaenoptera ricei, assembly GCF_028023285.1. NCBI lineage: Eukaryota > Metazoa > Chordata > Mammalia > Artiodactyla > Balaenopteridae > Balaenoptera > Balaenoptera ricei. Next base: position 4,303,457 of record NC_082654.1, on the reverse strand, counting down.
AAGATATAACGAATAACAAACCCTTATGTGTAAAATATAATTATTAGAATTCATAAACTAAATTAAAATTACAAGAGGAAATTGACAAAGACAATAGTGAGTGACTTTAATATGCAACAATCAGTATCAGACAAGTTGACAAAAATAAACAAAGAGATAAAGAATTGGACATATATAATAAATAGAGCTTATTCAATATTTAGTAAGCTATAATGAAACTTATACCATGCAAAGAAAGAGGATAAGGCCCATGATATATTTGCATAGGTTGATGACTGAAAAATCTTAATCACACAGAAGAATTTAATGAATTCTCTTAAGGAACAAACTGTACGGACTACATCCCATAGCTACAACAAAATACGTATACATTTTAATAACAAAAATGTAACACAAACTGCAATACACTTAAAATATTAAAATACGTATATATTTTAATAACAAAAATGTAACACAAACTGCAATACACTTAAACTATTAAAACGATACTCTCCTGGTGACTATTAGATAAAAGAGAAACTAAGTCTCTAATTCTAGAATACTTAAAAAAACAAGGACAATAAAGAACTTAGGAGTTGAAGCCTAAAGTTAAGGTCAAATGCATTAAGTATGTTTGTTATGAAACAAGACTAAACAACAATAAAGAACTGATAAGCATTTAATTTAATATTTCTAAAAAAATCCAGGATATTAAGTTCAAGAAACGCCAAAAAAAGAAAATAATAAATATATAAATTTATGTAGTAGAACATAGAAAAACAGTAAAGTTAAGAAATTCAAGAACTTTAAAAATAAACAGGTACACATTAAAATAAATTAACTGCTGGTAAATCTGGTTTCAGAAAAAAAGAAGAATATATTATTTATAATGAAGAATTAGTGAATATGATTGAGGAAACAAAGTATGAGGAACTCAATGGCAATAAGAAACTCTAAAGAAATACTGGATATAACCCAGTTTACCACTCAATGGATGGAAGATTTTTCTGAGGAAAATAGAAATCTTCATGTCTGACTGAAAAAGAGCACTTCAATAGGCTAGTAACCTTGGAGAGAAATTTCAAATGTTGGTTGTGGTTTAGTTATTATAGCTTTGTCATATTTTTAAATGACTCTCTTTGTCATTTCCTCCTTGTTATTATTCAGTATTTGGCCATTGCTTCCTGAATAATTTTAGAATTCTTTAGAGTTTGGGGTGTTCAATCTTGTTAGGACACATAATTCCCCTGCTATAGGATAGATTGCAAAGCATTGGGAGAAAGTGTCTCCCGGTGCATTTTACAGAGAGCGCTGAGGCTTGAATATAAGACCTGAAACGGTTAAGAAAATTCCAGACTCATCTCCCTGGAAAGGCGAAGCTAGAACAGGGGGCTGGGGCTGAAACCTGGCGAGATGCAGAGCGTAGTCATTGAATCAAAGAACAAAAGGCCAAAATAATATATAGCAAGTTGAAAACAACAGTTTCATATCTCACATAGGTCTATTCCAGGAATGTCATAATGTTTTAATATTCAGAAATCTATTAATAAAGTATATCCCATTGGTAGATTAAAAGAGGAAAAACTTCCAAAAATTCCCAGAGGACATTTGATAAAATTCAACATCAATTTCTAATAAAAACTTAATAAGCTGAGAATAGGAAAATGCTTCCTTGACATGGAAAAACAATGTGAAATCAGCAGCGACATCACCTTTAATGAGGATCCTCGACAGGTCCTTCAAAGTCTGGGACAGGACAAGGAGGTTGCAATCCTACCATTATGAGCATCGTTTTCAAAGTTCTTTTTTTTTTTTTTTTTAAACATCTTTATTGAAGTATAATTGTTTTACAATGGTGTGTTAGTTTCTGCTTTATAACAAAGTGAATCAGTTATACATATACATATGTTCCCATATCTCTTCCCTCTTGCATCTCCCTCCCTCCCACCCTCCCCATCCCACCCCTCTAGGTGGTCACAAATCACCGAGCTGATCTCCCTGTGCTATGCGGCTGCTTCCCACTAGCTATCTATTTTACATTTGGTAGTGTATATATGTCCATGACACTCTCTCACCCTGTCACATCGCACCCCTCCCACTCCCCATATCTTCAAGTCCATTCTCTAGTAGGTCTGTGTCTTTATTCCCGTCTTGCCACTAGGTTCTTCATGACTTTTTTTTTTTTTTTCCTTAGATTCCATATATATGTGTTAGCATACTGTATTTGTTTTTCTCTTTCTGACTTACTTCACTCTGTATGACAGACTCTAACTCCATCCACCTCATTACAAATACCTCCATTTCATTTCTTTTTATGGCTGAGTAATATTCCATTGTATATATGTGCCACATCTTCTTTATCCATTCATCCAATGATGGACACTTAGGTTGCTTCCATGTCCTGGCTATTGTAAATAGAGCTGCAATGAACATTTTGGTACATGACTCTTTTTGAACTCTGGTTTTCTCAGGGTATATGCCCAGTAGTGGGATTGCTGGGTCGTATGGTAGTTCTATTTTTAGTTTTTTAAGGAACCTCCATACTGTTCTCCATAGTGGCTGTATCAATTTACATTCCCACCAACAGTGCAAGAGTGTTCCCTTTTCTCCACACCCTCTCCAGCATTTATTGTTTCTAGATTTTTTGATGATGGCCCTTCTGACTGGTGTGAGATGATACCTCATTGTAGTTTTGATTTGCATATCTCTAATGATTAATGATGTTGAGCATTCTTTCATGTGTCTGTTGGCCATCTGTATATCTTCTTTGGAGAAATGTCTATTTAGGTCTTCTGCCCATTTTTGGATTGGGTTGTTTGTTTTTTTGTTATTGAGCTGCATGAGCTGCTTGTAAATCTTGGAGATTAATCCTTTGTCAGTTGCTTCATTTGCAAATATTTTCTCCCATTCTGAGGGTTGTCTTTTGGTCTTGTTTATGGTTTCCTTTGCTGTGCAAAAGCTTTTAAGTTTCATTAGGTCCCATTTGTTTATTTGTGTTTTTATTTCCATTTCTCTAGGGGCTGGGTCAAAAAGGATCTTGCTGTGATTTATGTCATAGAGTGTTCTGCCTATGTTTTCCTCTAAGAGTTTGATAGTGTCTGGCCTTACACTTAGGTCTTTAATCCATTTTGAGTTTATTTTTGTGTATGGTGTCAGGGAGTGTTCTAATTTCATACTTTTACATGTACCTGTCCAATTTTCCCAGCACCACTTATTGAAGAGGCTGTCTTTTCTCCACTGTATATGCTTGCCTCCTTTATTGAAGATAAGGTGACCATAGGTGCGTGGGTTTATCTCTGGGCTTTCTATCCTGTTCCATTGATCTATATTTCTGTTTTTGTGCCAGTACCAAACTGTCTTGATTACTGTAGCTTTGTAATATAGTCTGAAGTCAGGGAGCCTGATTCCTCCAGCTCCATTTTTCGTTCTCAAGATTGCTTTGGCTATTCGCGGTCTTTTGTGTTTCCATACAAATTGTGAAATTTTTTGTTCTAGTTCTGTGAAAAATGCCAGTGGTAGTTTGATAGGGATTGCATTGAATCTGTAGATTGCTTTGGGGAGTAGAGTCATTTTCACAATGTTGATTCTTCCAATCCAAGAACATGGTATATCTCTCCATCTATTTGTATCATCTTTAATTTCTTTCATCAGCGTCCTATAATTTTCTGCATACAGGTCTGTTGTCTCCTTAGGTAGGTTTATTCCTAGATATTTTATTCTTTTTGTTTCAATGGTAAACGGGAGTGTTTTCTTAATTTCACTTTCAGATTTTTCATCATTAGTATATAGGAATGCAAGAGATTTCTGTGCATTAATTTTGTATCCTGCTACTTTACCAAATTCATTGATTAGCTCTAGGAGTTTTCTGGTAGCATCTTTAGGATTCTCTATGTATAGTATCATGTCATCTGCAAACAGTGACAGCTTTACTTCTTCTTTTCCGATTTGGTTTCCTTTTATTTCTTTTTCTTCTCTGATTGCTGTGGGTAAGACTTCCAAAACTATGTTGAATAATAGTGGTGAGAGTGGGCAACCTTGTCTTGTTCCTGATCTTAGTGGAAATGGTTTCAGTTTTTCACCTTTGAGGACAATGTTGGCTGTGGGTTTGTCATATATGGCCTTTATTATGTTGAGGAAAGTTCCCTCTATGCCGACTTTCTGCATGGCTTTTATCATAAATGGGTGTTGAATTTTGTCGAAAGCTTTCTCTGCATCTATTGAGATGATCATATGGTTTTTCTCCTTCAATTTGTTAATATGATGTATCACGTTGATTGATTTGCGTATATTGAAGAATCCTTGCATTCCTGGAATAAACCCCACTTGATCATGGTGTATGATCCTTTTAATGTGCTGTTGGATTCTGTTTGCAAGTATTTTGTTGAGGATTTTTGCATCTATGTTCATCAGTGATATTGGCCTGTAGTTTTCTTTCTTTGTGACATCTTTGTCTGGTTTTGGTATCAGGGTGATGGTGGCCTCGTAGAATGAGTTGGGGAGTGTTCCTCCCTCTGCAATATTTTGGAAGAGTTTGAGAAGGATAGGTGTTAGCTCTTCTCTAAATGTTTGATAGAATTCGCCTGTGAAGCCATCTGGTCCTGGGCTTTTGTTTGGTGGAAGGTATTTAATCACAGTTTCAATTTCAGTGCTTGTGATTGGTCTGTTCATATTTTCTATTTCTTCCTGGTTCAGTCTCAGCAGGTTGTGCATTTCTAAGAATCTGTCCATTTCTTCCAGGTTGTCCATTTTATTGGCATAGAGTTGCTTGTAGTAATCTCTCATGATCGTTTGTATTTCTGCAGTGTAAGTGGTTACTTCTCCTTTTTCATTTCTAATTCTATTGATTTGAGTCTTCTCCCTTTTTCTCTTGATGAGTCTGGCTAATGGTTTATCAATTTTGTTTATCTTCTCGAAGAACCAGCTTTTAGTTTCATTGATTTTTGCTATTGTTTCCTTCATTTCTTTTTCATTTATTTCTGATCTGATCTTTATGATTTCTTTCCTTCTGCTAGCTTTGGGGTTTTTTTGCTCTTCTTTCTCTAATTGCTTTAGGTGCAAGTTTAGGTTGTTTACTCGAGATGTTTCCTGTTTCTTGATGTAGGCTTGTATTGCTATAAACTTCCCTCTTAGAACTGCTTTTGCTGCATCCCATAGGTTTTGGTTCGTCATGTCTCCATTGTCATTTGTTTCTAGGTATTTTTTGATTTCCCCTTTGATTTCTTCAGTGATCACTTCGTTATTAAGTAGTGTATTGTGTAGCCTCCATGTGTTTGTATTTTTTACAGATCTTTTCCTGTAATTGATATCTAGTCTCATAGCATTGTGGTCAGAAAAGATACTTGATACGATTTCAATTTTCTTAAATTTACCAAGGCTTGATTTGTGACCCAAGATATGATCTATCCTGGAGAACGTTCCATGAGCACTTGAGAAAAATGTGTATTCTGTTGTTTTTGGGTGGAATGTCCTATAAATATCAATTAAGTCCATCTTCTTTAATGTATCATTTAAAGCTTGTGTTTCCTTATTTATTTTCATTTTGGATGCTCTGTCCATTGGTGAAAGTGGGGTGTTAAAGTCCCCTACTATGATTGTGTTACTGTCGATTTCCCCTTTTATGGCTGTTAGTATTTGCCTTATGTATTGAGGTGCTCCTATGTTGGGTGCATAAATATTTACAATTGTTATACCTTCCTCTTGGATCGATCCCTTGATCATTATATAGTGTCCTTCTTTGTCTCTTGTAATAGTCTTTATTTTAAAGTCTATTTTGTCTGATATGAGAATTGCTACTCCAGCTTTCTTTTGATTTCCATTTGCATGGAATATCTTTTTCCATCCCCTCCCTTTCAGTCTGTATGTGTCTCTAGGTCTGAAGTGGGTCTCTTGTAGACAGCATATATACGGGTCTTGTTTTTGTATCCATTCAGCCAGTCTGTGTCTTTTGGTGGGAGCATTTAATCCATTTACATTCAAGGTAATTATCGATATGTATGTTCCTATTCCCATTTTCTTAAATATTTTGGGTTTGTTGTTGTAGGTGTTTTCCTTCTCTTGTGCTTCTTGCCTAGAGAAGTTCCTTTAGCATTTGTTGTAAAACTGGTTTGGTGGTGCTGAACTCTCTCAGCTTTGGCTTGTCTGTAAAGGTTTTAATTTCTCCATCAAATCTGAATGAGATCCTTGTTGGGTAGAGTAACCTTGGTTGTAGGTTTTTCTCCTTCATCACTTTAAGTATATCCTGCCACTCCCTTCTGGCTTGCAGAGTTTCTGCTGAAAGATCAGCTGTTAACCTTATGGGGATTCCCTTGTGTGTTATTTGTTGTTTTTCCCTTGCTGCTTTTAATATGTTTTCTTTATATTTAATTTTTGATAGTTTGATTAATATGTGTCTTGGCATGTTTCTCCTTGGATTTATCCTGTATGGGACTCTCTGTGCTTCCAGGACTTGATTAACTATTTCCTTTCCCATATTAGGGAAGTTTTCAACTATAATCTCTTCAAATATTTTCTCAGTCCCTTTCTTTTTCTCTTCTTCTTCTGGGACCCCTATAATTCGAATGTTGGTGCATTTAATGTTGTCCCAGAGGTCTCTGAGACTGTCCTCAGTTCTTTTCATTCTTTTTTCTTTATTCTGCTCTGCAGTAGTTATTTCCACTATTTTATCTTCCAGGTCACTTATCCGTTCTTCTGCCTCAGTTATTCTGCTACTGATCCCATCTAGAGTATTTTTAATTTCATTTATTGTGTTTTTCATCGTTGCTTGGTTCCTCTTTAGTTCTTCTACGTCCTTGTTAAATGTTTCTTGCATTTTGTCTATTCTATTTCCAAGATTTTGGATCATCTTTACTATCATTATTCTGAATTCTTTTTCAGGTAGACTGCCTATTTCCTCTTCATTTGTTAGGTCTGGTGTGTTTTGACCCTGCTCCTTCACCTGCTGTGTGTTTTTTTGTCTTCTCATTTTGCTTATCTTACTGTGTTTGTGGTCTCTTTTTCACAGCCTGCAGGTTCGTAGTTCCCGTTGTTTTTGGTATCTGTTCCCAGTGGCTAAGGTTCGTTCAGTGGGTTGTGTAGGCTTCCTGGTGGAGGGAACTAGTGCCTGTGTTCTGGTGGATGAGGTTGGATCTTGTCTTTCTGGTGGGCACGTCCACGTCTGGTGGTGTGTTTTGGGGTGTCTGTGGCCTTATTATGATTTTAGGCAGCCACTCCGCTAATGGATGGGGCTGTGTTCCTGTCTTGCTAGTTGTTTGGCATAGGGTGTCCAGCACTGTAGCTTGCTGGTCGTTGAGTGAAGCTGGGTCTTGATGTTGAGATGGAGATCTCTGAGAGATTTTCGCCGTTTGGTATTACGTGGAGCTGGGAGGTCTCTTGTGGACCAGTGTCCTGAAGTTGTCTCTCCCACCTCAGAGGCACAGCCCTGATGCCTGCCTGGCGCACCAAGAGCCTTTCTTCCACACGGCTCAGAATAAAAGGGAGAAAAAAATAGAAAGAAAGAAAGAAAGAGGATAAAATAAAATAAAATAAAGCTATTATAATAAAAAATAAGAAAAAAATTATTAAGAAAATTTTTTTTAATTTTTAAAAATAGATTTATTAATTTTTTATAAGAAAAAATTATTAAGAAAAAATTTATTAAGAAAAAAATTTTAATTTTTTAAAATAAAAAATATGAAAAAACTTATTAAAACTTTTTTTTAATTTCTAAAAATAGAAAATAAGGAAAAAATTATTAAGAAAACATTTATTAGGAAAAAAAAATTTTTAAGTAAAAAAACAAAACAAAAAAAAAGCAAAAAAAAAAAAACCCCCCAAAAAACGGACAGACCTAACCCTAGGACTAATGGTGAAAGCAAAGCTCTACAGACAAAATCTCACCCAGAAGCATACACATATACACTCACAAAAAAAGGAACAGGGGAAAAATTAATATATCCTGCTCCCAAAGTCCACCTCCTGAATTTGGGATGATTCGTTGTCTATTCAGGTATTCAACAGATGCAGGCACCTCAAGTTGTTGTGGAGATTTAATCCGCTGCTCCTGAGGCTGCTGGGAGAGATTTCCCTTTCTCTTCTTTGTTCGCACAGCTCCCGGGGTTCAGCTTTGGATGTGGACCCGCCTCTGCGTGTAGGTCGCCTGAGGGTGTCTGTTCTTCGCTCAGACAGGACGGGGTTAAAGGAGCAGCTGCTTCGGGGGCTCTGGCTCACTCAGGCGGGGGGAGGGAGCGGTACGGAGGAGGCGGGGCGAGCCTGCGGCGTCAGAGGCGTCGTGACGTTGCAGCAGCCCGAGGCGCGCCGTGCGTTCTCCCGGGGAAGCTGTCCCCGGATCACGGGAGCCTGGCCGTGGCGGGCTGCACCGGCTCCCGGGAGGGGCGGTGTGGAGAGTGACCTGTGCTCGCACACAGGCTTCCTGGTGGCGGCAGCAGCAGCCCCAGCGTCTCACGCACGTCTCTGGGGTCCGCGCTGATGGCCGCGGCTCGCGCCCGTGTCTGGAGCTCCTTTAAGCGGCGCTCTGAATCCCCTCTCCTCGCGCACCAGGAAACAAAGAGGCAGGAAAAAGTCTCTCATCTCTTCGGCAGCTGCAGACTTTTTTCCGGACTCCCTCCCGGCTAGCCGTGGCGCACTAACCCCTTCAGGCTGTGTTCACGCCGCCAACCCCAGTCCTCTCCCTGCGATCCGACCGCAGCCCGAGCCTCAGCTCCCAGCCCCGCCCGCCCCGGCGGGGGAGCAGACAAGCCTCTCGGGCTGGTGAGTGCTGCTCGGCGCCGAGCCTCCGTGCGGGAATCTCTCCGCTCTGCCCTCCGCACCCCTGTGGCTGCGCTCTCCTCCGTGGCTCCGAAGCTCCCCCCTCCGCCCCCCGCAGTCTCCGCCCGCGAAGGGGCTCCTAGTGTGTGGACACCTTTCCTCCTTCACGGCTCCCTCCCACTGGTGCAGGTGCCGTCCCTATTCTTTTGTCTCTGTTTTTTCTTTTTTCTTTTGCCCTACCCAGGTACATGGGGATTTTCTTGCCTTTTGGGAGGTCTGACGTCTTCTGCCAGCGTTCAGTGGGTGTTCTGTAGGAGAAGTTCCACGTGTAGATGTATTTCTACTGTATCTGTGGGAAGGAAGGTGATCTCTGCATCTTACTCTTCCGCCATCTTGCCCAGACCTCTTCAGTTGATATTTTCTGTTAAATGCAGTTAGACCCTTTTCTGCTGACAGCGTCCTCTGGCAGCCTGGCCCTGTTCTCTCAACGTTCTAATACATGTCATAAAACAGGAAACAGAAAAAGGAAGATTAACTTTTAGCAAGGAACAGACCTAAATCTGCATGTGGTATGATTCTATCTCTAGAAACTCTAAGAGAATATTTTAAAGAAAGTAAGCTGACAGAGTTTCTTTTGGTGGTAGCATGCACAAATCAATAACTTTCCTAGATTACATTAATGATTAGCTATAAAGCAAAACGATAGAAGATTTCCAATCCCCAAGATCAGTGTAATATTCTAAATCCTAGGAATAAACCTAGTGAGATATACAAGGGGCCCAGGTGAATAAAAGGACAAGAGGTTTTGAGAGGTGTCAAAGAAATCTTCAATAAACAGAGATAGAGACCTTGATTCTGAATAGTGCAAAGAGGCCAAATTTCTCCAATTTGACTTAGGCTTTTAGGGTAATTCCTATTGAAATTCAAATGTAAGGTTGACTAAATCATTCTAGAAGAATAGTCAAAATATTGAACACTAGAGAGCAATTAAATAGTATATTCTACAGCTTTAATGGTTCTACAGTAGGGCGTGGCTGCAGGATTAGACAAACAGATGAGAGACCACTCATTTAGTATATGATAAATATGACATTTCCAGTACAAGGGGGTAAGTTTGGATTATTCAGTCAGTGATGTTGGAAGAGCAGGTTAATTACTTGTAAAAGAATCCCTTTATCACCCTTAGATGAAAATTCGTTTCAGTGGATCACAGAGGTTAAGTATAAGAAACCCAGGTGAACCTGAAGAATGAGGGCTGCACATTTGTCTGGCTTCCAGGTGGGGGAGGAAGACCAAGGGAAAAAACACACAGGAAACCGATAAAGTTTTGTCTAATAAAATTGGTAAATTCCCAACATCAAATTACACCCGTACCACACAAATAGGAACATACTGTACCATATAGTTAAATAAAGGATTATTACCTTTAATACATAAAGAACCCTTATAATTCAGTAAAAATTTTGGGAAAAATGCCTAAAAACTTGAAAAAGCATTCATTAAATAGCAAATCCAAGCGCTCAGTAAACATTTGAAGAAATGTTCATCACATTAGGAGTGAAGGAAATGCAATTTTAAGTAAAAGATATATTTTCGTCTGATCAAATTAGTAAAGATTTTTGAAAGGGGTAATGCCCAGTATTGGCAAGGTTAAGAAAAAACAGTAATTATTATATATCGTATATGAGATTTTCTGGAGGACAAATTAGTAATATGAATTAAAGCTAAAGCTTTATTCACACCTTGTGATCTAATACCTGGATTTACTTCTAGGTATTTGTCCCATGTAAACAGAGAATAACAAAGAGCTGTATGTACAAGGAGGTTGGGTGGGGCTCTCTAGAAGAGTGAAAAATGGTAAACAGCATAAATACCCAGTGAGAGGAAACAGGTTAAATAAATTGTGGTCCCTTAAAAGTAATGGAATACTAAGTAGTCATTAAAAACCATATTCTCAGAAACTAAGCATGTGCAATAATATTCACAATATATTAAATGATAAAAGTAGGTTACAAAATGTTATATGCTTTATAATTCCAGTGTCGTAAAATCAGTATACATGCCTAGATAAATGATGGAAGGAAATACAGTGGTTATCTTCTAATCCTGGGACTATGAACACTTTTTATTTTCTTCTTTATCTTTTTCTGAAGTTCTCAAAATTTATGCAATGCCGCTGTGTTACTTAGATACAAATCATAATAAGAATTATAATAAAAGAATTTTAAAAGCTCCATAAGGGAAACAGCACTGGCCCATCTGAACAGTCTTCCTCTGCCCAGTGAAGCCCCAGGATCAAAGAGAAGGGCTTAATGTTCAGTCTCTACAACTCTCTCTGCCTCTGTCTCTCTTTGTGTCTCTCTCTTTCTCTGTCTGTCTCACTGTGTCTCTCTGTCTCTGTCTGTCTCTCTCTGCATCTGTCTCTCTGTTTCCAGACACTTATTTCCCTCTGAAAAGGAGATGGATTCCAGTTTCTCTGCTTTTAGTTATTTCCTTATTTAATGTGTGATGTGATCTTTTTGAATTGGATATATTTTTCTTTCCAGGCTTCTGGCATCCAGGCTTAATTTCCTGAGAAAGCTGTTTTCAAGTCACAGAGTATCTCACTTAGGTCCTTGAAGTCAATGTGAGTGAGGAAGGTGTTGGATGTGGAATTTTTGCTACCGCTGCCTGTGCTCTGCTCAGTCCTAGAGGGGCCTGCCTTGGCTCCTGATTTAGTGTGATTGTTCGGGGCATGAATGAACTTGGCTGCCTTTTTATCAACAGAAACCTCAAGCTAGGATTGGCAGATTCAGCAAATAAAAACACAAAATGCCTAGTTAAATTTGATCTTGGATGAATAAGTAATTTTTTTAGTATAAGTATATCCCAAACATTGCATGGAATATACGGATACTAAAAACTATTCATTGTTTGTCTGAAATTTAAATTTAACGGGGCCACCTATATTGTACCTGGCCACCCTAGCCCTAATGCTTTCAGTGGCCAAGTGCCCACATGGCCTCATGCCTTACATTGGCCTAAGTTACTTTGTCTACAGTGAAGTCTTCATGCCCCACCGCCAAATGGATGGTCCAGCCAGGACCGTGGTGTTTAAGCAAACGCAGTCAACCCCTGCTGATCTGTCTGGGGCTGGCTGGTGCATGGTCGTAAACTGGCTGTCAGAAAATTAGAGCTTGGCCATTCTTCTCTGTGATCTACAGTTTAACAGCCACTAATTTTCATAAGCAGAGAGAGTAATTAAGAAGTTGATGAATCAGAGGCAATGCTGTGCTTGTTTTGTGAAGGAGGACGGAATGCTGGCCCCATCACTCGGTACTATTCCTCTGCTGTGAATGGTATTCACTCTGACTCCTTCTGGAAGGACATTCAAATACTCTCCCTTCTGCACACGCCCTGGAGGGGCAAAAATAGCCTGTGCCAGCAATGTCAGCACTGCTGACACTCTTTCTTCTCCTGAGTGGAAATGATGAAAAAAGAAGAGAATAAAGTAGCTAAGAATAAGGGAAATAGAAGTGTAGGAAGAACCATAGGTATCAAAATCCAGCCGGCATCGTTTTTTCCAGTTATCTAAAAAATGATTAGGGATTGGATGCTACAACTTGCTTTAGGATTGAATCTGGCAAATTAAGCTTTGATTTACAGCAGCTGCCTCTAACGTGACTTGTGCTCCTAAACTTGGTTGGGGTTAGGGCAATCCAGAAACCCAGGGTGCCTTGCCACTCTGGTGCTGACCCCTGGGAAAGGCACGGAGCCAGGAACTCCTCGGGAGATGTCCCTGTGTCCCGTCTACTGAGAGCAGCAAAAGCACGTGGTCCAGGCTTTCTCCAGGCATTAGTCATCCCTTCTCTGGGAAGGACCCTGGCCCAGAGCTGGCCTGGGAGCGGACAGTGTTTTATTACCTCTCCGGCTTCTGGTTGCCCGCCAGGAGCTGAACCAGAAGTGCCAAAATGCTGTAAGAAATCAGATCATGGAGAGTGGCTGCTTGCACGGTGTTTCCAGCTGTGGGCTCCGCAGCAAATCTCTTTGTACATTTTGTAAGAAAACATGTTCTCGAGAGGTTTCCATTTCAAGCTGGCAGCGTTAAGAAGTCAGGAGAGCCGGAGTCAAACTTTCCAAGGAATGTCTGAGCTTGGATCCCATTCTGCACTTAGTCCGGGCTCCAACTTCTGGGGCCTCAGGTTTGGAGCCGCTGTTGCTGGCTGATAATGGACCGTATTTCACATGCCCGAGGGTAGGAACAGAAGCGTGCAGCTCCCATAACACCTTCATTGGCTTCAACGGGTGTGTCGCACTTGTGGGGGATGATTTATGGGAGCCTGGTTAGGGAAGAGATGAAGAACATCATTTAGACACAGATTTGTTCTTTCTTCTGGAAAAGTAGCATCTTTTCATGCAGAAAATGGTAGCAGGAGTCCTGTTTAGCGTATCCAATTTAAGTCATCGCTGTGCTCTCAAGCTGTTTCTCCCAAATTATTGTGATGATATTTTTTCCTCCTGACGGTTCCAATTCTGACTTTTGGACTGGATGGCCAAAATCTTTCTTATTTTCCTCGTTTCCCTGCATTTTGCTGATGGTAGATTGACATTGACACTGTACAGAAAAAGGCAGCAAATGGCAGCGAAGGCAGCTTGGCTGAAAGAGAAATGGGACCTCTCCTTGTCCAATCAACCGTTGAAATGGCCCTTTGGCCAGAATGGTGGTGGAAACCTACATATGTTTTTATTATTGCGCTAGTGTGAGAACTGCAAGTTTTTCTAAGTGATTGGATATAGGAAGTACCAAGCTTGCTACATTTAACATTTTTGTCAAGAGAATGTCTTCATCCATGAAAGCAAATATTTTCATATGGATGGAGGCTTGTACTGATGAGATCTTTCCATAAGGCAGTGTAGTATACTAGATTATAAACTTCCCCAACATTAAAATATAGCACTGTGGGAGGGACATTAACTCTTTTAGGCCACTTACACATTTCCCAAAGTGCCCATCATAAATCCAGGAAATTGCATTGTCATTGTTACATTCAGGAATAATTTTGCTCCAGTACGTTTCCGCAGCACCCACAATTCTATTTTAGGGAGTAAAGATGTTTAACTTATGTCAGGAGAGTCTGCTGATTGGTTCTGTTTTGCACCAGTGTTATTTTAAATCAATGGCTGCTGCTGGAAAATCAGATAATTTCTCAGAAGACTTGCATGGAAACATATTCTACAGTTGTTTCTGTCTGAGGTGAGAGCTTTCAATTTGAATCATTGTTCCAAAATGGATGAATGCCGTGTGTGATATCAGTTAATGTACATCAGACGTGTGGGGAAACTGAACTGAAGATGAAAATAAGGCTGCCAAACGAGTTACTTCCAATGAAAGCTTAATCCCAGGTAGTAATGGGAAGCTGGAATTAAGGGGCAGAGATAAATACCCTGAAGAATTACTGAACCATGCATTCTCCCAGCCCCGAAGGCACAAAAGAGGCAGAGCTGCCCAGGATCTGGGCCACGACCAGCATGGGGAAGACTGGCTGAGCCTGCGACAGTAAAGGATTTGGGCAGCATGTAAGCGGATTCAGGTTTATAAAACGCCCCCGACAGGCAGGTGGAGGGAAGGACGTGTAATCACATACCCTTCCTCAGTGTTCAGACTTCTCCAGAAACTGGAATTCTGAAACATGTCTTCTGAGTTTATAGATCAAAAGCCCATGGATTCCACCTGGAACGTTGCCCCAGAAAACTAGTTATCAGTGAAGAAACAAGCATATGTTGTCTTAAGAGATGACATTCTCTTTTTCCACCACCATCAGGAAGAGTCTTGAGATCTGTGCAGTCTGAGACTCGGCCCCCTCGTGATTGGCGTGGAATGTACTTGGTGCAATAGTCACCCTCCCTGATGTGCCAGGATGACTTAATTTGTTTCCAAGAACCAAAGGATGAAAGTTTACTACTTTTATGGGAAACATTTCAATTAAAAGGGAGTAGATTTCAAGTCCCAGGAAAGAAATGATTTGAAGATTTTGTCAAACCTGGGTGGAAATTGGTGGTCCTTTCCCCTCAGCCTAACCGGGCAGCACATCTCATCAGATGTGTGTCTGGGAAGCAGGCGGTGGGACAGGACACACCTTTCAACAGGCACGAAACAGAGGAGCAATTAGGTGTGACTGAGCCTCAGCAGGTAACAGCCAGAGGAGGAATAAGATGGGAGCAGACTTGGAGGCAATGCGTGGCTTGAATCAGAGCTGCAAATAATGAGGAAGCATCCTGTCTCAAGAATTGCCACCACTTCTTATGAAAGGTAGACACTGACAGCTTCACAAAGGCCACTGCGAGGGAATGAGCGTCTAGAATCTGAGCAACGAACATGGAGGCTCCAATCAAATTGTCAGGTCCTGAGCTTCAGACCGCACGAGGAGGGAAGAAAGCCAGGAGTCTGGGTCAGGAGGCCTCCGCTCTCTTCCTCTGCCCCGCCTTCTGGAAGCGCATTCAGCTCCCCGGCGCAGGGGAAGCAAGACACCAGTCATGCCCCTCCCTTTGACTCTGTCCCATGAACCTCACCCTTTTTTGTCTGTTTCTTATATGAGTTGATTTTTATGAATACAACGTGATTTTCCCATTATTTTAGTTTCTTCAGGGCAAGGGAATCTCATCAAAAGATTCACAACGAATGAGTATAATATGTTAGTAAAGGGGTAGTGAGAGTGATAATCGCTCCAAACTTTTGAGACATACGTATTCCAAAAATGAAAAGCCAGTGCAATTAAATATTTTGTCTGTATCGTAAGTACTGAAAGGAACACACGTGTACATGGAATTTATCATGAATAATTCATGGATTCCTGGGATCACTCTGAAGTCCCTTTCTAATCTTAAGTTAGAACAAAGAATACGTTGACCACTGCTGTTGGTCACAAATTCCGGGTGTTACTAATAGAAAATGCTGTCTAATAGGATAATACTGGTCTCTCTTCCTTGCTGAGATGGAGGATGTAAAGTATGTTACATCATTGCATTGACGTCTCTGGTAGGACTGAATGCTGCTTGCTTTGAGAAAACCATCTCTCCGTAAATGGAGGAGAGAATGTTTGGGGAGAGAGAAGAAGGAGGCGTCTGGTCTGAGCCTGGCCCTCAGTGCTCCCGAGATTTTAGTGTTCCCAGTAGTTGACTTTTACTTTGAATCAGTATGAAGTCTTGAAGCTTTGTCTTGACAATGGAACTTTTTCTCTGCCCTGGATGCCTTCCTGTTTTTTTTTTTTTTCTTTTAAAAATTTTTTTGTTATTTTGGACTTTGGGATTCCCACCCCCGCTTCATGCCTGGGGATCCTAAAACCACACCCTCTAGATTTCCGAAAGTGTATTCTTTTGTTTGAGATTTTATAGTGTCAGAGGCTCGGATGCAACATCGGCCTTAGCTTCTCAGAGAAGGATCATCTTGACGTAATGGACTGTGCTTTGTAAAGTCCTTCTTACCTTTCCTACATCTGTTTATGTCAAACTCCTGAGAATGACAAATGCAAGAAAACTCAAAAATCTCTTTGATCACCTATGTCCTAAACTGAAATTCCCTCTGTGGTTATTATGCTGTTGAAAGAATAGACCTGTAGAGAAGGAGAATGAGCTTCCACACCACCAGCGATTTTCAGATTGCCTTCTGTGAACTATAAGACTCTGTGAAGGGCTTGAGATGGCCGGTATTGGGGTGGGTGGGGGGGGGGAGGAAGTATGCACACAACCTGGGGGGCCCCACCTGCGTGCGCCTCAGTCACGGCCACTCCACCATCCATGTTATGTGTAAGAATTTCAATATTTTATTTGGAGAAAACGGGGGTGATAGCTAAAGGTACAGGGTTTCTTTTTGAAGTGATGAAAATATTCTAGAATGGACTGTGCTAGTGGTTGCACATATTTGTGACTATACTAAAAACCACTGAATTTTACACTTTAAGTGGGTGAATTATGTGGTATGTATCTCAATGAAGTTGTTTAAAAAAAAAAACTGAACTATTAAGTTAGAAAACCCACTTGCTTAGAACCATCTGTTCATTTCAAAGCCTGAACAAAGTGAAACATAAAATTCCAGTGTTTTCTCAAAGTGTGGTGTTTCCACCCTCCCTCACAATTAACCATGGCTCCTGGTCTTCCTCCCTTTGAATCTGAACCTACTCTGCCACTTGCTTTTGACCAACAGGATGCAGTGGAGGAGATGTTGCATGACCTCCAAACTGAAACCTTCCAGCTGCCAGCTGGGCTTCTTGGATGCTCTTAGGACATGCACCTCTGGGAACCCAGCCATCATGTTATGAAGTTCAAGCTACATGGACAGGCCATGTGTGTGCTCTGTTCAACAGCCCCAGGTGAGCTGCTGGCCCATGGCCAGCATTTACTGCCACCAAATAAATGCACCATTCTGTGGTTTATGTTTTCACTTTCTTGATAGTGTCTTTTGGAGAAACAATGTTTTTAATATTTGATAAAATTCAATATATCTATTTTTTTCTTTTGTTACCCATGCTTTGAGTGTCATATCTAAGAGACCATTGCATAGTGCAAGGTCATGCAGATTTACAGCTATGCTTTTCTCTAGGAGTTTTATAGTTTTAGCTCTTACATTTAGGTCTTGTGTCCATTTTGAATTAAATTTTGTATATAGTATGAAGTTGATTCCAACTTGATTCTTTGCCTGTTGATATCTAGTTGTCCCAGCACCATTTGCCGAAAAGACTATTCTTTTCCCATTGAATTGTCTCAGCACCCTTGTCAAAAATCAATTAACCATAAATGTATGGGTTTTATTATGGACTCTCAATTCATGGTCTGTCGTTATGACAGTACCATACTGTTTTGATTACTGTTTTGTAGTAAGTTTTGAAATCAGGAAATGTGAGTCCTCCAACTTTTGTTCTTCTATTTCAAGATATTTTGGCTAATCTGGGTCCTATATGAATTTGAGTATCAGATGATCAATTTTTGCAAAAAATCCCAGCTAGAATTTTGATAGGAATTGCATTGAGTCTGTACATCAATTTGGGGAGTATTGCCATCTTAACAATAGTGTCTCAATCCATGAACATGGGATGTCTTTCATTTATTTATAGCTTATTTAATTTCTTTCAATGATGTTTTATGGCTTCAGTGTACAAGTCTAGCACTACTTTTGTTAAGTTTATTCGTAAGTAGTTTATTCTTTTGTACTTTTAAAATTCTTTTCTGATACTATTGTAAATAGAATTGTTTTCTTAATTTCATTTTTGACTTCATTTCATTTTTGACTTCTTCATTGCTAGTGCATAGAAATATAACTGACTTGAATATTGTTGCTGTATTCTGGCTGAATTTGCTTATTAGATCTAATAGGTTTTTAAAAAATTCCTGAGGATTTTCTGTATACAAGATTATATCATCTGCAAATACAGTCTTACTTTTCTATCTATTTTCTTCTTTAAAATTTATTGAGACTTTCTTATGGTCTTTTCTTTCTTTTTTCTTTTTCTTTGAATTTGTCTATTGTTTTTCTACTCTCTATTTTGTTTATTTCTGCTCTAATGTTTATTATTTTATTCCTTATGTTTGCTCTGGCTTTAATTTGCTCTTCTTTTTCTAGTTTCTTAGGTTGGAAAGCTAGGTTATTGATTTGAGAGTTTTCTTCTTTTTGAATATAGGTATTCATAGCTATAAATTTCCCTTCAAGCAATGCTTTAGTTGTACCTCAAAAGTTTTAGTATGTTGTGTTTTTATTTTTATTACTTCAAAGTATTTTTAAATCTCTTTAGTCATTTCTTCTTTGATGCATTAGTCATTTAGGAATGTATTGTTTAATTTCTATATATTTGTGAAATTCTCCAATTCTCTTCTGTTATCATGCATTTCATTCCATTATATAATTTTAATAATTTAAAATTTATTGAGACTTTCTACATGGTCTAACATATAGTCTGCCCTGAAGAGTGTTATATGTGCACTCAAGAAGAATATGTATTTTGCTGTCGTGTGGCGTGTTCTGTAGATGTCTCCTAGGCCTAGTTGTTTCACACTGTTGTTCAAGTGTTTTATTTACTTCTGTGTTTGTTTTCTATCTAGTTGCCTTATTCATTATTGAAAGAGGTATACCAAAGACTCCAACTTTATTGTTGATTTGTCTATTTCTTTCTTGGAGTCTGTCACTTTTTGCTTCACATGCTTTTGGTCTCTGTTTAGGTGTATATATGTTTATCATTATATATTCTTGATATATTGACACTTTAATCATTATAAAATGTTATTCTTTGTCTCTAGTAACGTTTTCTTTTGTCTTAAAGTCTATTTGTATGGTATTAGTACAGACACTTCAACTCTTTTGTTTACTATTTTTGTGGTACATGGTTTTCATCCTTTACTTTCAGCTTATTTGTGTCTTTGAATCTAAAGTATGTCTCTTGTGGATAGCACGTAATTTGATCATTTTTTTAATCCTTTCTGCCAATATCTGCCTTTTAATTGGAGATTTTAATCCATTCACATGTAATACAACTACTGATAAAGTATGATTTATGTCTGCCATTTTGGTATTTGTTTCCTATGTTTTATGTTTTTATTGTTCCTCTATTCCTCCATTATTGCTTTCTTCTGTATTAAATAGATATTTTCTAGTGTGCCATTTAAATTCCTTTATTGTTTCTTTTACCATATTTTCTGAGTTATTTTCTTAATGGTTGTCCTAGGGGTTAAAGCTAACATTTTAATTTACAACAACTAACTTCATATTAATACCAAATAATTTCAACATTATACATCTGAAAGAGTAGAAAATATTTGTAGAAAGACACTTTTGTGGGAAGGTTTACCAAAAGCTTATACTTGCAAACTATGGAGTTTTCATATAGAATTATTTTATTTGCACTTAAACATATGTATTAAAAGAGGATAGTTTGGTTATATGTCTCCATGTGTTAAATTATTTGGGGAATTATTTGCTCATGCATTAATTCAGTTAACATTTGTTGAGATTCTAATATGTTCCAGGTATTCTTGATGCTGACTTGAAAAACTGAATTGGATTGATTAAACTGAAATAAAGTTGGGATTAGATGACTTCTTCCCAAATGACTTGCAAGAAAAAAAGATGATGATTTGACAGAAACTTCTAAAAATATCTGTGTTAGTGTTGTCTAAACTCATGTACTCTCTGTTTCTTCCTACAACTAGAAAACTATATCATAATAAGATGGGTATCCTAAGTTAATTATTAAAAATAAAATTGGGTAGGAGTCCTTTTCTTGTGCCTTGAAACAACGGACCAGTTTAACAAAGCAAATACAGCTTTAATTTACACCACCTGTATGTAAATAAAATTTGCATATATAAATGTTCTTTGAAATACAGAAGCAACCACGGGTGTCATATCCTCTTATCCCTTATTTGGGGTGAGAGGCAGTAAGCATGCAGACTCAAGTCAGATGCTCTGCCTACCTACCAGATGTAAGATTTTGAGTAGGCTATTTATCATGTTGCCTCAGTAGCTTGTCAATTTCTACAAAGAAGCCAGCTGGCTTTCTTTCAATAGGGATTAACTTGAACTTCTAGATCAACCTGGGAAATATTGCCATTATAACAATATTAAGTTTTCTGATTTATGAAGAAGGGATGTATTCCATTTATTTAGGATAGAGAAGAACTCCGTCAACCTCATAAATATCACCTACTATACACTCACAACTAACATCATTTTTAAAGGTGAAAGTCTGAATGCTTTCCCCTCTAAGATCAGAAATAAGGCAAGAATATCCACTCTTGCCACTTCTATTTAATATTGTACTAGAGATTCTGGCCATGACAATTAGGCAAGAAAAAGAAATAAAAGGCCTCCAGATTGGAAAAGAGTAAGTAAAATTATCTCTACTCACTGGTGATGTGATCTTGCATATACAGTCCTAAGGAATCCACTAAAAAACTGTTAGAACTAATAAATTCAGCAAGGTTTTAGGATAAAAGATTTATATATAAAAATCAATTGCATTTCTATACACTTACAATGAACAATCCAAAAATGAAATTAAGAAAACAATTCCATTTACAACAGCATCAGAAATAATTTGGAATAAATTTAACTGGAGAAGTGCAAACCTTATATTCTGAAAACTATAAAACTATTGAAAGAAAAGTTTTAATTTTGATGAAGTCCAATTCATCATACTTTGCTTATTATTCAGGATTTTTCCTATTTATTAAATATTTGCCTACCCCAAAGTCACAAAGACTTTCTCCTATTTTTTAAAAACTATTTCTTTTCTTTATTATTTCTTTATTATTTTATTTATTTATTTTTTTGGCTGCATTGGGTCTTCATTGCTGCACGCGGGCTTTCTCTAGTTGTGGCGAGCAGGGGCTACTCTTCGTTGTGGTGTACGGGCTTCTCATTGTGGTGGCTTCTCTTGTTGCAGAGCACGGGCTCTAGGGTGCGCGGGCTTCAGTAGTTGTGGCACGCGGGCTCAGTAGTTGTGGCTCGTGGGCTCTAGAGTGCAGGCTCAGTAGTTGTGGTGCATGGGCTTAGTTGCTCTGCGGCATGTGGGATCTTCCCGGACCAGGGCTTGAACCCATGTCCCCTGCATTGGCAGGTGGATTCTTAACCACTGTACCACCAGGGAAGTCCCTCTCCTATTTTTTAATAGAAACTTTATAGTTTTAGTTTTACGTATAGGTCTATAATCAATTTTGAGTTAATTTTTCTATACAATGTAATGTAAGGATGGAGGTTCATTTCTCTCATGTGGATAGCCATTAAATTGCCTTGATGACCTTTGTCAAATATTCATTGATCAAGTATGTTTAGGACAATTTCTAAACTCTGTAATCTTTTTGACTGATCTATGTCTATTCCTACACCAATACCACACTGTCTTGTTTACTGTTGCTGGGTATTAAGTCTTGAAATCAGAAGTGTGAGTTTTTTTACATTTGATTCTTTTCTAATTTGTTTTGGCTATTCTCTGCTCTTTACATTTCCATTTAACTTTGAGCATCTGTTTGTTAATTTCTGCAAACTATTCTACTAAGATTTTGATTGGATTTGTGTTATGTCTATAGATCAACCTGGGGAGAATTAGCCTATTCATTTGTTTTGCTATTAGGATAATGTTGACCTCATTACAATTGCTACTGCTTTTCTATTTTCAGAAGAGTATGTATGGAACTGGTATTATTCCTTGCTTAAATATCTGATAGAATTCACCAGTGAAGAGATTTAGGTCTGTAATTTTATCAAAAGGTTTTTTACTAAAAATCTATCTATTCTTTCTTGAGTGAACATTGGAAGTTTGTGTCTTTCAAGGAATTTGTCCATTTCATCTTAAGTTGACAAATTTATTGACATAAAGTTTTATATTATTCTTTTATTATTCTTTTAATATCTTTATAGTATGTAATGATGTAACCTCTCATTCCTGTTTCTTCTGTCTGTCTCTTTTTTTCTGATCAATCTGGCTGAAGATCAATCAATTTTATTGATGTTCTCAAAGGATCTGCTTTTGGTTTAATGAATTTTCCTCCCTTTTCCCATCTCACTGATTTCTGTCCTGATCTTTGTTATTTCTTTTCTTCTGATTATTTTGGTTTAAATTCGTTCTCCTTTTTATATTTTCTTAAGGTGGAAGTTGAGGTCATTAAGTTAGAGATTTCTTCATTCCTAATATAGGCATTTAATGCTATAAATTTCTCCCTAAGTACTGCTTTAGTAGCATCCCACAAAATTTAATATGTTAGCTCTTTATTTTTACTCAATTCAAAGGAATTTTTAAATTCCATTTCGATTTGTTGTTTGATACGTGGAGCATTTACAGGTGTGTTATTTAGTTTCCAAATAGTTTGTGATTTTACAGATTTATTTCTGTTATTGATTTCTAATTTAATTCTATTGTGCTCTAAGAAAATCCTATGGTTATGACTTTAATACTTTTAAGTTTATTGAGTCTTGTTTGGTGTCACAGTATATGGACTATCATGTTAAGTGTTCCTGTCCACTAGAACAAATGTGTAAACAGCTGTTCCTGGGTGGAGTGTTTTATACATGTCAATAGGTCAAGTAGGTTGATTTGGTGGCTCAAATCTTCTAGATCTCTACTAATCTTCTGTTTGTTCTATCAATTATTTAGAGAGGGATATGGAAATCCCTCACTGTTACTTGGATTTTGTTTATTTCTCCTTGAATTTCTGTCAGTGTTTCCTTTATGCATTTTGAAGCTCTGTTGTTAGGTGCATAAATGTTTAGGGTTCTTATTTCCTCCTGATGAACTGGCTCTTTATCCTTTATGATCATCTTTATCTATGGTACTATTGCTTTTTCTGAAGTCCATTTGGTCTGATTTTCATATGGATATTCCCGCTTTCATTATATTAGTGTTAGCATAATATCTGTTTTTCCATCCTTTTACTTTTAACAAATTTGTGTCATATTTAACTTCGGTTTTTTGAAGGCAGAATATGGTTAAGCCTTTTTTTAAAGAAAACATTATCTTACACCTCTGTCTTTTACATGGAGTTTTTAGAAGATTTATATTTAATGTTGTTACTGTATGATTAGGTTTAAATAGATCATCTTGCCTTTTGTTTCTTTTTTGTCCTGTCTGTTCTCTTTTCCCTTTTTCTTTTGGGTTTATTAAATCTCTCTGTCTCTCTCTCTCTCTCAACATATATATATGTTGATGTATTAGTTATAATTGTTTGCTTTGTTATTTTACTAGTTGCTTTAGTGTACATATTTAATTTACCTTGATTTACCTTCAAATGATACATCACTTCACATATAATACAAAAACCTTACAACAGTATTCTCACATTTCTCCTTTCTTATCCTTTGTGCCACTGTCACACAATTTAGTTTCACATGTGTTATAAACTCCACAAGACATTGTCATTATTTTTGTTGATGCAGTCAATTATCTTTTAAATAACTTTATATAATGAGAAAAAATCTTGTGTATTTACCTATGTAGTTACTATTTCTGATGTTGTTGATTACTTTCGGAAGATTATTTCCATCCAGCATCATTTTCCTCCTGCCTGAAAGACTTTGTTTAACATTTTAGTCAGGTCTATTTTCTGAAAAAAAGTCTTATTTTTACCTTCATTAAAAAATATTTTTGCTTAGTGTGGAATTTTAGGTTAACTTTTTTTTAAGAAGTGCTTTAAAGTAGTTGTTCCACTGTATTTTCACTTGCATGGTTTCCAATGAGATCTCCATTGTCATCGTTATATTTGATTATCTGCATCTAATGTGCTTTTGAAAAATCTATTCTCTTTAGAAATTTTTTTCCACCAGTTTGATTATAGTGTGCCTCAGTGTAGTTTTCCTCACATTTCTTGTGCTTGGAGTTCATTGAGCTACTTGGGTCTATAGGTTTATAGCTTTCATCAAATTTGAATACTTTTTTCAAATATTTTTCTGTGTAACCTCTTCTCTCCTTTCCTTTGGAGACTCCAATTATACGTGTTATACCACCTGAAGTTGTTTCAGAGCTCACTGAGGTTCCATTTATTTTTAACATTCTTCCCTTTCCATCCCCACTCTGTATTTAATTTTGGATAATTTCTATTGCTATGTCAGGTTCACTAATGTTTTCTTCTGCATTGTTTAATCTGCCATTAATCCCATCCAGTTCATCTCACACATTGTAATTTGCATCTTGATTTGAATATTTTGAAAAATCTTTTATGTCTCAACTTTTTGAACATATGGAATACAGTTACAATATGTGTTTAATAACTTAGTCTGTTAATTTTAACATCTGTGTCAGTTTTGGGTCAGTATAGATTGATTTTCCTCCCCATCATGGCTTGTATTGTTCTGCTTCTTTGCATGCATGGTTATTTTTAAGTGTATGCCAGACATTGTGCATTTTTACCTAGTTAGGGGCTGGATATTTTTGTATTTCTATAAATATTATTGAGCTTTGTTCGAAGATGCAGGTAAGTTACTTGAAAACATTTTGATCCTTTCATGTCTTGCTATTAAACTTTAAAAAATAAACCAGAGCAGTGTTTCATGAAGATCTAATTGTTCCTTACCCCTGAGGCAAAACTTTCTGATGAATCTACCCAATGACTTGTGAATTATAAGGTTTTCTAGTCTGATTAAAGGAGCAGGTATTACTCCTGGCCCTGTATGATTGCAGGGCATCTTTCCCTCTAATTCTTGTAGTGTCTTTTTCTTTCCTTCAGCCTCAAACAGCCTCCTCACATGCACACAATACTCAGTACTCTACTGGACTCTCTCTCTGCACAGTTTTCTCCTCTCTGACACCATGTGCTAAGAAGTTTACCGTCTTCGTGTCCCTGGACTCTCAGCTTCGTCTTCTTAGTGCAGCAAACCTACCAGGCCTCCACCTGAGTTTCCCTTCCTGGAGATTGTCTCAAGATAAAGAGCCGCAGCAACTGCATGGTTCACATCATTTGTCTCCTATCCCTCATGGAACACTGTCCTTTATGGCCTGACGTCTAGTCTTGAAAACTATTTTTCATACATTTTGTTTGATTTTCTGTTGTTTCTGCATGAAGGCAAGTCAGGTCCTTGTTATTCCATCTTGGCTGGAAGTGGAAGTCATATCTTTAAAAAATTTTATGGATAACTGATTTTGGGGGGAGTATTCAGGTATAATTTTATTTTTCATATTTATCTAGACTCCAGCTAATTGATTAAACTGTTTTGTTAATCACAGTATATTTTCTAATGGCTTTTAAAAATTTTGTAAGGGATTTTCATCTACATAATGACTTTATTTCACCACCCCTTTCTGATAAATATACATCTAATTCTTCCCTTTTATTGCATTTGCATGGCCTGGAACTCCAGAGCAATGATAATTAATAAGGTTGATAATAAGCATTAGAACTTGGTTCCTAGCGTTAATGAGAAGAACCCTAGCATTTCACAAATAAGCGTAATGTTTAATGGTGGTTTCAGGTTACCATTTTCTATCATATTAAGCAAGAATGTTTTTGTAATGTGTGATGTTTTTATAAATCAGAATTTTTCATAGATAATATTTTAGGGTATATTAAACTGATTATTTGTGATGAACTCTATGAACTCTCCCCCTTACTTTCTTGAACAAAACTGCCTAAATCATAATATTCTATTCCTTTAATCTATTAGTGAATTTTATTCCCTAGTGTTTTTAAAAAACATTATTAGCATTTGTGGTTATAAGTATGCTACTGATTCATAATTTAAAAAAATTTGCTTTTTAATTTCTCTTCTAATATCCTGAAAATAAGGTAGGAAAAGTGTAAAATAAGTGGTTATTGTTCACTTGTCTTTGCTTTAGCATTAGATTCTTATATATCATATACTTGCTATTATACATCTTCTCAATCTAAATGATTTTGCTTCCTTTAAGTTTGAAATAGGAAGTTATGATTTCTTTATGGTATGTTTATTATTTGAGATTTCCTAAGTAAAAAAAATAACTAATTCAAACAGCTTGTTGGCTATTTTAACTTTTTATGCAAGTCAAGAAAAAAATGGAAGAATAGTCTCTTTGTTTTCTCTAGTAGGCCATTTCACTATCCTATTTAGAAAAGTTAAAAAAAAAAAGTGCATTTGTTCATGTCAGTTCTCTGTGGACATCAAATTTACTGAAAATGCAGGGTAGAATTGACTTTAATTATCAGCTATTTTGAAAGCAAGTGTATAGTAACTGCTAACTGGCATGTTGGCGGGAACTCAGCTGGTTGTTTCCATGTAGGTTATTTGACCTAATTAAGATGGCTGTGAGCAATGGAGATGGAAATTGCTCTTATTATATGTGGACTGAGCCCAGAGTGCTGGTCAAGATTCCATTGACTCCTAGGGACTCTGCCACCAGCACATAAAGATATATGTGATGTCATAAAAATCATCCAGTGAGAGCAATGGAAGTCAATTCAACCCAATGAAATCTGGAGATTTTTCTTTTGTTTTTGTTATTTGCAAATATATAAAAAAGCACTTTCCATATTCCTTCTATACTTCCCAAAGTATTTTGATTGGTGAGTTGTAACAAAAGTTGCTATGGATTAAGAAAATAATTCTTTCTTTTTTGCTAATTTTTTTTTTTTGAAATTTGGAGTTGTGGGTTTTGTAGATTATGCGGTGCCCTATTGTCTGTAGAATTTCCATAACCTTAAAATGGAAGTTTTCTGAGAAACACTGGAAGGGACTTTGAATGCCTCCCCTGCATTTAGACCTTAGGAAGGAAAGCATGAGAAAACTGGGAGATCACTCTGCCTACATGGCCTTGTGACTTTCATAAAACAAAAACAGACTTTCTTAAAAATAACATATGCATACATACATTAATCTCACCTTCTACTTATAAGCTCCTAAATTCACTGTAGAAGGCAAAAGTTAAATTAAAAGGGAAAAGCATTTCCACGTACAATTGGAACAGAATTGTTTGGCTGTTAACAACTTCAATTGTTATTAGAAGAATTAATAACATTTCTCTAGTTCACATTTGCACACTGGTTTCCACTGGTTTCCACACAGAGATGTGAATAAAAGGTTATTTGACCAAAGAGCTGTATGCAGCAAACACACCACCACTTCTGTACAGATGTCTTTGTGAGGGTGTGTGAGGCTGACCTCTTCAAGCTGTGAGTTGCATGTTCTGCGATTTATCTGCTTGTGGCCTGTTTGATTAGTAAATGTGACCTGACTGGGGTTCTGAATACGAAGGGCCAGAGCATCATGAGCTTAGGAGGTGCTGTGATGTCGGGAAGGTACTGGTTTTCCTTTCTCCCAATACCAAGGGTAAAAGTCCTGGTGAATGTGTCCAGAACATTATAAAGAGGTGGAATATAGGTGTCAGCTTCAAGCCAACTTTTAATATGGAGGAGTCTACGGGTTCCATCAGTTAATGAATACTACTTGTAATACTACGCCGACCCAAGCAGAGATTTTTCTCCTGGGCCCCTACTCCAGTCCATGCACTAAGCTATGGGGATACCAAGATGGTGGGCCAGGGGGAGACAGACATGAAGACAAACCAGAACAGCAACTGTGATGGTGGTGCCATGGAGGGCCAGGGGAGGATGGGGAGTAATTACGCCTCCATGGCCCATTCAGCAATGAAGCTCTCTATGGAGACCCTGATTTGATTCCATTTGGGAGGGTGATTTTTGAGATGTGGTCTCCTGGCTTCCAGGGAATTAGGTCTGACTTTTAACTCATTTCACCTAACTCACAGTGGTTTTATGGGAATTAATTAGGTAAAGGGCTCCTTAGGGGTAGAGCCAAAGCAAAAACATGTTCTTTGCTTTCTCTTAAATAATTCGAAGAAGAACATATGACAGACTGGCTGGTTTATCTCTTCAAATTGTAAGGCCAAAGACTAGATAAAATAGTTTGCTTTGTGAAAAAATAAAAAAACACATTTCAGGACCATCCAGTTTTCCAGGGCTGTTTACTGTGGCAGTCCTTTATCACCTTTCCACTGGGATTGATGGGTTAATGATGAACAGGGTAGTTAAGCCCATTTCCCAAGCTACAAACTTCAGAAAACAGTTTACAAGGCAATTAACTCTGGAGCCACTGATTTCAGCCAGAAAGTCCATATTCCCTGAGAAGGCTCATTGTCCTGGAAAGTCTGTTGAGTCTGAGACTTGACTGTGAATGAGGGGAGAGACGTTCTTTGTTTCCTTTTTTTTTTCTTTTTTTAAATTATTTTTTAAAATTTTATTTAATTTATTTATTTTTGGCTGCATTGGGTCTTCATTGCTGCGCACAGGCTTTCTCTAGTTATGGCAAGCGAGGGCTACTCTTCTTTGTGGTGTGCGAGCTTCTCATCGCAGTGGCTTCTCTTTTTTTTTTTTTTTTTAAATTTCCACCACCACCTCCCCTTCCTAGCTCTTTTTTTTTTTTTTCTTAATTAATTAATTAATTTATTTTTGGCTGTGTTGGGTCTTCGTTTCTGTGCGAGGGCTTTCTCTAGCTGCGGCAAGCGGGGGCCACTCTTCATCGCGGTGCGTGGGCCTCTCACTGTCGCGGCCTCTCTTGTTGGGAGCACAGCCTCCAGACGTGCAGGCTCAGTAGCTGTGGCTCACGGGCCCAGTTGCTCCACGGCATGTGGGATCTTCCCAGACCAGGGCTCGAACCCGCATCCCCTGCATTGGCAGGCAGATTCTCAACCACTGCACCACCAGGGAAGCTCCAGTGGCTTCTCTTGTTGGGGAGCATGGGCTCTAGGCACACGGGCTTCAGTAATTGTGGCTCATGGGCTCCAGAGCGCAGGCTCAGTAGTTGTGGCGCACGGGCTTAGTTGTTCCTTGGCATGTGGGATCTTCCCGGACCAGGGCTTGAACCTGTGCCCCTTGCATTGGTAGGTGGATTCTTAACCACCGCGCCACCAGGGAAGCCCCTGTTCCCTTCTTTTTGATTCAGTTTACAAGCACCTCCTGAGCACCTCTCATGTCAGGCATTGTCCAGGCACAGCGTGTCCTGTGGTCAGTGAGCATGGTTATGTGGCTTGCAAGGTGATGAGATACTCAGACAGTGAGCAGGCAACTCCAATATGGCGGGTTAGGTCTTGTGTTGGGAGTGAACACTTGGCTCTTTGGAAGCAAAGATTCCCAGGCTGCTCTGGAGTCTCAGAGAGTGATTCCCAGAGGAGGAGTTATTTAAGCGGAAACCTCGCAGCTAAGGCCCTGCCGCCCCTGAGAAGGCAGTGCCTGTCTGGGGAGCTGACACCGTATACAGCTGGGGAAGGAATAGAATATGAGGAGGTGAAGCGGTGAGAGAGAAGTCTGGGGCAGATGGCGGCTGGGCAGGGCACCCTGGGCTCTGATGACCCCACAGAGGAGTTTGATCTTCTGTCAGAGTCACAGGAGACAGTTTTCAGGGAAGTGACCAGGTCAAACTTATGTCTAGCAAGAGAACTCTGTCTGCAGTGGAGAGGAGGGAGCTGGCCTGGAGGTGAAGAGACCAGAGGGGAAGTTGACACAGTGGCTCAGGCCGGAGGTGATGGGGATCTAACCCAAGGTGGGGCAGCAAAACCGAGAGAGCAAGAGGCATAAAATGCCCTGGCAGCTGCTGTGCGGTGAGGGACGTGGGGATCGGAAATGACGCCCAGGTCTTGGTGGACGGCGGGTCCTGTTGCTGGGATGGGAAGACAGAAACCGGAGCAGCTACCAGGGAAGGAGTGATGATTTCAGCTCTGGACATGCTGAATTTAAGGGGTTCATGGAACCACTCAACACAGGGAGGTGGATGGTGTTGTGTGTTGAATTGTTTCCCCCCAGATGATATGTTCAAATCCTAATCCCTGGTGCCTCTATGATCCTATTTGCAAATCGGGTCTTTGCAGATGCAAGCAAGTTAAAATGAGATCCTACTGGGTTGGGGGTGGGGTAATCTAGTGACGGGTGTCTTTACAAGAGAAAAGAGAGGGGCACCTGGACACAGAGACCCAGAGACAAGGGGGGATACCAGGTGATCCCAGAGGCAGAGATTGGAGAGATGTCAAGTGTTGTCAGCAGCAGCCAGAAGCTGCGAGAGAAGGAACCAAGCTTACCAACACCCTGATTTCTTACTTGAAGCCTTCAGGACTGTGAGACAAGTTTCATTGTTTTCAGCCATCCAGTCTGTGGTCCTTTGTTACAGCAGCTCCAGGACGCTAATACCGGTGGATACAAGGAACTGGGGAGAGAAATCTGAGGTGGAGATACAGGTCTGAGAGTCATCAGCAGAGGTGCTGGTGAGACCTTGGGGGCTGTGTGGGGAGAACAGGGTAAGAAACCCTGATGGCACCTGCCAGAGGGACCACCACTTCCCTCTGCAGAGGGGAAACTTCTCGCAGGGCCAGGTGATTTCTGCAATTAACTAAGAGTGGAGGTGCTGCTCTAGGATAGCCCTTCATACAATCTAATGTGTGTGCAGGTCACCTGGGGATCCTGCTGAAACGCAGACACAAGCTTGGTGTGTCCCGGGTGGGGCCTGAGATTCTGCATTTCCTACACCTCCCAGCTGGTGCCTGGACAGGCTCGGAGAAGCAAGGCCTCAAAGGGCTGGTCCAGTTACGAAGAGACCAAGCTGGAGAAGCCAGAGAAGTCCCACCAGGACAGCCCTGTCTTGAAGCCAAAGGAGAAGGCACAGCAAGAATGTGGAGGGAGCGGGAGAGCGAGGGCTCGGCAGTGTCCCTGAGCGTGGCAGGCAGGTTGTCAGCGCTCAGGGGACGAGAGACGGGCCAGACTTCACAGGTTGCCTGGGCTCTCTCGCTCTGAAAGAAGCTTGGCTGAGAAGGCCGGAGAGGCATGTTGTGCAGCCTAGAAACAGCCAGAGAAGCCGGAGTGAAAAAGCCATGTGGCCACAGGTCCAGGACACCTTAGATGGAGGAACACAATCGACACCGAGGCATTTGGTGAAGCTCAGGGCGAAGAGCCAAGGAGGAGGGGAGATGGCTTCCCAAGACGGCTGGAAGCGCAGCTCCGTAGACTGGGTGACCGCACCTGCGTACGCTGGGGAGGAGGGACCTGGAGACTTGGGGACACACATGGGGTGACCAACGAGGTGAAGTCTTAGGAGGACACAGAGGAAAATGATGGGCTCCCCCTGCTCCTGGAGAAG
The DNA here is from genome assembly GCF_028023285.1 of Balaenoptera ricei. NCBI lineage: Eukaryota > Metazoa > Chordata > Mammalia > Artiodactyla > Balaenopteridae > Balaenoptera > Balaenoptera ricei. Next base: position 4,272,175 of record NC_082654.1, on the reverse strand, counting down.
CAGGTGGACACAGGGTCAAAGATTCAGGAGCAGAAAAAGATCCCAGGTGAGAGTTGGGGTGAGCCCCACTCTGGTCTTTTCCTCACTTGCAACCCTTTTGTGTCTAAAGTAGCAGATGGCTTGGGCTCAGGGGTCAGGCAACCTGGGGCCAGGCCTAATTCTGACCCTGGGGAAGCAATTCAGGGCCAAGAGGATCCGGCCCTAGCCTCATGCATTGCTCCCCCCTCCTCTCCATCTCCTGTGCCCTCGCCAACCCGACGCCTACAATAATCGCACTGTTCGTGCTGTTGCATTTAGACACTTCAGGCGTGGGCTGTGCAGAGAAACGGCAGGCTTCCTGAGGGCAGGGTCCTCAGTCAGGGCTCAGACCAAGTGTCTGATAAATGTCGGCAGGAGGGGGTGAGTAAATCTGTCGGGGTTGTGGGCGTGAGGCGGGAACAGCTCAGGCACGTGTGTTCAGGTAGTTTGCGCTGCAATACGGGAAGGTTGGCCACATCTCAAATACACAGTTTAGATCCAGAGCCGGGGCCCATTTCAAACTTTTATGGCTGGAATTAACCCACCTGAACTGGGAGACCATGCAGGAAATCAGTGCAGAGTGAGTTTTGTTCCGATCACAAGCTATTCCCATTGCATGTACCTCCCAGGCGTCCCTGTGATTTTCCTGCCTGGCCAAGACTGCGCCCAGCTGACAGAAGGAAAGGTGTTTTGATAGCACATGTGCCACTGAGCCTTCCAACGCCCGTGCTGGGCTGAAACCTGCTCAGGGCCACGGGCGGAGAGGCCCACGGCTGTGGGCCATGCCGGGGGTGGGGGGTGGGTACTCTCCAGTTGGAACTGTGGAATAATAACTCCTGGACAGAAATGGCCCGGGTCCCAAACACATGGTTTATGGCCGAAATGGAAAAGCTCCCGAGCGCCATCAATGACACTCTCACTGCCTATAAAGTCATGTGGGTTCTCTTCCAGAAAAAAATAAGGCTGCTGCCACTTCCCCCCCCAGCCATAAATGATTCAAATGTCAAAGTCGCCTGTGCCTTATGCTATGAGGACGTATTAACTTATCAAAGGAGTGGACGCGTTATAGGCAGCTTGCCATCCACCCCAACTCCATATTTATGTTTGAAATCTCAGGATATGTTACCTGCGCCCGCCACCTTCCCTTCCTCCGCGGGAGATTTATGATGCGGCCAGCCGGCAGAAGAGGGACAAAGAAGTAAATATAGTAATATGACAGATTTATCTGGATGTGTTTTATGTGCTTGCGATCTTGTATGCTTTATGTGTTTCTCCGTATCTGGGTTCTGTCATTCTTTTCCTGCTTTTTCACCCCTTTTCAATAGCAAGTTCAGGAAGTTCTTGAGTGGGAGGGCATGGCAAAGGGTGGAAGAAAACCAAGCTGTTCCTAAGCTGTTTGGTCGATTGTGACACTTTTCTTTCTCTCTCTTTCTCTTTATTTTTTTCCCCTTTATTTACCCTGCTATTTAGTAATTTTCTTTCGGGTTGACACCTGGCTCCGGGCAGCATTTCTGTAGCAGTAATGAGTCATTTCTTTTTCTCTGTGCTCAGTAATTGTTGTCTTCAGGACGCAGGAGTCTTGATTTGTCCCATTCCTGCGTGCTATTCGCTTTTCTCCTGATTTTCCTAGGAAAAGTGCATGGGTCCGTCCTCTTCTTCACCAACGGCTGAATTGGAGGCCACCCTTGGTGTATGTATCCCTGGAGCAAAGCCATGGGTGGGCGGCACCTGACGCTCACATCAGACAAGCAGGCAGGCGGGGGTGGTGGAGGGCAGGGAAGGGGTCAGCAGGGATAGGAGCCCTTGATGTGGAAAGATTGATCTGCGGATGTAAGGGGCCATAGCCCTGGTGAAATTCTTTGCCCACATGGGAACCAGAGGACCGGAGAAGCGCCAGTGCGGAGAACCGCTTTGGTGACCTGGAGGCTGCGTGTCCCGTGGCCTGAGAAGCAGGCGGCGTCCAGCGCTTACGGAAAATTATAGCAGGAGATAAGCGGGCGCTGGCTCGTCTCAAGGTGACAGGTGTCAAAGAGCATCATTTGCGACTCACTTTACGTGACCCAGACACACTGGCTGACAAGATGCTCAGAGAGTCTGCAGCAACGTTGCAAAGTCACTTGGCGTCCAAATCCCAGGAGAGCACAGCGTTTTCATTACCTTAAGCAAAATAGGCTTAAAAAAAAAGAGACAACACAGCTCCTTTGCAGGGGATCTATGAAAATGACTGGAAATCTGGGTTTTATTTTAGTATTTTCCCAGGAGGAGTGGCCTATGGCCCATTTTGGTAGGATGCAATTCTTTGGAAGACCCCCTACTTGGAAAACTTATGGGTGGAGGGAGGTAGACCACAGAGACCCCCAGGCTGGCGCTCAGCCCTGTGCCTGTGATGGGAAGGTGCCAGCCAGGGCCTCAGGTAGGGCCTGACCCCATTGCAGAGGCCGAGCCACGGCAAGCTCTCGGGCCCGCTGGGGCCCGCTGGCGTGAAACCAGCTGGCTCTGAAGTCAGTGCTTTGTCACTTCTCCCCAGCACCTTGAAGGCTCATTTCAAGCTTCACAAAATTGCAGAAGATGCCAGCAATGCTAAAAACATACCCAGGTGGGCAGGCTGCTCCTGGGGGTGTTTTTACGTGCCTGTGATTTGGAATGATAAAAAATATTAAGGGGACTTTTAAGTTGCAACAAATGAAGAGCCGCGTGCTGGCCGGCCCGGTGTGGAGGTAGGGGATGGGTCTGGAGGGGCAGAGAGAACGGATGTGAGGGCAGCTATTTGCAGGGACGCCCGCGTCACCATCCATCCTCTGCTTCGTTATGATCAATATTCCCTCAGCTTGCAGATTCGATATTTCCAACTCGTTAAAGGAAGAGACTTCTTTAAAAAATGGATTTATCCCCAGATTTCCTACCACTGGCCACTCCGAAGATTACAGGAGTCCCTTCGCTGGCCGATGCTGCTCCGGCACGTTTTTCAGGATAATGAATGGGCGTTTGGGGTGTTTCATCTGCTCCAACAACTTCCCAGGTTCCCGTGGATCAACAGTGACAGGAAACCCCAGGTAAGGATGACGGAGGAAAACGAAAAGACTTCATTTTGAAAACCGAGTGCTCGGAAACGTGCCCACCTCCAGCTCAAAACTGATGATTAGAAAAGAAAATTAAGTATTCTGTTTAGACCAGGGGCGGGAGGGATACCTGCTGAGCACATCCTGCTTGACGCAGGACCGTGTGATCAGGACACTGTCGCCCCGATGTCGCAGTGCTCGGCCTGTGCCCACACGGCGGCCTCTCTCTGCAGGTCACTGGTGATGGGTGGTGGCCAGAGCCCTCTGGCTTGCAGTTCCCGGTCAAGGACCCCTTGGGCAGACAGCTTTGGAAATCCTCCCATCAGCCGCCCCTGCTCCCCTGGGTCAGGCGCTCTGCTACTTCAGGAAGTTTGGCATTCGTGGTTAAAAAGTTGGCTTGGAAGAAACAAAAATGCAAAGTAAAAAGTGATTATTATCCTCTATCTACCTTTGAGGAAGAAGTGTTTTGCTTTCTTGGAGAACCACAGCAGTTTATTCTAAATTCTCATCAGCAATGAATTACGAGAGCTGCGCAGAAGATGCTGATCTCCAGTTCCTCCTCACTCAGAAGCTGGTGCCCCCGGGAGAGTTATTCCTTCCGCTCAGGTTTCCTCTGTCCAGGGGTTCTTCCGCATTCTCCTTCCTGGGTACCACACCGAGACTGTCTCATACGAGGAACTTGCCCTGCGATGTTTACCTCTTGCTTCAAATCTTTTGCTGCTGTTTGTGATCAAGGATTCACAGTTTTTACTTATGTATGGATTTCAAAGGACGCTTTGCTTCTCTCTAATAGGCCCCATAAAATGCTGAATGTCGGCTCCACCTGTCAACCCAAGAAGGCCATGCAATGGAAATACTATTTGAACAATCCCTTGTGGAAAATAGAAGGACTGTTAGCTTCCCCTACTGTGGGCGGCTCTGCTTTCCCCACTGGGCCATGTTTTCTTTCTGGCCGTTTCTGTGGGCTTCAATGATGGCAGGGACATCTTAAACCTTTTCTGAGAGGAGACATTCTTGCACATAGGAGGCTTTTTTTTTTTTTTTTTTTTTTTAACGTCTAATAATTCCAGTGATCTAACATCTCAAAAGTGCTTGAGAGAAAAATAAATGGAACCTCAAGGGTGAATTTCTGGCCTGGAAAAAAAAACAAACTTGAAATAATCTGTTTATTTCTAATGTTGAGGGTTTTTTTAAAGTATATTTTAAAATAGTTAGCTCCCACACAGACTTGATGTCAATTCCCGTCTTCTCTCCTTCTTGCGGGGCTGGTGGCAGCCTGGTGGGGTTAGATGAGCGGGTGTGATGAACCTGGGGAGAGGGTTTGGTACACAGGAACACTGAGTGCATCCTGCTTGCAAATTACTTGCCGATGGTTTCCTTTTTGTATGTTGTCACCTTTAAAGAAAAAAAATCCTATTGATTTTCCGTTGTGCAAAAGTTCTCTCTCTCTCTCTCACAAGTATGTGAATGTTTTAAACAGAGATGTAAAGAGATACCCTTGCAATTTTCATATAGGGAATCTGAGAATAAACGTTCTTTTGGGCCTTTTGATGATGTGAAAGCTTTAACTTGGCCTTGTAACCTTGGATTTATTGAACATGCAAACTGGAGTGGTCCACCAGTTCACGGTGTGAAGTAGAACAGTCTGGAAGAAAATAAATGCCGCTGTGGGGAGGTAAGCATGTGCATCCAGAGGGGCTCAGAGGCTGGGTCCGTCTCCTCTCCTCTGACTCCTGTATGCGGTGAAAGCGGCGAGAGTGGGCAGGGGGCCCGTCATCCTTGGCTGAGCGGGGCAAGTCTCCGGAGACGTGGCGTGTGGTGCAGACGCTGTTAGGACCCAGCCAGTGCCTTGGTGCCACAGTGCTGGCGATGGAGAGTCCCTTGACTGCCTGCTTTCAGAGCGTGGGTCCAGGAAGGTCCTCCGGCAGAGGCTCTTTCTCCCTCTCTCGCATCTATTCCCCTATTCTGCTTCCCAGCGTCAGCAGCGGGAGCCACCCCAACATTCCCTCTGCTTCCCACGAGCATTTGTTCCTCCTCCTGATAGCAGACGCTCACCGGGTGTGTCCTGCCTGCCACGCACAGGGCCAAGGCGAGGGTGCGGTCTGCAAGCACACGCCCTGCGGGCCCGCACAGGAGGCAAGACCAAGGGAACAGGCACCACTGGGAGGTGCCCTGAGGTGCGGAGCAGGGTGCTGGGATGGAAAATGTGACAGCAGGGTCGGGAGGGGGCTGGGACAGTGACCTACCCGCTATAGAAGAGTCCCCCTCCCCCTCCCCCCAACAAGAGGAGACAGGAATTCATGGTTAATGTCAAATCCATTTGGAAGATGCCTAATAAAAACAATATGAGGGGAAAAAAAACCCTTGATATTAGAACTAAACAATTACCATTTCAGGTTTTTTTTTTTTAGGCTGGATAATCCATCCTTGACGTTCCATTGATTTCCTTCAAGTGCCTTTGGCCCAGCGGTTCGCCAGAACCATTACCATTAACTTGTAACTGGGGTCTTCAGCCGTGGGGGGTTGGGGGGAGGGGAGCCTGGCAGGGAGGGAACGGCCTTGCGAAGGAGACCCAGAGGCGGGAAGAGCATGTCATGCTGGCAGAGCTGAGCTGGGCAGTGCTGGAAATACAGTGAGCGAGGAGGATGCTGGTCGGAGAGGATGCTGGCGGGAGGGTGGGACCAGATAATTCCTGGGCTTGAAGGTTTTCAAGGAGTATGGATTCTTATCCACTGCAAAGGCAGGTCATGGAAATAATCTAAGCGAGAGAGTCACATGATCTGATTTCTGCTGTAAGTAGGGTCACCTGATAAAACACAGAAAACCCAGTGAAATGTGAATTTCAGATGAAGGGAAAATAAAGTTTTAGTGTAAGTATATGCCAAATGTTGCATGGGACACACTCTTTTTTTCCCAAACAGCTCCGCGGAGATATAATTCCACACGGTGTTCAATTCACCCGTTTCAAGTGTGTAGTTCAGTGGCTTTTGGTTCATTCCAGACAGGCACAACCGTCACCACAGTCAATGTCAGAAAATCTTCTTCACCTAAGAAAACCCAAGCGAACCCATACTCTTTAGCTCTCATCTACCTTCCTCCCATCCCTCCCATCCCAACCCCAGCCCTAAGCAACCACTAATCTACTTTCTTTCTCTATAAATTTCTCTATTCTGAGCTTTCATAGGAATGGAATCCTATAATATGTGGTTTTTTTGTAACCGGCTTCTTTCACTGAGTGCAGTGTTTTCAAGGTTCCGTCATGTTATTGGATGGATCAGTCAACTCTGTATACTTGGATTAGAGGATGTCTTACTTAACAGATACAAATGTCCATACAAGAAGCAGATAAACCCTTGGCCCCAAGAGTTGGAATGGACTCCACGGGGCTCTTAATGAATGTTTGTAGTTTGGGTATCATTTTCCCAGGTCATTTTTCCTCATCCAATTCAACCCAAACAATTTAGTAGAGACAGTCTGGACCTATAGAGGAAAAAAAACCCAACAAACCTAAGAAGGGCTGGAAGCACTGCTGAGCTGGTCCCCCCCAGCCTGGGGGCAGTGACTGAGGCCAGGCACTGAGGTCATCTCTCTACTTCCAACTCTGACCTTTAGTCCCAAAACTTCAGGGCACATGGGGCCACAAAGACTCATCCTGAAGGACAGGGGACGTGAGGGATGGAGGCTCTTTATTGTTCCACCTGTTGCCAATGCCTCTCCCCAAACTTCTCAAAGGGAAGGGGGCTGTCTGACTGAGAACGGGCACGGGTGCACCAGGCCATCAAAAGGACACTTGGACTGTAATTTCCACAGCCAGCTGCCTCCTGACCTCAAGTCGAGGGATGAAGACCACAGGAAAAAGTGGCTTTACTATGGTACCGGACTGACTATTTCACGGCATTATTGCAGGGCTATGAGTGACCTTCTAAGCCACAAGCACTTCTTCCCCTTGCCCGTCCCCTTGAAGTCATTCTGGGGCCACCGAGAAGGGCCAGGCCCGCGGGTGCCATGGGCATTACAGGACACCGCCCACTGGGTGCCCAGCAGCCTGTTGGGTGAGACAAAGCACGTCTTCGGAGCTGTCCTCTGAATGTGTCCTTCCCACAGCACCCCACAGGGCACACTCTGCCCAACCATCATTCCCTTGAGGAGGGAGGGCTGGGCAGGCCCCCTCACCCTCACACAGAGAGGAGAACTAGGACCTCCTTCTGTGCGCTTATCTCCCTGTATAACCAGGCTTTTATATCTCTGACCATAATTATTTCTAATATGAGGCTTGAAACTCTTTCTGATTTTTCCTTCTCCTGCTAGTGATTTATTAATAGATGTGCCTGCAGTCCCTACCTCAGAGGAGTTTTTTTTTGTTTTTTATCTGCCAGTTGTAAATATAAGGTATGCAAATACAGCCAGCCATTCAGGCGATATCTGCAATCCATTTGAAGTGGTCACATAATAAATTAAACACACATTTGTGCTGGGAAGTGGCAGCCCTCACAGGCCCCGTGCAAACACATCACAGCCTTTCAATGTCCTCTTACAGGTGTCTGGATAGGGCGGGAGCTCAGCGGCCAATCGGCAGGGTGTAGGGCTTGCTGCCCTCCCCGCAAAACTCCCCAGGCAAGGGGCTCACCCTGCAGAAGAGAGGCTTGGGCAGAAACAGCAGCTTGTAAGTCTGGCTTGTAGAAATAAACAAGTTGTCTTATTTGCTCCCACTCTCCTCCCTCCACCCGATGTCGGTGACAGAAAGAAGGCATAGCGCCTTAATAGAGAGCAATGATTTTTACCTTATTACTAAACGGGTTTGACCTGGCCTGGTCGCCTGTTTGAAATAGGTCCGTAGAGCAGCAGGCATGCTGAGAAGTGTGTGCTCTGGGGAGCTGGTGGACAAGCTGGAAGCAGTGAAAGGGCAAGTCACTAAAATAGGCAGTGCTGCTGGGCTTCAGCCGCTGGACCGCACTCAGACATGCAATGTCAGTTACAGCATCTTGGGCCGCCGGTTTGTAGAAGGTGTGCGGCTAAGTAGGGCAGGCTGGGGGCTGAGAAGTCTGCCCTTTGGACTCATTTTATCCTTTCTGTCACCAAGGGGATGAAGCTGACATGGAGCCAGATAAAGCCCTGTTTCCACTCCAGGATAATTATGTATAATGTCCAGATATTGGGAGCTGCAACAGCCTGTCACCTGAACACTTCTGATCAAGGCATGCACCCCTGGAGGCAAGCCCATACCTGGTGGCCTAAAATGGTCCCAAATCCCACACATTCTGTCTCAAAATGTTTGCCTGTCAAGTGGGACTGAATCTGCAGAGTGAAGATGGTACCCCAAATCCCACTGGTGGAGGCAAAACCCATAGACACTTGTGGTGAGAGTCAAGGGGAGGTGAGGGTCCTAAGAATAAGCTTGCTGGCGTCTATTCACTTAAATGAAGGGACTGGGAAAGAAAGGACAAAACTCAAAATGAGCCAGGTGCTTTGTTTGCTTTGAAAATGTTCTTCAAATGAAGTAATTTGATGCAAAGTGGAGACAACAGAGTCTTTTAAGTTTGCATTTATAAGAGAAGAGAATGTATTTGCAGCTTAGGAGGGAGGTGAATTTGACAATGAGGCTTTGTGTTACTCCAGGGCAGTAAAATAAAATATTTGCAAGGCAGTTTTGCAGAAAGCTTTACAAGTATCTGCCAGAAGAATTCACATGATTTAAAAAAGTGTAGTAAAATCATAGCTAGCAGAAGAAAGGAAATAGTAAAGATTAGAGCAGAGAGAAAATAGAGAATAAAAAAAGAGAAATTAATAAAATGAAACATTGATTCTTTGAAAAGATAATCAAAATTGACAAACCTTTAGTTAGATGGACTAAGAAACAGTGAGAGAATACTCAAAATATTGAAATCAGAAATGAAAATGGAGGCATTACTACTGATTCTACAGAGATAAAAAGGATTATAAGACAGTACTATGAAAAACAGTGCACTAACAAATTGGATAACATAGATGAAATGGACAAATCCTTGGAATCACAAAACCTACCAAGACTAAATCATAAAGGAATAGAAAATTTGAACAGACCTATAACTAGTAAAGAGATTAAATCAGTAATTGAAAATCTCCAACAAAGAAAAGCCCTGGACCTGGCGCCTTCGTTGGTGAATTTTACCAAACATTAAAGAAGAGCTAATACCAGTTCTTCTAAAACTTTCCCAAAAATTGAAGAGAAGGGAACATTTCCAAACTCATTCTTTGAGGCCAGCATCGCTCTGTTACCAAAGCCAGACAGACTCTACAAGAAAAGAAAACTACAGACCAATATCCCTATGAACACTGATGCAAAAACACTCAACAAAATGGCAAAATGGAACTGGCAAATGGAACTCAGCAGCATAATAAAAGGATTATACACAGTGACCAAATGATATTTATTTCTGGAATTCAAGGATGGTTCAACATATGGAAATCAATCAATGCGATATGCCACATTAACAGAATGAAGAAAAAAAACCCCTACATGATCATCTCAATCAATGCAGAAAAGGCATTTGATGAAATTCAACACTTTCATGTTGAACATTCTACAAAATAGGAATAGAAGGAAACTACATCAACATGATAAAAGCCATATAGGAAAACTGCACAGCACACGTCATACTCAATGGTGAAAGATCAGAAATGCAGAGAAGTCATGGAATCTCTCAGGGACCCTCTGCCCCCATGTCCAAGCACACTTGAAAATCAACTAAAGATGAGGTTTAAAGATTTCATGTAAAAACTTAAACCCCAAAAGACACTAGAAGAAAAAAAGGAAAGTTTTTTTTTTGCATTTTTGAGTTTTATTTTATCTATTTTTTTTACAGCAGGTTCTTATTAGTTATCTATTTTATACATATTAGTGTATATATGTCAATCCCAATCTCCCAATTCATCCCACCCCCTCACTCCCCGCCACTTTCCCCCCTTGGTGTCCATACATTTGTTCTCTACTTCTGTATCTCTATTTCTGCCCTGCAAACTGGTTCATCTGTATCATTTTTCTAGGTTCCACATATATGCATTAATATACGATATTTGTTTTTCTCTTTCTGACTTACTTCACTCTGTATGACGGTCTCTAGATCCATCCACATCTCTACAAATGACCCAATTTCATTCCTTTTTATGGCTGAGTAATATTCCATTGTATATATGTACCACAACTTCTTTATCCATTTGTCTGTCGATGGGCATTTAGGTTGCTTCCATAACCTGGCTATTGTAAAAAGTGCTGCAATGAACACTGGGGTGCATGTGTCTTTTTGAATTATGGTTTTCTCTGGGTATATGCCCAGTAGTGGGATTGCTGGGTCATATGGTAATTCTATTTTTAGTTTTTTAAGGAACCTCCATACTGTTCTCCATAGTGGCTGTATCAATTTACATTCCCACCAACAGTGCAAGAAGGTTCCCTTTTCTCCACACCCTCTCCAGCATTTGTTGTTTGTAGATTTTCTGTTGATGCCCATTCTAACTGGTGTGAGGTGATACCTCATTGTAGTTTTGATTTGCATTTCTCTAATAATTTCTTGAGTGATGTTGAGCAGCTTTTCATGTGCTTCTTGGCCATCTGTATGTCTTCTTTGGAGAAATGTCTATTTAGATCTTCTGCCCATTTTTTTGATTGGGTTGCTTGTTTTTTTAATATTGAGCTGCATGAGCTGTTTATATATTTTGGAGATTAATCCTTTGTCCATTGATTTGTTTGCAAATATTTTCTCCCATTCTGAGGGTTGTCTTTTCATCTTGTTTGTAGTTTCCTTTGCTTTGCAAAAGCTTTTAAGTTTCATTAGGTCCCCTTTGTTTATTTTTGTTTTTATTTCCATTACTCTAGGAGGTGGACCAAAAAAGATCTTGCTGTGATTTGTGTCAAAGAGTGTTCTTCCTATGTTTTCCTCTAAGAGTTTTATAGTGTCTGGTCTTACGTTTAGGTCTCTAATCCATTTTGAGTTTATTTTTGTGTATAGTATTAGGGAGTGTTCTAATTTCATTCTTTTACATGTGGCTGTCCAGTTTTCCCAGCACCACTTATTGAAGAGGCTGTCTTTTTTCATTGTATATCTTTGCCTCCTTTGTCATAGATTAGTTGACCATAGGTGTGTGGGTTTATCTCTGGGCTTTCTATCCTGTTCCATTGATCTATATTTCTTTTTTTGTGCCAGTACCATATTGTCTTGATTACTGTAGCTTTGTAGTATAGTCTGAAGTCAGGGAGTCTTGTTCTTCCAGCTCCGTTTTTTTCCCCTCAAGACTGCTTCAGCTATTCAGGGTCTTTTGTGTCTCCATACAAATTTTAAGATTTTTTGTTCTAGTTCTGTAAAAAATGCCACTGGTAATTTGATAGGGATTGCATTGAATCTGTAGATTGCTTTGGGTAGTATAGTCATTTTCACAATATTGATTCTTGCAATCCAAGAACATGGTATATCTCTCCATCTGTGTCACCTTTGATTTCTTTCATCAGTGTCTTATAGTTTTCTGAGTACAGGTCTTTTACCTCCTTAGGTAGGTTTATTCCTGGGTATTTTATTCTTTTTGTTGCAGTGGTAAATGGGAGTGTTTCCTTCATTTCTCTTTCAGATTTTTCATCATTAGTGTATAGGAATGCAAGATATTTCTGTGCATTAATTTTGTATCCTGCTACTTTACCAAATTCATTGATTAGTTCGAGTAGTTTTTTGGTAACATTTTTAGGATTCTCTATGTATAGTATCATGTCATCTGCAAACAGTGACTGTCTTCATTTTTTTTCATTCTTTTTTCTTTATTCTGCTCTGTGGCAGTGAATTTCACCATTCTGTCTTCCAGGTCACTTATCTATTCTTCTGCCTCAGTTATTCTGCTATTGATTCCTTCTAGTGTATTTTTCATTTCAGTTATTGTGTTGTTCATCCGTGTTTGTTTGTTCTTTAATTCTTCTAGGTGTTTGTTCTTTAATTCTTCTAGGTCTTTGTTAGACACTTCTTGCATCTTCTTGATCTTTGCCTCCATTCTTTTTCCGAGGTCCTGGATCATCTTCGCTATCGTTATTCTGAATTCTTTTTCTGGAAGGTTGCCTATCTCCACTTCATTTAGTTGTTTTCTGGGGTTTTATCTTGTTCCTTCATCTGGTACAAAGTCCTCTGCCTTTTCATTTTGTCTATGTTTCTGTGAATGTGGTTTTCCTTCCACAGTCTGCAGAATTATAGGTCTTCTTGCTTCTGCTCTCTGCTCTCTGGTGGATGAGGCTATCTCAGGAAAGTGTTTTATACAATCTGGGAATGATGGAAAGATTTGTATGCGATACAGCAAAGGCAGATGTCCTAAAACACCCCATAAACTTGACTAAATATTAAACTTCCTCCACCCTACACCATCTTAAACACCAAGGCTGCAGAACAAATAAGAACTTGGGAAAATACAAGCCATCTATAGAAACACTGGAAATTTAATATACTTAACAAATATCTTTAAAAATTGGCAAATTAAAAAGAAAAGTATACAGATGCTCTTAAAAAAAATAGGTGCTCATTGAACAGAGACAATAAAAACCACAGATGACCAGTACATGGGAAAAAATTTACTTTACTTACAATTAAATGTTACATTATAGCAAGATATTACATCTTTAAAATGAATAAAGGTTGTGTGTTCTGGGGGAGGGCATTAGTTCAAAGAAATTGCTAGTTTGAAAGGGCTGGTAAAAATTTTGATTCATATAACATTATAACATTTCTGGGGGATGATTTTGACAATATGTTACAAAAACCTTAAAATGGACATCACTTGGTCTGTAATTCCATGTGTAATAATGTAATAATGGACAAAGGATTTGCTCTGGGAACTGCATGAAGATCATCATTAAACACGGAGAGAGGTATTTATTTCAATGTTTGATAGTGAAGCACTGGAAACCACTCAGTTGTCCAGAAACAGACCGTTAGTTACATAAATATCGTTATGTTCATGTTAAAGCAAGTATCCTATTGCCCCATCAGTGATTCTCAATTCGTGTTCCTGGCAACTTTTGGGGGTTCCCTGGTGAACCCCTTCAAGGACCACAGGAGAGCAGCTGTGGGGCTATCTTCCTGATTTGTTTTTACTAATGTGAAAGGTTTAAATCCACAGTTGTAGAGAGATGATTAGTCGCCTGGAACGTTGTCCAGATGCAGTTATGCTTTCGACTGTTTGTGAGATTGCACCATTGCACCACCCATTGTCAGAGCATCTGTAAGTGCTGCAGTGCAGATCCTTAAGCTGACACCTTCCTGCTATCCGACCAGGACCAGCACAGGATGCTCCCTCTGGACAGGCCTCCCCGCCGCGTTCTGACACCCCCACCCCCAGCACACACCCCTAGTGCTGCCGCTGGCGGCCGCACGGTGTGGGGCTCGCAGCCACGGCTCCCAGCCAGGCAGCCTGAGGCTGGAACCCAGCTCCACTGACTGTGTGTGCAACTCAGCAAGCTCCTCTGTGCCTCAGTTTCCTCATCTGTAAATTAGGCTGATAATAGCTCCTATTTCATGAGGGAGCTGTGAGTATTAAATGAGAGTAAACTCAGCTAAGGCCATAGATATTAACGGTGTGTATGTGTGCATGTGTGTAATGCTAATTACTTGTGTATCTATTTGTATATACTCATTACTATACATTCTAAGCACACATGTGTATTTGTTATAGATTTATAATGCTCATTATATACATATTTATATAAACTCATTTAATCGTATGTAGATAGGCTTATACCTATAAATATATAAATAATAATTACATGTAAATATACAGATACAGTTTTATATATTGCATAAAAATCTATGATTAGATATATATAAAATACATACAAAATCATGGATAGTTTGATGTATGTATTAAATATATTTATGTATGTATGTATATATGTGTGTTTGTGAACATACAGATCAGTGTAACGAGTAAAGTGTGCTACCTGTGCTTATCTCTGGGGAGGATTTCGTGAGCTCTTTTAATATATATCCGCTTAATCCTGCGCTACGGGACCTGGCACATAGCAAGCACTCTGTATGTTAACTATTACTGTTATTGTTCCTTTACTTTTTTACGTCAGACTCTGTCCTTCCTCTACTCAGCCTCCTGCTGTGCTTCCCCGTCTCCCCCAGAATAAAGGCAGCCCCTCCCACAGCCCCGGAGGTGCTCTGTGATCTGGCCCTCCTGCCTCTCAGACCCCACCTCTTGCCACCTTCCTACGTTGCTCACTCTGCTCTGGACCCTCTGGCTCCGACTTATCCTCCGACATCCTGGTGTGTCCCGCCTCAGGCCCTTTGCACGTGCTGCTTCGGCTGAACCTTGCTTGTCACCTCAGTTCTCTGCTCAGGGTCACCTTATCAGAGACACCTTCCCCAAGCCCCAGCCTAAGAGTGCTGCCTTCATCTCTCTCTTGACTCTCTAGCTCTGCAGCAAATTTGGAGGGTACTGTGGTTAGACCCAGAGCCCGTGACCATCCAGTTCCCACCCTAGCACGTGAGCTGCCTGAGACACGGCATGGCTGCTTTATGGTGTCCCTGCAGCGTGTGTGGTGACAGCACCCAGAGCGGTCTCAGGAAGGATTCATGCAGTGAATGCAATGTGCCAGCAGTGCTTATGTCTTGGTAGAAAGATTGTGTAAGTTCTTTTCATTTTTGGGGTATATATTTTATTTATTTTTCACAATGAACATGAGAAAATGAAAGTCGCTTTTAAAAATAGATTGAAGAATGGGGTCAGTCTGAGAGCCGGTGGGAGAGGGATGTGAGCGTGGCCTCTTTCTGACTTCAGAACCAGGTAATTCTCCCAAGTCTACCTTATCATGGGCTTGGGCTACAAAATGTGTCTTATATGGAAGCTATTTCTGCCCCCTTGGGTGGACATTTTATTAGAGACAAAATTTTATTTTTTTGCTGTATACTTAACTAACAGGATCTTCTCTTCCCTTCCACATGGAAATTCTGGTCCAAAAATAGAGATAACTGAGAAATAAAGAGAGGGGGAATATCTACTTCATCTAGTTTTGTATTGTCTAGTTGTCTACACCTTGAGACCCAGGGGCTGTGTAAGAAGACAGAAAACAATGAGGACCAGTGGAAAGGTAACGTTCAAGAGCTGATGAAATTGTACTTTCCTAGAGCTCAGTTAGTTTTGGAAAATGTCATAAATCTTGGCAAGAGCTCTACATTATTTGCTGGGTCCTTGTTAAATAATTATTAACAATTTCAAGACAGCGACAGGAGAGCATCAGACTAAGGTCGGGGCTTTTCTAAGTGACAGGATCCTGAACGACGACCCTCATTTCTGGTGAGGGGATTGGAGGTCAAAGGGCATCCATCCTTTAGCTGAGAGTGCAGGGGTGAGAGCTGGATGCTGCGTGTCGTGGGAGTCAGAGTGTGCCTGGTAAGGAACTGCCACCGATGGTGGGATAGGTTCTATTCATTATCCTGACTTATGGGAAGGGAGGGAGCCGAAAGCTGCTTGATGGAGAAGTGGCCCCTCCTGGCTGGTAACAAAGTGGAGGTTGTGCTGGTCAAGGCTGGACGGCTTGTCAGGGCCAGAGCCACAGCTCCTGGCGGGGGGGCGGGAGGGGGGCCTGTGCTCACTGCCACACCCACTTAGGGGAAGGAAGGAGACAGAGCAAGGTATTGTGTGCACCTGGCAATCCAAACACCAGGGATGCAAGAAAGGATAGGAAAGTGCAGGGAGTACGGGAAAGTGGTACAAACCCATCTGCAGGGGGCAGGGGGGGGGGATTCATGGCTCCTGGGAGAGGAAAAAAATCAAGTCAAAGAAAATTGCAGAGAGATCATTTGGAGTGGGCATGGCCTTTAACCCTTTTAGCCATCCTAAGCATGTTCTCAATCTTTCAGGTATTTGGTATTCTGGTTCTCTCTCTCCCTCCGTCTCCCATTTTCCTCTGTTCTCTTTAATTACCGTGTTTTGGCCTCTTCTGGTTTAATTGCACAATGTCTGCCACAGGGCGGCATCTCATTAATAGGACGCTTTCTTCGGTTCTTATTTAGCAGAAGATGATCCATGACCCACTCCCAGCGTGAGCCTTTGCAGTGCTGGTTTCTGTTCCAGATGACTTGCTGAGTTAGCAGTCTTGGCTGGGCTGGTGAGCGGTCCTCCCCGACTTCCATATGCACACGGATGCTAATTAGTGAGGAACACCTCCACAGGTTCACACAGGGAGCCATCAAAGTTTCAGTGCTTCTCTCCAAAGGACGGCTTCTCTTTCCAAGGCCTCTTTCATTTCTTCTTTTCCTGTGCCTTACTGAGAGATCGCCTTTTCTTCCCACCTGGTTCACTAACTCACTCACCTTCTAACCGCATCACGGCCGAGGTTTCCATCTGTCACCAAGTCGTCACTCACTCTTTGGACACCAAGTCATCCATAGAAAATGCTCACTCTAGTGCCTGACCCAAAGACGTGGTGGGGAGAGTAATAGTGTTATTGAGGGTGCTGTGTGGGTTACATTCTCACTAGACCAATGGAACTCACCTATGGGAATCTTATAAATATGAAACCACTCTTTTTGGATCCTTAAAAACAAGTTTGACCATAATGATATACCACCTCACATTACGATGGCTGCTATCAACAAAAGAAAATAGTAAGTGTTAACTGGAACACTTGTGCACTGTTGATGGGAATGTAAGATGGTATAGCTGCCGTGGAAAATTATGTGGCAGCTCCTGAAGAAATTAAAAATAGAATTACCATATTGAACCAGCAGTGGAACTTCCGGGTATGTACCCGAAAGAACTGAAAGCAGGAACTTGAATAGATATCTGTACAACTATTTCCACAATAGCATTGTTCACATTAGCCAGAAGATGGAAGCAACCCAAGTGTCCAACAGAGGATGAATGAATAAAGATAGTGTAGTCTATACGTACAATGGGATGTTATTCAGACTTAAAAAGGAAAGAAATTCTACCAATGCTACAATGTGGATGAAACTTGAGGACATTATGCTAAGTGAAGTAAGCCAGTTATAAAAGGACGAATACTGTGTGATCCCACTGATAGGAGGCCCTTAGAGTAATCAGATTCATAGAGACGGAAAGGAGAAGGGTAGTTGCCGAGGGCTGTGGAGGAGTAGACTAGGGAGTTATTGTTTACCAGTCACAGAGTTTCAGTTTTGCCAAATGAAAAGCGTTTTGGAGATGGAGGAGGAGACGGTCGCCCTATAATGGACTCAACGCCACTGAACTGTGCACTTAAAAACGGTTAAGGGAAAACTTTATGTTATTGTATTTTGCCACAATTAAAAAGAAAAGGCACCTGAGTGCCTGGAAGAAATCCTCACAAGAAATATTTTATTTTTATTTTATTTTTTACGAATTCTGCTTTTTTTTAAAAAAAACCTTTGGGTTTATTTATTTATTTATTTATTTATTTATTTATTTATTTATTTTTGGCTGTGTTGGGTCTTCATTTCTGTGCGAGGGCTTTCTCTAGTTGTGGCGAGCGGGGGCCACTCTTCATCGCGGTGCGCGGGCCTCTCACTATCGCGGCCTCTCTTGTTGCGGAGCAGAGGCTCCACACGTGCAGGCTCAGTAGTTGTGGCTCACGGGCCCAGTTGCTCCGCGGCATGTGGGATCTTCCCAGACCAGGGCTCGAACCCGTGTCCCCTGCATTGACAGGCAGATTCTCAACCACTGCGCCACCAGGGAAGCCCAGAAATATTTTAAATGAATATGAATTAGGATGAATTTGAGAATGGCAGACCGTTGCTGCATCTGGATGAAAATTTGTCTTCTATGTCGGTTATTAATGAAATCTCCCAGAGAGTCTGTTCATGATGGAGAGAAAACCAAGGAGATCTTGGCGAGGGTCATGGGACGTCTGGATTTGTCAGGACAATGTGTCCCGGGCCTTGCCCAGGAAGGTGCTCTGTGCTGGCTGGTGGCCTCGCTCCTGCTCACAGAGGGCGCCTGGCCACCGAGCTTCTGTCTTGCCAGGAATCCAGGCGGTCATGGAGATTCATCTTCATTCTGGCACCTGCCGTGATGTGCCCAGCCAGCCCTGCACTTGGTCAGCCCTGGTCGGGGATCCATCCTGGTTCCGTATTCAATTTTGGAAGTGCTGTTGCAGATTGAAAACCGGTCAAATGATGGGAAAGAGTCATAGTGAACAGCTGCTCTGTACCCGCCATCCTGCCAAGGCCTAAATGAGCCTTCAGGAAGCCTCAGAGTGATGAGCGTTGGCTCCCAGCAGGAGTGATGCATGGCCCCAGGAACAACAGCGTGTTGGGAGGGCGTGGATTGTGCAGCTCGGGGAGGCCCTGTCCACACAGAGCCGTCCCACTCCTGTAGCCCACGGATACACATGGAAACCTGATTGATCAAGTTCCTGATCAAACTTTAAGGACTTAACAATAAAGACAAATGACAACCTTGACTCTTCCTAATTACCTGGTTAACCTACTTAGCTCTTTGTAAAAAGATCCTCAGTGACACAACACATAAAAAATCCGGTTATCGTCTCTTGCATGTATGTTGATACGTTTTCTTCACTTCCTTTGTGTCCATCTCTTAACCACCAAAATCTTCTTCATGTGAACAGCTTGAAGAACCACTGAACTCTTTGGTATGTAGGTCAAACATGAAACTTCATGTCTTCTCCTGGCCCACTTTGTGGGGTCAATTGATAGGTTAGGTGGAGAGCAAAAAAAGAACTGTTCTTGGTTGTTAAACATGGGGCCAGCCTCAGAGCCAAAGCCAAGGGTCTGCGTCTCTGCGTCAGAGGGAATAGCCAGCACACCTCGACCTCAGCTGGGGCCCTGGGGAGTCTGGCCGGAGGATGGAGCAAGAGCTCTCTTTCCAGGCATTCTCAAAAGACCTCTGTAAAACTCCCTCTGTGCAAGCTGCGTGGAGTCTAATGTGGGTCTCTGATGGGGGGACCATTGGCTCAGGCAGGCCTTACAGCAGGGGAAAGAAGCCCTCCTCTACTTCCTAGGATGAAGCATGTAAAGGGTCGCATCAATGGCCGCCTCCCTCCTGAAGCAGGGCTTCTGTCTGCTGGAGCAGGAGGGTGGATGGTGGGCGTGGAAGAGAGAAGGAGCTGAGCGAAGGAGGGAGACCCTGAGGGGCAGGAGGAGGGGGTTGAATTTGGGGCTGTGGTTGTCTGTAACCATTAATGATAAACACCGTTGGATACTGAGATGCAGGTAGAATGGTCATTGTAGTTTAACTTTATTTATTTTCACAATAACACTCAGGGATAATTAAAAAAACATATTTTTCTGTTCTTTCATACAAAGATGTTAATTTGGGGTGTTTCCTTCTATTCTCTATTTATCTCTTTGCATGGTAGCATAAATGTTTTGTAGACAATGTTTATTATATTTTCTTATTGAACGTGAGACAATGATAAAATAATTGTTATGATGCTAATATACATATATAATTTCAGATAGCTGCAAATATTCTGCAAAAATCCATTTGACATGCTATATTTAACAGTTCCCTCTTTGGAATATATTTTGGGTTATTTCTAATCTTTAATTATTATGAAAATGTGGGGAATGTGTATCTTTGTAAAAGTAGTTTCGCACATTTTGATTTATTTCCTGATGCCAAATAATTGTTACTGGCTGAGATGTGTTCTCCTGCTGCTTTCGGCCAATAGCGATAGATGAACTTCTCTTTTCCTACAGCCTCACCAGCATTGGATTTTAGGATTAAAACTTATTTTCTATTTGGTTTTTATGCCTATCATTTCAAGGAGCACTTCCTTGCTAGGTAGCTGACCGGAGGGCTAACCCATATGTTTGGAATCCCTCCTGTTTAATCTCCCTAGTCCCTAACTACCTGTTTCTGTTAGCTCAGTACCTGTGCTGTACTCAGCTTTGGGTGTACTTAGGTGGGAAAAACAGATGAGCTTCTTTCCTTCCTGGGTCCAGTCTGAAAGAAGAGTCAGAGAGTGGAAAGGTAAGGGCGTAAATAATTACACAACCATGAGTTATGATGGGCTCCACAAAGAAAAATCCATGTCACATGAGGGAATACCAAGGCGGACGCGCTCTGGATGGGATTTCAGAGACGGGTCCTCTGAGGAAAGAAGGGTTAGGCTGAGGCCTGATGGTGAAGAGGCACCTGAAGACGTGAGAGGAAGTGCTTTCCTGCAGAGGGGGAGGGAGGCATGAGGGCCAGGAGGTGGGGAAGGGGCCCTGTGGAGTGTGGAGGGCAGGGGGAGAGAGACCAGGCAAGGGTGGAGCAGGTGGCAGGGGCCAGAGCATGACTGTGAGGTTGGGTTGTGCTGGGAGTGTGGTGGAAAGCACCATTCTCACCAGAGCACAGGTTCGTGTGGTTTATATCTTGACCCAAAATGAGTTCCCTCAACCCACTCGGGAGGTGCAAGGGTGGCCCTCTGGGGGAGGAACTTGAGCAGCTCAGAGGCCCCAGACCTCAAGGATGGTTTTCCACTTGGGATCCTGGGGTTGCATTGCTAGGGCACCGTCACCTTCAAACCCTTCACACCACGCTGTAGGCAAACTCAAAATGCCTCCCAAATGACCCCAGCAATCTCTTGCTTTAGGTGTGACAGTGCAAAACAATTTAGAGTGCTTTTGTAGAAACAGAAGTCACATGACTTTGCCTGGGTCACCTCTTTGTCAAAATAACGTAGTTAGACCAAAGACACCTAGAGAAACTTTCTCCAGACTTAAAAACATTCCTTCTCCCAGGAAAGCTCACTTAATGTGATCTCTTACTGTTTTTTTAACTCAAATCTGTGTATCCACATCTAAACTAAACTTCTTTAATTAAAGAAGGCCATTGTACCTTTCTGATAATTGTGCCATATCACTTCTGCCCAGGGGTCTGCAAAAATGACTCATTTCCCCATGAGTTGTATTTATAATCCTGTACAGTTCTAGGAGTTACCCTGAGAAAGAGCCAAGGCTAGAAATAAAAATGCAGCAAATGAATTGCAAGTTATTATAACCATCTCACTGAGCCTTCCTTTGTTACCTGCCACCTGCCAATGCTTCTTCTGTGAAGAAATACTACGTATTTGTTATTTTGGTTTTGGATAAACACATTGATAAACAACCATATTTAGAATCACTCAGACATCTGATTTCAATAAACATTTATATTTACTATTACTATAATCCTCAAATCTCATTTTGAATTTTAATTTTTATAGAGGTATAACATATATGCAACAGAATGTATAAGATATACTACTAAGATGTACTACTAATCTTTAAAATACAGTCTGATGAATTTTCACATGTCTACACATATCAAGATATAAGACATTTCCAGCTCACAGAGTCTTTCTTCATTCCCATTCCTACTCAATACATCCCTCAAAGGAATGTATTGAGTAGAAATTCAAAAGAATCACCACCCTGAAATCTTTCACTATCAATTAGCCTTTCTTGTTCTTGACATTTATATAAATAGAATCATGCAATGTGTACTTTTTTGTGCTTGGCTTTTTTTCCTCTAAATATAGTAACTGAGATTTGGCCTTGTTGTTGCAAGTTGTTCTTTGTTAAGTCCCATTATTTGTTTATTTATAGGCCTGTTGATGGACACTGGGATTGTTCTCAGTTTAGGGATATTACATGCAGAACTGCTCTGGATATTCTTGTACATGTCACTTCTGGACGTATGCACTCATTTTTCTTGGATATACCTAGAAGTAGAATTGCCATGTCATAGGGTAGATGTGTTTTAGTTTGAGTAGATCCTGCCAAACCCTTTTCTAAAAGAGGCTGCACTGATTTTCACTCCCATGAGCGGTGTATTGATATCAGCTGTTCTGCATCTTTGCCAACACTTGGCTTTATCTCACATTTAATTTAATTCTGGTATATATGTGTGTGTGTGTGTGTGTGTGTGTGTGTGTGTGTGTGTGTGTGTATTTCCAGGGCAACCAGGGGGAATAAGACAGTAAGTGTTGAGACTATACTTGGTGCCCTGACTCTTTGGACCTGTGTCTCAGGAAAAACAATCAGAGTTGAGGGCTGAGATCAGTCTGGAAGGCAGAGTTGGCTGAGTGCTCACAGCTCATTGGGAGAGTAAGACCAAGGGTATGAGGCAATCCCAGAGGATAATGAAGCAAGGAATTTTCATGCACCATTTTGGAAACCTTCAGAAGATAACCAAATATGCCAGAAGATATCTGAAGAAATTTTGGCTAAACTGGATTTATCAGTCAGGATCCTGGTAGAAAATAGATTGCACATTCAAATTGAGTAATTTAAGGAAAACATAATAAAGTGAGTATTTGCAGAGATGTGAGGAAAGTAGAGGGAAATCATAGAGGCTAATGTATTACCACTCTGGGTCTGAAAGCACCCAGACAATTGTGTGGCAAGTACCTCGTAACAGAAAGTGTGGTCTTCAGTGGAGGTCAGCCAACCCGTCAGACCTGGCAGGAGGGAGGTGCGGCAAAACAGGTCCTAACTTCACTCTCTTTATGCAGTTCCTCTGATCTCCTTCCAGTGACCTCATGAATGAACCCCACTAGAAGCCAAAGGGTAAGGATGCCCATTTATGCAGGCCAATCTAAGTCCGTCTCCTCGGGCAGAGCTCGGGTGGAGAAGGCTGGAGAGCGGACAGCATCTGGAAAGGCAAAAGGAGGATTCTCAGCACACTGGGTTTGCACAGTTACCCATTTTTCATTAGAGCATGTTGTAAAACACTGTGACCAACCAACACTGTAAGTCATGTTCCTGTATCATAGCACGGAGTATGGAGTATTTTTGTTTCTATTTGCTTTTCTAAAAATTATTAGTTGATTTCTACCCACTCATAGAGTGTCATTTAGGATTGCAAAGGACAAACAGGTGTTCCCCCATGTCTCAAATCATTTAGCAGCTGACAAGGAACTCCTGCACCACAGCAAGACTTCCTTGAAATTTGGTGCTGGTTCTTCCTCCTTTCTGGATCCCCTGGTCTTAGCACAGTGCCTGGCATGTAGCAGGTACAAAGGGAATATCTGCTGAATGGAGATGGAAGAATGATGACTGGAGGACACAGGTCTTGAACGATAAACACATAATCAGGAAATACATGCAGGACTAATGTGCCTTTGGAGATGACAAACTGTAACAAAAATGTCAAGATAGTTCACGTAGTTCTTCAGAAATTTATAAAATGAATCGATTAGAAATGATCTGTGAAACATGCAAGGCTTTGCAAGTTTAGCTTTGATGCCTTTGTGGAGCAGAGAAAGGCCGCTGGCATGATTACTGCTCAGACAGTGGTTTATTTATTTTATGATGGCTCTTCAAAGCCAGCAGCCCTAGCCTTACGGCTGCCAGATGCCTCTAGAGTGCCTCCTAAATTGGCCGTGTGAGCCACAACACAAATTTCTGGTGATCTTGGTTTTGTGCAACACACATGCTCACCACTGTCTCTGTGTGTGAAGCGTGAAGGCATGGCCATGGCTTGTCATGATTTGTTATTGTTATAATTTGAATTCCTGCTTTCGCTCCAGCTCTGTGTGACTGGTAATCACAAACACACTTGGCTAGTCCTGTCACTTTTGCCTCCCAGCAAACCTTTATCCTCTCTCTAGTTGCCATACCTCAAACTCTCCTCTGGGTGTCTACACCCACCAAAATGCTCAGCCAATATATTTGAGTGAAATGTCTTCTTTAGGCTAAGCCAGGCAGCACATCTCATCTCCCTGGATGCAGGCATTAGTTTAGGAATAGTCTTATGACACGATCAGGTTGGTGAGGACCAGCAGGACTTACTCCTGGGACCTGGGTTGAGGTATTGATAGACACCAGGGTGTCCTGTGGTCTGAGGACGTGGTCCTGGAGCTGACAGGGAGCCTGTGGGGAAGCTGAGAATCAAGCCAACCCAGGGAAGCAGGACTGAGTGAGGCATCCTGGTGGCATCAGCTAAGTCCTAGGCCAGCAAAATGGACCTCTGCACCCTCTGTTACATGACACAATTATTCCTCTGTTTAGCTTAAACCAATTCTAATTTTGTGTTCTATTGTTCGCAATCAGAAGAGTTGTCACTAAGACAGATATAGTTGGAAGCTGGATGGTCTGTGGTTGATCACTGTATCTTCCATTTCTCATGTTTCATGACCTTAATTAAACACTGGGTACAAAAGTTATACTCCTCACATCCTACCAGTGGGTGGGGTCGCCCTAGTGATGGAGGATAGCACTTTTTGTCCGTACCCACTCCTCGACTCATAGGTCAGTGGTGACACACTCGCATAGGAGCTTGGCTGTGGTCACAGAGGAGAATAAAGACCACTCAAGGGAAACCAAGGCTTCAGTCACATGACATCCTAACCACCCAGAACCACCAAACTCTCATAATGGAGGCTGGCTTTGAATAATACAACTTACACTGAACATGAGGTCAGATAGAGCCAGAGCAGCATGTGAGAGGTGAAGGTCAAACATACAAGGAGGCAGGGTATGGTCCAGTTAAACAAGTCTACGTATTTAAACCAGAAAGTGAAAGGCTCGGATTCTTCCCAGTCCTGTGAGCTCCCCAGACCTCACTCACTTCTTTCAACAGAAAATGAACAATAATGACCTTCGCTTAAGGGTTTGAGAATTGTGAGAATTCAAGTTAAATATGATCTATGTAAGCCATGGGCACAAAGCAGGTAAAGGGAAAGAAGGAATTCCTCCCATCCCACAGAACAGTTTCCAAGGGGACCCTCTTGTGCCACCTCTCTGCTGTGTGTGCCTGTTTTATTTTGTTTGTATTTTTATTATTGTTCTGAATTTCTCTCTCTCTCCTATTTGCTGGAGGGGCTAATACAGTTTCATCCCCCTCCCCACCACTTCTTATATCCTTAAGAATTTGCTGGGGATAAGGATATCTCCATGGGGAGGCACAGGCTTTCTGGGTGAGAGAAAAGGCTTTTTCCAGTTTTATTGAGAATTTACTGGCATCCATCACTGTATAAGTTTAAGGTGTACAGCATGATGGCTTGATTTACATATACTGGGAAATTATGACCACAATAGGTTCAGCTCACATCCATCTTCTCACACAGATAAAATAAAAAGAAAAAGGAAAAGAATAAAGGAAAAAATTTTCTCCTTGAAATGAGAACACTTAGGATTTACTCTCAATAGTTTTCCTATGTATCACATGGCAGCGTTAACTATAGTCATCCTGTTGCACATTATTATATCCCTATTACTTATTCACCTTTTAAATAGAAATTTGTACCTTTGGACCACTTTCCTCCAATTCCCCCTCACCCTCATGCCCTGCCTCTAGTAACCACAAGTATGATCTCTTTTTCTATGAGTTTTTTTTTAAGACTCCACTTATAAGTAGGATCATAAAGTATTTGTCTTTCTCTGTCTGACTTATTTCACTTAGCATAATGCCTTCGAGGTCCATCATGTTGTTGCAAATGGTAGGATTTCCTCATTTTTTTATGGCTGAATGATGTTCTATTGTATATAGATACCATAACTTCTTTATCCATTCACTCACTGATGGACACTTAGGTTTTTTCCATGTCCTGGCTCTTGTAAATAATGCTACAGTGAGCGTAGGGATGCAGATATCTTTTCAAGTTTGTGTTTTCGTTACATTTGGATATATTCCCAGAACTGAAGATGTTGGATCATATTGTAGCTCTACTTTTAATTTTTTGAGGAGCCTCCATACTGTTCTCCATAGTGGCTGCACCAATTTACATTCCCACCAACAGTGCACCCAAGGGTTCCCTTTACTCCACACCCTTGACAGCACTTATCTCTTACCTTTTTGATAGTAGCCATTCTGACATGTGTGAAGTGGCATCTCGTTTTGATTTCCATTTCCCTAATGACTAGTGATGCTGAGCACCTTTTCATGTACATGTTGGCCCTTGGTACATCCTCTGTGGAGAAATGTCTATTCAGGTTCTTTGTCCAATTTTTAATTTTTAATTTTTTTGCTTTTGAGTTATATGAGTTCTTTAAATGTTGTGGATATTAACCCCTTATTAGATATATAGTCTAAAAATATTTTTTTCCCATTCTCTAGGTTGTCTTTTCACTTTGTTGATGGTTTCTTTTGCTGTGCAGAAGCATTTTAGTTTGATGTAGTCCCACTTGTTTATTTTTGATTTTGTTGCTTGTATTTCAGGTGTCATATCCAGAAAGTCATTACCAAAACCTATGTCAAGGAGTTTTGCTCATATGTTTTCTTCTAGGAGTTTCATGGTTTGGGGTCTTACATTTAAGTCTTTAATCCAATTCAAGTTAATTTTTGTGAGTGATGTACAATATGGGTCCAGTTTCATTATTTTACATGTGAATATCCAGTTAGTCCAGCACCATTTATTGAAGAGACTGTCTTTTCTCCATTGAGTATTCTTGGCTCCCTTGTCTAATATTGGTTGACCATGTATGCTTAGCTTTATTTTTGGGCTCTCCATTGGTCTATTTGTCTGTTTTATGCCAATTCCATACTGTTTTGGTGACTGTAGCTTTATAATATAGTCTGAAATCAGGAAGTGTGATGTCTTCTGCTTTGTTTTTCTTTCTCAGGATTTCTTTGGCTATTCAGGGTCTTTCGTGGTTCCACACAAATTATAGGGGTGTTTTTTCTATTTCTGTAAAATGCCATTGGGATCTTGATAGGGATTGCATCAAATCTATAGATGGCTTTTGATGGTATTGATATTTTAACAACATTAATTCTTCCAGTTCATGAACACATGATACCTTTGCATTTATTTGTATCTTCTTTGATTTCTTTCATCAATGTCTTGTAGTTTTCAGTGGAGAGAACTTTCACCTTCTTACTTAAACTTATTCCTAAGTATTTCATTGTTTTTGATGCTTCTGCCAATGGAATCAGTTTATTTCTTTTTCAGAAATTTTGTCATTAGAAATGTCTTAACAATATGAGTAACGGTGGGACTGGCTGGGACTTTCAGTGTACAGTCGTTATTGCTATTCTATCAGCATTGCCCAGGTGTAGGTGGTCTGGCAGCCTAGCTAGAAGAGCCCAATTCATCTTCTTGCTTCAGTGTGGAATGTTTATCTGACTTTCAACTCAGCTGGGCTGCAGACAATGCAACATTTGCCTATTAATCCTCATTGTGGTGGCGAAATGCAAATGAAGTCGTCTTTGATGTATTAGAGGCCTAATAGCAATTTCTGACTTTCTTTCCTGGAGCCAAGTTCTTCCCAAACCTCAGCACCAGGGAGATGATGTTAACAGTGGTGTGGATCATGCAGGAGCCTGGCTGGTGAGCAGGATGCCTTTTCTATGAGGGCGCATTCATTACCAAATTAGACTGTCAGTGAGTATCCTTGAAACTCCAGGACAGAAAAGAAAGAATGTTTTTTAAGCAGAGAGAAAGTTAGAAAGCAATTAGTATGCACTAATTAAGAATAATAATAATACCATTTTGAATTGGTGCCTAGAACAAGAGTTGATTTGGGCCCCTTGCCAAACTTGGTATCTATGGCTGCTGTCTTTCAAGTTGTCACACATCCATTTTGAGATATGACTGTGGTGCTCTGTTTTGAAACATTAATTGTTGACATTTATTGAGGAGATTTTATAGCCTCACTTAGGCATCTAATTTCACACAGCATCTGTGATTTATGTCACTGATTTAAGTGTTTAGAAAAGAGCAAGGAAAGTAAGTGGAGAAAATAAAAATATGTGTACCTCATTGCTACGGAGGGACAAAAGACTTTCACTTGGACATCCAACACCCTAGAAGCCATCGTACTGGTAATCAAATGTGCGACACACATTGCCAAGTATCCTGGGCTGTCACATCTGCCATCACCACCTGTGATCATTTTCTTCCTCTTTTGCACTAAATAATCAATTACAAGATTCTGGGTTTTTCTCCCCTCACTCATTTATTACTGGCTCAAGACCTTGCTTCCAGTAGTGCCAGAGTGAGAGCACGAGAGCTTTCTGCTTCGGAGGACAGGGGAACGATTTGTGAATCATTATTAGCTGTGCTAAGGATGAACACAGCCATTGAAAAAGTATGTGCATATCTGTGTTGAAAATGGTTTTAAAATGTAAAACCTCATAAAACTCAATGCTTCTGAAGGTTTGGGCTTGAGCCAGGATCTCTCTGAGCTTCTGTTAAATTGTCACAGACTTTCTGGAGAGCAATTTGGTATATGCATCTCCTTACTGTTGAACTCAGTATTTCCTGTTGTAGAAAGGCATCCTAAGAAAATGATCAGCACCTAACATCTTCTAGAAGCTCAAAGTTGGTGAACTGAATGAAAATGTAAAGAATTATATTATATATATATACATATATATATAATATAATATAATGATTATATATATAATATAGTGTGTATGTGTATACATATATACACACTATATATATATCACTATATATATATCAGCATTAACCCCTGCCAAAGGAAGTAACCTAAATGTTCAGCAAAAGGGAAATCATTACGTAATAATGGAATATTATGCAACCATTAAAAATAAGGTGTACTGAGTTTTTAACGGGGTTTACAGATTTTCCAATGATACTGATAAAATGTTAAGCTAAAAAAGGAGAATAATATAAAACTATATATACTATAAGCTCAAGATATACATGCATGGAAAAGAGAAGGATGATTTTTAATTTGTTTTTTATACCACTCTGTATTTTTAAAAATTTCCACAATGAACACACAGTATATAGGTTTGTGTTTGTGTGTGTATGTGTAATAACATAACATTTAAAATATGCATGCAGAAATTAAAATACTCTTCAAAAAGGTCTTATTATCCTAGGCAGTATAAAAAAATACCAAGTCCTCTATTGTTTTCAGGTCTACCCTTATTAGCAGATGCTAGATTTTTCTTTAGAGTCTTTCTTAGACAGAAGGTAGGCACCATATCTGATGGTCCTTGTGGTGTACACTCAGTCCTAGGTACATGTAAGGCAAATACGAAATAGGATCAAAACCTTGTCCAGTTGTGCTGGGTATCTTAATGGTACAGCATGGGGTCACCTTCATGCGCCGGTCAGATTGGTGCAGCAAAGCTATTCAAAGAAGCCTTTGGCATAAGATAAACTTGGGATTGAGGGTATCTCTGACTTAGGGTGAGGTGTGCTGTACATCTTAGATGCTGAACATTGCCTGGAAGCTTCTTAGAAACGCTAAATATCAGGTCCTACCCTGACCTACTGCAACCGAAGCTGCCGTCAGTAAGATCCCCAGGGGAGTCCTGGGTACGTTCCAGGTTGAAAAATGCTACTGGAGAAGGTGACTTGGGAGAGCTGATGGCAGGGCTTGCAACCCTGGGGAGGGTGTCCACAGCCCCCTTTTTTTTGAGAAGGGGAATTGGTGGTCATGGTGATTGATTTTCTGTAGGTGGCAGGAAATCAACTTCAATAAGGATGTGTAACCTGCATCAAGCCTATTGGGATGATGTCTGAATCAGAGCTCATTGAGTCGGTCGTGAAGAAGTGAAGGTGGAGTCTGGGGTGGGGGGACCTGGTGGGCTGCCACACAATCCTGAAAATCCCTTTTAGGGGTGTGTGGCCCCAGAACCCAGGCTGCGAAGGTGAGCCCCTCAGAGGGCAGTGCCCCTGAAATTTGTTGGCAGCCCTGCTAACCTCAGAATGATGACACTGGCTCATCTTTGTATTTTTTTCTAAAGAAAGAAACTGACAAAATGTGTCCAATGTGTTTTGTGTGCCCATTGATCAGTAGTGAGTGGAGACCTCATCCCCTTAGTTTGAAGTTTCTCTCTAGAAAGCCCCTGTCAGATGTCCCTGTGTCTCTGGCCACATGCAACAAACCCACCTGTGAATCCAAAGGTAAGCTGGGAGGTAGCAGACACCTGTCCTCAGACCTGTGCTGGTTCCGATAGAAGAAAGCCAGAAAACCCAGAAGACAAGAACTTTCTGTGAGTCTTTTACAAAGAACGAATGGGCTCCATCTAAAGGGCAGACGTTTAACTGATACTAAGATCTTTTTCGCTTTTGACCTTTTTTTCTTTTATGGTGATGACTTTTTTCTTTTAATGTTCCTGGCCAAAAAAAAGTATCAGTTAGGTACCCAGCCTCTTTGCCTTTTTTTCTCAAGTCTGTCTGAGGGGCCCTCACATTTTAGAGAAACTGATATTTCGTCCTGTTGGAGATCTGATCCAGGCTCTGGGCACAAAACCACTCACGCAGGGGGAGCAATCCATCCACATACCTGGAAGGTTAACTTCTGCCAGTAGTGTGTTAACTCACCCCCACCAGACACACCTACCACCTCCACCGGATTTCATCAGCCAGACTCCTCCACTGAGGAGTGAGCTGAAACTGGACCCATTTCTACCTGATTTAAATGATAGAAGTGACACAATGTCTTCCAACATTAACTATTGGGATCTAGAATCAGCAGGAGAATCGCTGGAACCCAAAGGGGTATCAGCATTACTGGCCCAAACACACATCCACGCCCGGTGGAAGCCTGAACCCTCCGGGAGGACAGCGGATTCCAGGCTGGGGCTCGGAGCTCTGGCTCTGCTGGCCATCTCTCCCGCTTCTCTCTTCTGCTTTCCCTGAGTCGTTCCAGTTTGGACCGTGCCACGGTCCTGCACACAGCTGTCTCCCATCTGCACCCTCTCTCCCCCTCATCTCTGCTCTCTCTCTCTCCACCCAGCCTCCCCCGAGCCCCCAACTCCTGCCCTGAGGGGTCTCACCTTTCCCACAAGAACTCACCGACACCTCCCAGTGCCCGTGATCGTACAGATCTCACCCTGGCACACTCCTATTAGCAAGGAATTAGCCGTGACACTTCACCCCTGACCAAAAAGAAAAAAAAAAGTGTGAATTCGCAGTTGTCACCTGGGCATTGCAGAGGTCTGGGACTTGAAGCCGTGAGCCCTGCGGAACCAGCCGTGACCCCGTGGAGCTCAGCAAAGCGAGCAGTGGCACAAGCTCAATTTTGCCTGGGGCTGCCCGGGGTAGGCACGGGGCTGAGTCTGGGCCCCAAACCTTGTTAGACCTCCCGGGGCACGGATGCGTGGTTGCAGTGTCCACGCTGGCTGCGCGTGGTTCCCGCAGGGCTGGGAGGAGACCAGGGTCCTGCACACACGTGGCTTCTGCATTCAGGCTGCGGTTTTCTGAGGACAGGGCTGCAGTCTCACTGGCACCTTTACCCGATGCTCACAGCTGCTCGTAACTTTTGCCACTCACACAGGCATCCATGCGGGAGACATTCCTCCTCCCTCAGTGTCCCTGTCACAGGCAATAATGTCACGCCACAGCACACTGCGCAAGTGCTTGGCGCCGAGACGGACCCGAGGAGCCCACGCGCAGCTGCGGTGGCGGGAGGAGGGCGTGTGATGGCTCAGGCTCCTCCCTGAGCGCGTTAAAGCCCGGCTCTCACCCTTCCCATCCCTTCCCTCCAGGTAGGATGTTATTTTCCCTGGGTCTCCATTTTCCGTTGTGCTCATGGCACAGACAGAAGCACGGAAGACCCATAACTTGAATCACAAACACCTTGACATTTTGTTCCAGAATGAGAATGTCCCCGAGGCTTACGCCAGGGAGCGAGACAGCCCGTTCGGATGTGTTTTAACAGGTGGCCTCTGCTGCGCCGGAGGGCCCACTACGTCTGGGAATAGAGATGGATTCAGCAAGTGCCTATCACCTCCCATCCTCAGTACCAGGGCCTGGGGACAAAAAGATGCATAAAAGCAAGAGAGACAAACAAATAAATATTTAGTGTGCAATTTGTAAATGTATGTAAAGATGCTCTGGAAATAGACAGGGAAGCAAATTGACTCTGGAAGGGCTGTTCAGAGTCGGGGTAAACGGTCTCTGAAGGGGAGGAGCCAGGCTCGGATGGGCCGGGTTGTGCTGCAGAAACAGCCACCCCAAACCTCAGAGGCTCGACTGTAAAGGTTATTTGTGCATCTGATGGAAAACGGAAGGAGGCTTGCCCTGCTGAGGTATGTTGGATCCAAGAGAACAGTTACTTAGGAATGGTGGATGTGTTTGCTTGTAACATGATGTCTTATCAGAACCTCTTCGCCTGAGTGCCTGCAGGGCACCAGATACTGAGAGCAGATACAGAAGAAAATAATGAGTGGGGAGGAAAAATAACCCCCGATCACAACGCACTTTCAAATGGGGGGGTCCTCGAGGGTCCGAGCTGGCCTTATGTGTGCTCGAGTCCCCAGTCCTGTTAGACTTTCGGGAGGTTCGCAGACCCCAAGGCTAGCGTGCGCTCACAGAGCTCTGTGGGTGAGAGGGCAGGCTGCCAGGACAGAGGGCTGACCGTGAAGACCTGCCCCCACCCAAAGACAGGGTCAATTAAATTATTTGAGCTTCTGAATCTCAGCCTCGAGTGAAAGAAGCTGCATTGGTTCCAGTGAACTAGTCTGGAGTGACCAAGAGCGAAAATTGAGTAGGTTATGACGGCAGAAGTTGATTTCTTGCCCGTGGAACAGACCCAAAGAGTGCCCGGGTCAGCCGGCTGTGGTCTCTGGGCGAGGGCTGTGTCCAGGCTTCTCCACGGCCAGGCAGGGACGTCACAGCCCACCAGAAGGAACCAAGCTCAGAAGAACACGGGTTTATGTGCCAAGCCCAGGTGTCGCCCACTGGGCTCATGTTCCACGGCAGAGACGTAGTCACATGGCTGCACCTGGGCGTAAGAGAGGCTGAGAAATGCCGTCTAGAATGTGCCCCAAGCAGGGGCAATACTTGGAGCCTTTGGAAGAGAGGGACACTCGGATTGAAAGGGCTTAATCAAAGTCACAGGCTATTCTGGAACCCATTTCTTTCTTCCCTGCTTGCCTAGGAAAACAGTGAGCTGGACCATTTACTGCAGAGGGGTAGACCATAGACTCATCAAGACTGTTGCCTGCATTAGGAGGGGCGTGGTTCCCCTTAAAGCCAGACCATGTGCTGGCTCCTGAATGCCAGGTTCCTCAGAGAGAGGTCGTCACTTCCAGAGAACAGATCCACCCCTTGAGGCTTAGAAAGTCCCTGCCATCTGGGGTGACTCACCTCTATCTGGGCAAGTGGGGGGCATGCTTCCTCGATTTTGTGGTCATCCCTGCCGATTGAGCGTGCAGGGCTGGTGCAGCGCTCCTGGGATCCGTGGGGACTCAGCACCACATAACCAACGATGGCCATCCCTGTGGTCCACACCAGAGTGCATCCGGCCTCTCAGAGGAGCTGCTTGACCATAAATCCACTTCATCCAGTACAAATCCCTGACCACACTAGCTGAGAGTCAGCGCTCAACTTTCTATCTAGGGATTCAGTGAGGAGGTGTCTTTACAGAGCAACAGGAGCCACTGTATTTGTTGAATTCACTTGGGTTTATTTAAAAGTACTTGTTGTATATATGGGAATGCAACTGGGCTTGGGGTTGTGTTGCTGTGGCTTGCCACTGGAGTTCTGCCATATGGCCACGTGTGTGACACGTCCCAGCCGTCTGATTATGGGGGAGATGGTACATGTGATAGCATGACTTGATTTTATCTACGTTCTCACTTGTCTAACATCATCGGAATTTCATCGAATATAATCACGTTAAGGTAAAATGCGTTTAAACTGCTAATGGACTGGGTCATTGACTTTAACAATGTTCTCAATACTACATTTAATTACTGTACAAGCTCTTCTTCCAGATCACATTTCCTGGGATCCGTTGGAGTTATGTTAAAGATACTTTGGCAGATAATAATGAACGAAACAACTCTTTTATAATCCAGGAGGAGTACACGGCGCTTGTAGGGTAAAGAGGAGGAGGCCTCTGGCCCTGCACGCACACACAGGCACCCGGCCATGCTCACAGCCGTCCCGTGACACTGGGAAGCAGTCAGCGGTGCTCTGGAGAAGATGCAGTGGCCCTGGGGGCAGGTGGCACCAAGTCATGCAGCTCCGTGGCTGGGTGGCTCCTGGAGAGCACGGCGGAGGGAAGGGCTCCAGGAGGAGGGGCTGCTGCTCCTCTGGGCAGACACTGAGGAACCCAGGCCACCCTTCTAGACAAGAGGGGGGTCCCAGGCTCAGCCCAGCAGGGACCCTGTAGTAGGCTTGGTGGAAAGAGGGGACACATTCAATTTGGGGAAGTTGAGCAGCGTTTAATAAAGGGACTGTTTGCCCATTTTGGGCAGGATTGGGGGAAACTTAAGAGAGAAGGGGGGTGTCCCTGAGCCGGTCCCCAGGAGCATTGCCAGCCTTAGGCCGGGGTGCCAGGGAGAGTGGTCAACTCTACTGGAGAGAGAGTGGCACGGAGAAGGCTGCCTGACGGAAGCTGTGGCTGAATGTGGAGGGAGGCGTCTCCGCATCTGGCGAGCCCTCACTCCCCCTGCACCCTCTGGGTCTCCTGCGGTACCACTTGTGGGTTAATGCTGAAGAAACCCGTGATGCGTCCAGGGCTGGTGTGCCACCCGGCACAGAGCGGGGGGAGGGTGGATGTGAAGGCACAGAGCAGGGGTGCAGCACAGCCGCGGCCTCTGACCTCTCGGGACAGAGGGGTTCTCACTGCAGGGCTCGCCTGCAGGCCCTAAACCAGGAAGACAGAGCCAGGACTGTCCTCAGGGAAGGGAGAGCTGAACGAGAAGAGGGTCGGGGTTATAGTCGCGGGAGGGTCGCTCACCAGCAGTGAGCCTGGGCAATTCTCGTGACCCCTATTTTCTCATGTGTAAAACGGAAATCACTCCCCAAGTTTTCTGTGGGGCTCAGGGCAGATCAGAAATGTGAGGAGTATGGAGGGCAGTGCTGAGAGGACCAAGCAGAGGCAGAACTGCGGGGCGTGAGGCAGTGTGCGGTGTGGTGCAGGAACAGGGCAGGTGTGACAGGAGAGGGAAGAAGGGGGCCGGCTCTCCTGATCAAGGGCAGCAGGTGCTGTGCCTCAGGGTTCACACTCTGCCTTGTAGCAAAGGGAGCCATTGCAGAGCTTGAGCAGCAAGAGATGGGGGCTCGGCCTCTGCCAGTGGTAAGAAGAACAGAGTGAAGGGGCTTGAAGTGGTTATAGGGGTCAATTGTTTCACGTGTCAATGCAGAGAGGTTAGTAGTGGATGGGTTTTGTTTTAGTTCCCTAGTGCTGGGTGACATATTAGCACAGTCTTGAAAGCTCAAAATGACAGATGATTAAGTCTCACAGTTTCTGTCCATCAAGAGTAAGGACACAGCTTAGCTGGGCTTTAATCAAGGTGTTTGTGGCAGGACTGTGTTCTCATCTGAAGGCTCAGATGGGGATGGTTCTGCTTCTAAAACTATGTGTTTGTTGGTAGAATCCATACTCTTGCAGTGGAGGGACTTGGAGCCTACGTTTCTTGCTGGCTGTTGGCTAGAGACCACTCTCAGAGCCTGGCCATGTGGGCCGCTCCATAGGCCATCTCACAAAGCCAGCAAAGGGGAGTGTGTCCTAGCAAGGCCAATGTTACACTGGTGTGCAGCGTGATCCTGTGATTGTGTGTATGTAATCCATGCATCCTGTCATTTCACCATATTCTGTTGGCTAGAAGTAAGTCACAGGTTTCCCCACATTCCAAGGCTGGGGAAGGGTGCTACACAAGGGTGATAACACCAGGAAGGGCACCACTGGCCCCCTTGGAGTCTGTCCACTGCAGGTCCCAAGACACACATGTCAAGTGTTTTCATTTTAAAAAATCAAATAATTACCCAATATAATCTTTTATGTGTATGTGTGTAAATGTTCTCTCTTTTTTCTTAAAAAAAAAAAAAAAAGAGGCTAATAAGGATTCACTTGCATGCAGGGCCTGTTGATTTGAAGTATATTATTTCCTTAAGTTGTGGCATCAGAATCCAATTACGATTCTCTAAGAAAAAGAGCCATGGGAAAATCCCAAAAGTATATTTGAGACACCGCTGGGGATTCCACTGGCCTCAGTAAGAGAAACAGTCACTTCAGAAACTGAAATTTTATTCTATAGACATGGCTTTTGATGGGAAATTATGGTAAAAGAGAGGTTTTTATATTAAAAAAGTAATTTTGTTTTTAGCTTTTCAGCCCAATGACAAGAGAAAAAAAATGAAAAATTCTCAAGTAACTTACAAAACTCCCTGAGATATATCTGTGGACCTCTGGCCTTGGACAATATTATGAGAAATATTATTTCAAACCATTAATCTCATTGTACACAATTGTAATAATGGCAGATTTATAGAGATCATAACATTCATGTTTTAGGATATGTAAAAAGAATCACGAACAAGTTGATTTTTGGCTTATAACATGGTCCAGGTTGAACATGATATATCCGAAATACTACAACTGTTACTGCAAGAAGACTATGGGAAGAATTTTAGATAGTAACTAGATATTTTGCTAGTTGTTTTAAAACTGAATTTAAAGCATCTGTCTATATGCTTTTATGTAACTAGATACTAGGGTAATTAATTGACCTTCTAATTTTTTCCAACTTCATCTGAACTTTTTAATAAAACATATTCATTATTTTCTCAGTTATTTGTTTCATGCATCTTACAGATGCATGAGTTAAACATATTAATTATAATAAATAAATAATAATATTTATTATTATTATTATAATATTTATATAATAAAAGATAAGAGAAGCAGCAAGTATTCCCTTCCATGATCCACAAATAATTCAATTCTTTAACTTGTTCCAGTTTTTTGGTTCCTGCTGGGCCAGTCACTGGGATCTGCACACGGAACCTTCCTGGGTGTTGTCTCTAAAAATTCCCCCCAGTACGTGGTGATTTGTCCCAGGAAGTTTAGGGAGGTGGGGGTGTCCCTGCTACTCTGTGGGCAGCTGGTACCCAGACAAATTTCCAGGCAACTTTGAGCTCGAGGGAAAGGGACATATTTGGGAAGAGAGTTTGCTTGTCTGGAGGAGACAAGTTACCCCGCCGGTCCAGCCCAGGGCGGAGGGGCAGCAGGAGGCTGGGCTGAAGTCCCTGCGCCCAGGGCACCACCTCTGCTCCACCGGGCGCTTGCGGTGGAGGTGGAGGACCCTAAACTTCCTTCCTTCTCACGCTAACAATCCCACATTCTCTGACTTCAGAGCGTCTGATCCCTTCCCTTCCAAAAACTTTGCATTTAGACTTAAAAGAACCAATGTAAACAAAACTGAGGGAGTTGGCTAAGCAAAGAGCATCTTAAATACTTGTTTGCATTTAGAGCCTCCTGGAGAGCCCGTTTTGAGGGCCTGTTGGAGGGAAAGCCTCCGTGTGGTGCCTTTGAAGACCTTGTGGAGCCTCTGGGAAACCAAGCTGGGGAAGTTCATGGAACTCCAGCTGAGAACAGGAAGCTCTCCCCATGGACTGTGTTTGGGTCACCTGGTCCGGCCTGTGTGCTGCACAACTCAGGGGCTCCCAGGTGCAGACAGCGCTGTGCACGGTACCTTCTGGAAGGGAGCACTGTGACGCCCTGCAGGGGCCTAGGAAGGAAGATGGAAGCTGAACCAGGACCCATTCACCACCTGGGCTTTGGCCGCGGGTGAAGGGAAAGAGAAGAGGACAGGTGGGGAAGGAAGGCAGGCTCACGGCTCAGGGTCAGAGTCAAAACTCTCTGGAGGTGGCCAGGGTGTGTTGACCTGGACACTGGTGGCCGCTCAGGTGCCCAGGTCCCCCTTCGGGACGGAGGCTCTCATTCCTCAGCTGGGGGAAATGTTGGCTCCTGGTGAAGGCCCGTGACAGAAGCCCTCCCCAGAAATTGCCCTTGAAGAGGGGATGCTGCCTGGCCCAAGGTCAGGCCCCTCGTGAGGGCAGCGCATATCTGGCAGCTGGTCACTGCAGGGCTGCAAGGGCCTGACCCCTGGCCTGGATCCCACCACCTTGGGGGGCCATCCTAGCCCCAAGTGCCTCGTGGGGTCTTCTGCAGCCTCATCTCAGCACACCTCCCACTTCTGGGCTCCACGTGGGCTGTTTCCCAGGCTCTGTCTGGTCACCCCTGCCTGCCACGCTCAGGGTTCCAGGGCAGAACCTAACACACCTGCCTCCATAGCCCCAACCCAAACCCCATCTTCTTCTCCATCTTTAAACCTTTGCAAGTGATTCCCTTGTTTCTTCTCTGCCTCTTCCTCTCGCCAGCATCCCTTTCACCAGCACAGCCTCAAGACTGGATTCGTGGCTTCCCTACTTGCTTAAGATTCCTGGAGTTTGGAAGGAGGACCTGAGAGAAAGAAATGTGTCCTCTTGGAAACAGCTGAGATTTTGCTTAGTGTAAGGCTGTGTCTAAGAACCTGCAAGTCCTAGAATTCCAGGGAGGAAGGGCAAGTTTAACGAAGTTCATGTTCTCTGATGTATTTGAGTTTAAATCTACCACTTTCTTCTGTGCTTTTCCTTTTTCCCACCGATCCTATCTTTCTTTTTATCTTCTTGCTTGCCTTGTCTTGGATTGGATTGGATTTTTAAAAAAATCATTTCATTGTTTTTGATCTTTCAAGTAGAAATTTTCTCAGATTCTATTTTTTAGGGGTTACTCTGGAAATCACAACATGCAGACTTAACTTATTTGAGTTTAAAGTTATCTGAAATCTTTTTCCTTCTCCCAGATAATACAAACAATCTAGTATATTTTAACTATTTACTAGCTCCTGGTTGGAATTTTCGTTCTCTCTTCCTTTATTAACCCCACTAGATATAATTATTGTTACCATGTCATTTGTATTTGACCAGAAACTCATTCTTGTACTGAAGGCCTTTCAAAGGGGAAAGTCATCTTTCTTTAGTTTCTTTTAAAATATTTTCATTGTCTTTTGTTTTCTACAGTCTCAGTTGGCTTTTCTAGATATTTCTTTTTATTTTTCCTGTTTGGGATTATCTTGACCTCTTGAATCTGTGGATTAGGGTATTCCACTGGTTTTGGAAAATTCTCACTCATGATCTTGTCAAGTATTTCCTGCTCTGCATTTTCCCCTGTCCTTCTGGGGCTCTGGTCATACATGCATGTGCCTGTCTAACTATGTTTCCCATGCTCCTGACCCTCCCTCCTGAGGTGTGTGCCATTTTTTGGTCTGTGCTGAATTCTGGATTTTTTTTGTTTTTCCACTTGCTCACTAATTCTCTTTGTCCATCATCCATTCTGCTGTCAAGTGTATCTGTTGGTTTTGTTAAATGTTCAGTCACTGTGTCTTTCATTTCTAGAAGCTCTTTGGTCCTTTTTCACATCTGCCATGTCACCTTTTATTATTTTTGATTCCCTGCAGATTTCCAGCTTGCCCTTTATTTCTTTTTTTTTAATTTTATTTTTGGCTGCATTGGGTCTTCGTTGCTGAGTGTGGGCCTTCTCTAGTTGTGGCGAGCGGGGGCTACTCTTCCTTGCGGTGCGCGGGCTTCTCATTGCGGTGGCTTCTCTTGTTGCAGAGCATGGGCTCTAGGTGCACGGGCTTCAGTAGTTGTGGCACGTGGGCTTCAGTAGTTGTGGCTCGCGGGCTCTAGAGCACAGGCTCAGTAGCTGTGGCACATGGGCTTAGTTGCTCTGCGGCATGTGGGATCTTCCCGGACCAGGGCTCGAACCCGTGTCCCCTGCATTGCAGGCAGATTCCCAACCACTGCACCACCAGGGAAGCCCTTGTCCTTTGTTTCTTTAACCACAGGAAGCACAGGAAAGTTATGGTGCCTGCCCAAAAATTCCAGCACCGAAGTTTGTAAGTGTTGGTCCTGCTCTCAGCGATTTCTGTTCTTTCTTGCTCATCTTGCTTATTTCCTTGTGTGGCCCTGCGAACATTTAGTCTGCACTTTGTGTGACTGTGCCCTCCTCGGAGAGGGACCAGCTGGGGCCTGCGTCCTTGTCTGAGCTTCCTTGTCCCACCCAGGCCTGGGACACAGCTACGTACCATGGCTGCTCTGGGATCACACCCTCTGAGGGACAGGATGCTTTTCCTGTCCCCATAAGGTCTCTCCTATGGTCCTCCAAGATGCGGAGGGAAGGGCATGTTGGTGTTTACCTCACACCCTCAAAGCAGCCCACCCCCAAAAGCGTGGGCTCTACAAAGGTCCTCAGAGTTTGTGATTCCGACCTCTCCGAGTAATTCCAGAATATGGCCTGGGGCTCCCTATTACCATTTCAATTCTTTTCTGCTTTTAAGGGGATGTCTGTTTTGTGAAGCATTTTTTATTTTTTCAATGAGAGTTAATCCCAGTAATCCAGCCACCATTACTGGTAACAGAATCTTCCCTGTTGATGTTCAGGAGGAATCTGAAGCCAACCTGACTCACCTTTTTGTAAGCAACTTCTTTTCATTTTTGCTTTTGTTTCCTGCATGGATACTTGTCACATTTTTTATTTATCCTTAAAACTCGAGGCTTTAATCAGTGTATGTCTATGAGGTTTTATTTAGTGCAAATCCGGTTTTTGCTAGTGAGAAACCATTTCAGACTTTAGGTTCAAGCTTTTTTTCCCTCCATCTTTAGGAAGATTTATTTTGCTTCTGTTCCATTTATCCTGGGCTCTTCTTCATGAAGAGTAACCATCTACATATCCCATCTCCATTCTTTGCCCTTCTCATCTGTCATATTCTCTCTTACGATGTTAATTGTTTTGTTCTTCTTCTCTCACTCCTTGGAAGGTCATAAATCCTTTCTTGATCTGATGTTTTATTGCAGGATCACTTGCCTCATTTAGAGCCTCCGGTCCTATTTTATTCAGTGTCAACATCATTTCTTTTCTTTTATTTGTTCTTTATTGACTCCCTTTGAATTATTCACTGCCTTTCATCCTGTTGATTATTTGTTC
Organism: Balaenoptera ricei; assembly: GCF_028023285.1. Lineage (NCBI taxonomy): Eukaryota > Metazoa > Chordata > Mammalia > Artiodactyla > Balaenopteridae > Balaenoptera > Balaenoptera ricei. The sequence goes on along the minus strand of NC_082654.1, from coordinate 4,231,473 downwards.
ATCCTTCATCTCTTGTTTCTGAAAATGCTTCTATTTTTTAAAGATATTTTTGAGAGCTCCAATAGATGCTATTCAACTTTACTGAAGTTTATTTGTGTAAGTTTTTATTTTTTTACATATTTTTCAAAAGTGCTCTTTTTCTATATGGTGAGTTTTGCTACTTTTTGAATGTCATGGAATCTCTAGGTTTTGTCTTACTCTTCACTGATTATTGAATGCAGAAGGGTCTCTCCAGGTCTGGTGAATGGCCATAAAGAGATGGGGTGGATTCCACCTCCACTGCGCTACTATAATGCTCACCTCATCTACTGGGCCAGAAGGTTAGCAGACACAACCGTGTCCTAAGAGATCAGGAGCCCCACCCTGCAGGGTGGAGAGGGAACCCTGGGCAGTCCCAGCAGACAGCTCCTTCCTTGCAGATTCTTCACTCGACTCATGCATTTATTGGTCCCTCATCTAACATTGACCCTGCACCTTCTCTGGATGGTGCACCCCACCTGGTGCTGAGCTTGGAAATAAGACAGTTACAGCTCCTGCCTGTGTGGAGCTTATACTACAGTAGAAGAAACAAATAAAAAATAACTAATTACATCATTCAGTTTTATAGTTCAATAGTTCATGACAGCTACTATAGCACAGGGTAGCCTTTAATACCAGCATCTCTGCTCTCTGCCAGCTTCTGCTCCTAGACAATGTGTGAAATCTTAATGGAAACGGAATTCCTTCAGTAACATCTTGGTGCCACTTATATTTTACCTGTTGCTTCAGGTAGAAGTCGTGTCCTCTGTTGAATTTTGCTTGGTGAAGTAGTTGAATAAACAGTGGGTCCTTTCAGTGGAGGGCATTTTCTAAATTTTGACCTGCAGGGGAGAGATGCCGCCCAGATGGGATGCTCCCTGTGTGTGCCATGTCACTCACAGCTCCCCGGGCTCCTGGCCAAAATGCAGGTGGTATGAAAGGGGAACACACACACCCAGGGTTTTCTTTATTATTTTTAGTCTCCTTTTGTACTTTTGGCAGGGTTTTGGTGAGATGAGTAGTTGGACACCTGTGCTGAGATCAGCACTTGACTCAAAAGCTTTGTTAATTTTTTAAAACTTGGGGGCATGCAGCCACTTTCTCCACTCTTACTAAAGGACAATGACTCTTTACTTGGAAGGTTTCTAGGCATTGCATAGAGGAGATCTCTCTGGACTGCGGTTCCCCCTTCCTTTCCTCAACCAGCCCCTTCTCCCTTCTCCCTGGGTCTCAGTTTTCTCATTCATACAACGAGGAGAGTTGATCTGGGTATTAAAGCGAGAAAGGGTCTTGGACATTCTGCAACTTACATGAGAATGAGCCTCTATCAGGATGAAGGTGCTGTGCTGGGAGAGCCAGAGAGAAAGAGATCAGAGAAGGCAGAAACGTGAGAGGAGACAGAGCGAAGGAGAGCAGGAGCCAAAGGCAATGCCAGGAAGGAGAGAGCGGTGAACCGTGGTCCAGGGTCAGCACCACACAGAAGGGCTCCCAAAGGAAATAGCAGCCCTTCAGCTCACACATCTGTGCTGGTTCCACATGGAACATAGAGCAAAGACTTCAAAGTCTACGGTTCTAAAGATGGATTGCTTTGGACCCTCGGTTCTTGTTTCTGGCACGATTTCCAGATGCCATGATATTAACAATGCCAATGTAAGTGAATGTTTTTTCCTCCCTTGCTCAATTCTTTTGCAGTGCTTTGTGCTGGGATGAGGAAGGTATAGTTTTCATTTGGATGCCTCACTCTTGTCAGTTCTATGAGCGTTTGTCCTGGCTCTCACAGATGTTGATATTTATTCTGTAGAAATTATAAATTTTGAACCAACCTTCCTTTTAACCTAATGAGCTCCACGTTCAGTGTGATAATTATTCATTGTGCTCTAATAGGAAATCTTTTTGTTTGTTAAGAATGTTTGGGAAAAAAAAAAACTTGTTCTAGAGTCTATCTGATATTTTTCTTGTACCGTCTGTTTGACCTGTCTTTGGGGGCTACTGGGTGTAGTTTTGCAATGATTATCCAGATAGAGAGGGTGCGGTGGTTCAGTGTATGGCCTTGGTGGTCTCTCCAGCCATGTCTGACTGCTCAGGGTCTCATGACCCAGACTGGGGAGCAGTGAGCAGATGTATCATGTTCATGGGCACTTGGAAGAGCCCTGGACCCCTGTGGTCAGTGGGTTTTGCTCTAGTCCCGGAGGGGGGCAGTGCCATCTTTTGTGGCTGGCTGCTTTCTTGAATTGTGTGCTCTGGCCTGGCCCCCGATGTGTGTGGATTAGTGAAACCCACCCTCCCCAGGCTTTTCTCCCAAATAGGTCTAGATAGAGAGTCAGAAAGTGCAGGAACTCATGCAGACCCTGACACCCTCCTCCACTGCTCGGCCTTGGGGGAGGGCCTCCCATACCTCCCCTGGTCTCCATTTCTTCATCTATAAGAATAAAGCAAGTGGTAGGGTAATTTCTGAAAATGTGATTTGCCTTCCCTCCATGTTTTGGCCCAGAAGGGAGTCAGGAGCAGTATTAAATTTATATCACTGCTTCTTCATGACAAAGGAGGCCTAGGAAAATTTTGGTCTGTTTGGCAAGGCTGGTTGTAGGGCCGACCTGTAGACAAAGCCCGCTTTCCACTTTGAGTCACCGCTCAGCAGGCACCTGTAGTCTGTGCACAACCACCGCGCTGTAAGGAGATTTGAGCAGTAAAGAAAGCCCGAGAGACAGAAATGAAAACTGTGGAAAACAGAAAAGACTGCTGAGAGGGGAGAATCAATTAAAGTCCAACCAGAGTTGTACACAACTTACCTGTTCCCTAGATGAGGGACTTTCTCAGTTTTAGGGAATTTTGTATGCAACCAACTCACATCGGAAGCTTTAAAAAGCCATTAATTTTGGCATTATTTTTCTGTTTCAAAACCAAAGTGAGGATTATAAACACTTTAAAGAGCTTTAAAATTCTAGCACCATCCATCAGAGACCCCAGTGAATACCCAGAAGAATATGAAAATGGACAAGGTTCCGTTTCATTCCTGAAAACTCCCTGAACCTTCTACTTTTTTTCCTGCCTTGATGTTTGGTGTCTATGAAAGGCAGCTGTCTCCTGAGGTTTCTGTAAGGGGTTCATTGGAAGCAAAGCAGATTGGGTGAAGGAACTGACTTGAGTTCTTTCTGTGTGTGTGATGGTAGGGAACTGACTTCTAGATTATCTCACAAACACATAGAAAACATAAAAAGGGGCAAAATTATGCAGAAGCACATAAATTATGTAGATGATGGAAAGCCTATGCAAAACATGATATGTGCACATAATAGCATATTTCCCCAGGGGCTAATTGCATCCTTTGGGTACCTTTTGAAGCATCTGAATATTCAGAAGAAAGCAAATTTATTATAATTTGAAAAATACCACAATAAATAAGGCTGAAAGAATAATGCATGTTATATTGGAAACAGGAAACTCACAATCTGGCCATTTCCCCCAGTTTGACCAAAGCCTAGAGCTACTGAATGCAATCAAACCTCAGTAATACATTTCCTGGTGGTGTTTCATATTCTTCAATAATTGTTTTTTCTCCCAGATATCAAGTTGGGCAAACCCATTCAGTCATTCAACAAATATTTATTTGTTGTTATGACAATGTACATTCATTTTTTATTTTTACCATTCAAAAATTATTTTCTAAGACCTATAATGTTCTTCCCCCCTTTCAGAACATGTGACATAATACGCGAGTCAGGCTGCAGAAAGAAATGAAGACCACCCAAAAGAGAACAAATAGAGGCTATTTGTTCAGAGGTGGCTCTAGCAAGGGACTCGGCCACCATCACTTGTGTTTGGCAGAGACTCAAATGAGGCGGAGGAGCGGGAGAGCTTTATGGTGGAAAAAGGAGGGGGGCTCCAGGTGTGCCCCGATTGGAGGCTGTTGGCCCCGGGAAGCCAGAGGCAGCTCCCTGGAAGTTGAGCATCGCGTGTGATGTGTTTGCGGAGCGTATTTGATTTTCTCTGGTTGGTCCTGCATTGGAAGCGGGAGCAAAGATGAGAGAAGTTGGCAGTTGCTGACCCATCCTGACTGTTCTGGGCTGATTATGGCAGAGGCTGTGGTTTGGCTTCCTGGGCTGGTCACTTCTGACGTCGTGGATCAGAGTTCCACTGTCATCTGTCGTCTGGCCATTGTCTGTATATTCAGTCTCCCAAGACCAGTCACCTAATCATTACCCCACAGAAGTTCAGGGGACTTGAGGAGCCAGGAAAAGGGGTCCCTACACACAGGACAGAGCCAACGTAATCTGCCAAAGGCATAGCTGTGACAATGGGTAGACCATTCAAACACGTTTTATGAGTCAGCTCAGCTGCCGTAACAAATACCACAGACACAGCAGAAATGTATCATCTCACAGTCTGGATGCCAGAAGTCTGAGATCCAGGGGTGGGCGGGGAGGGTTCCTTCCGAGGCTGTGAGGGAGAACCTGCCCCAGGCCTCTCCCTGGCTTCTGGTGGCTCAGGCGCTCCCTGGCCTGGAGATGGCCGTCTTCTCCCTGTGTCTTCACGTCGTCTTCCTTCTGCGTGTCTGCCTCTGTGTCCAAATTTCTCCTTTTCATAAGGACATGAGTCACATTGGATTAGGGGCCCCGTGTGACCTCATCTTCATTTGGTCATCCTCACAGACCCTGTTCCCAAACGAGGAACTGGGACTGGGGGTTAGGGCTTCAGCATCTTTCAAGGGACGCAGTTCACCCATAACACACCTGAAGGAACTTCCGTCTAGTTGGAGCCTGGCATTTTTTTGAAAAGTCAGTTCTTGTGCTTAGTATTATAAAATAAATTTTGTATCTACAAATGACACTCAGTTTTAAGCCAGCAGACTTCATCGGAACAATTTGAAACTTTTCACCAATAAGAGTTAGGTGGGGATCATCCCTCCCTCCATTTGGAGCGATTTGTGAATGACTGTGAGAACCGGTCACAGCCGTGAATCGTGAGGACCACTGAGCTAGGAGGCATGGAGGTCTTCAGGGTCTTTACCAAGAGCAGCAGACACAGGGCGGTTGCTTTCAGTGTGGCCTCAAGTTCTAGGAAACTGGTCTCTGTAACCCAGTAACACACAGCCCTAGACTTACAGCCATTTGTGTATTTCGTCCAAGGGATGGTGGAAACCTGCCTTGCTAGTTGATTTTAGAGGAGATTTGAAAAAGAAGCAGAGACCTCAGAAACAAGCCACCTGCTCTCAGAATACTGCAGCTTCCCCTCCCTCACTCCAGGCGGTGGGAGTCCAGACAAAGATCCCGGGCCAGTTAAAGCTGTCTTCAACCGCCTCCTCCCTGCTGGAATATGTGCACACAAAGGCACATGTATGCGCACATGTGCAGGCATGCACGCACGCACACACACAGACACGCACACACTGTCTCTGCTGATCTAAACTTGAATCAGGAGCCTAAGGGAAGCTGTAAGAATGTCTTGGCAAGCCACGTTTGCTATTGTGCCAGGATATCCGGCCTCTGTTGACAGTGTTTTCTTGGCACGGGGGAGTGATGTCTCCTTGGCCCACTTAGGGGGACTGGCCGTTCCAGGTAGGGGCTCCCTGATAGTTTTCACTAGACATAGAGACCTCTGATAGCCTCACAAGTGGGAAGTGCCTTCTCACAGCCAGTGCTACCTGAAGATGGTGGGGTTTATTTTGGCAGGGATGGTAAACAGACCTTCACCATTTGAAGAAGAGACCGTGTTCCTCTAAGCCAGGAGCCATCAGCTAATATAGTTTGGCTCTACTCATCGTGGAGAAAACATCTACTGGCTGGAGCCAAGAAGTCAACTTCTGAGGTCTGGATGTTTGCGCCCTTGACCGCTGGCTGGTGCTGGTCTTTCCACTCCTGAGTGGGGTCCAGTGTGCCCCGTGCCGTGGGCTATGGGAGTGCAGGGGTCTCCATTCCACTGCTTCTCTGAGAGGGACTAGGGCACGTGGCCTCGGCCCAGAATTATTGATGACACACTTAAAAAAAAATACGCTGAAGCCATCTCTTTCCTCCCTCTGAGGAGTTCAGGTGTCCCCAAAGTAAAAAGCTTGACTACTTCTTCCTCTCCAGTTGTGATGAAAATAGGGATTAGTGAGATGTTAGAGGCAAAACCTCATCTATGAAGTTCTGAATGAATAATTCTAATTTCTTTCTGAGTTGTGAGAAATCAGTTTGTTTTACATAGAAATGCAATATGTTCTTGATCTCTATGTATGCGATTAGAATTTTTCCCTCTGCTTGGTATTTGTTTCATTACGGAATGAAATTTTGAGCTTATATTTTCAGATACATTTCACCTCATGCATTTCAGTTTCTATTTTCCCCAAATCTCTGCCTCTATGGAACACATCATCCCTATTTTTTTTTTTTTTTTGCGCGTATGAGCTTTAGGACGTGGGAAAGGAGGTGGAGATGCTTTCTTTAAGATTCGGACTCTCATTGGAGTAGACACCCAAACTTCTCATGAATGTGTTTGGAGGAATGTGCCAATTTTTAAGATAAATGATGATGGCTGAATACTGCTAAGAAAAATGGAATTGCCATGCCAGCCTCGGCATCACTACGTAGATGAGGCTAGTAGAATGGCAGCGTGATGATGTGGAAAATATCCCCTCCAAGAAGGATGATCAAGGTCACAAGTCCAAAATGCCTGCGGGTTTCAGAAAAGAATGGAATGTTGGTTTATGAAGAGGAACCAGACTTCTCTGGGGTTGGAAGAGACCAGGCCAAGGGGACAGTGTGACCGGGGGGGATGGGAGCAGGTGGTCAGCATGGGCCCTGCAAGCTCTCCAGTGGGGCAGGGACAGGGGTTGTGGTGCTGGGACCCCCGGGCAGACCTGTCCAGGTGCAGGGTATCCGCAGAGCTGGGACCCAACAGCAGACAAACTCTAGCCCTGATGAGCTCATGCATCATTTTAGAGTTAGGAAACGTGGAAGCTTTTTAATTTCAGCACACTTTTCAGTTCTATTTTTTCTTTTTTAAACATACAGGGTATCTGAAATTGGAGGAACACTATCTTGTTTTCAAGGGGTAACGGCCGGGGGTGTGCACGGGGGTGAGCACGGAGGGATGAAGGAAGGGCCCTGCAGAAGGAGAAGCTGGGATACCCTGGTGGAGCGGGATCAGAGGGGCCTGTTAGGTGGATGAGTTTTGCATAGACAGCGTCACGATCCACTTCGCCGTTGTCCAGAGGTAGACTATCCCATTTGTGGCTTTCCCAAATCTATTTCTTCTCCCACTGCTCTCTTTGGCCACTGCCCTGTTCATTAGCACCTCTGCTAGCGGAATGGGGAGTTGGGAGAAGGCAGTTGATTTATATTTCAGTAGTCTAGTTGGCTCAGGGGGTAAAAGAGCTGTGTTAATGAAGCTCAGGCCAAAGGTAGGAGCCCCAGGTGGGCCAGTTAGCTGGGCGGCAGTGGCTGGTCTCAGACGAGAGCCCCAGCCTGGCTGACTGGTCTGTATGTGAGTTTCTGCTGGTTGAGAATAGTGGGAAGGCATTGGCATAAATCTGTTTGTGCTGTCGGAAAAATGACCCGATGCTGGTGGCTGGCGCCTCAGTTGGTCAGGTAGGTGTGGTTACATGTGATTTGTAGAAATCAGGTATTTTCAGTCACCAGAGATGATTTGGATTCTGTGGTCAGTAGACCTTTCTAAAGAGTTTCAATATTTAATACGCTGTGTGCGGCGTGTATCAACAGGACAGCCTGATTGCTTTCTCTCTCTGCCATTAACTTATTTCAAAATGACCCAGCCCTTTGCACTGGGGTGCAGGAGATTTTACTTGGGGAATGGAGTCCACATTTTTATATTTATGCAGCTTTTTATTGACGAATATATTTTTTAAGCAGTTACTATGCAGCAGGCATTTGATGTGAATGAAGACCTCACCGTTGAGAACTGCCACACTCTGAAGAATAGCTACTTTGGCTACTTTTCCAGTGTTTTATGTGGATTGGGTTTTATCAGAAAAAAATATAGGTTCAGTTGATAATCATGGGCTTGTGATGAGCCCGTGGAAGACACAATATTTCTGAGTTTGGGCAATAGAGAGCTGTTTGGCAGTTTTAGCCCAGGTTTACACGAGTTGTATCAAAGCCCAGTGGCCAAGTCTCTGATGGCCAGGTGGTGTTTGCACACACAGAGAGCCTTGGCAGGAAAACAGTGCAAGGCAGGTGACATAATCAAATACCTGGGTGTTTAAGAAATGATCAGTAACTCTTTTGCCCTAACACATTTTGTGTGGAGAGATACTTATAAGGTGAACTGTTTTCTGAAAAATTTTTTTCAATTGAATAATGCTATGATTATGTCTTGCTTGCTCTAGCTGCAAATACACCAGACGTGTTTCTTAATCCGCAGCCACGTATACGAGTAGACTAGCGTCTTTAGGAGTAATAGGTATTAATGGGACATCTAAGGATCGGGTTGGCCTGGCTCAAAGATTATGCGAAGTTCTCAGATCCTGGAACAGACTGTGTAGACATTTCATACTGAGGTGAAGAGATGAACCAGAACTGAGCAGAAGAGACATCGTGTTCTCTGGCACAGGGAGAGGAGCTTATCACATTTCTACTACATCGTGGCTCACTATTGGGCAGTGTTGGGGGGTGACGCCCCTTTTTTGGAGCTGTGGGATGAGATGTAGGAGCAGGGAAGAGTGAGGAGACGGAAGGACAAAGGACAACACTGCTTTAGACAGCGTCTGAGTAAGTGTGGCATATGGACCATAAGTTCAATTTAAAAACCGAGGGCAGGGCTTCCCTGGTGGTGCAGTGGTTAAGAACCCGCCTGCCAATGCAGGGGACATGGGTTCGAGCCCTGGTCTGGGAAGATCCCACATGCCGCGGAGCAACTGGGCCCGTGAGCCACAATTACTGAGCCTGCGCATCTGGAGCCTGTGCTCCACAACAAGAGAGGCCGTGACAGTGAGAGGCCCGTGCACCGCGATGAAGAGTGGCCCCCGCTTGCCACAACTAGAGAAAGCCCTCGCACAGAAATGAAGACCCAACACAGCCAAAAATAAATAAATAAATAAATAAATAAATAAATACCAAAAAAAAACAACGACAAAAAAAGCGAGAGCAGCTAGTAATGAAGTGAGCCACGTGCCATGTCGCAGACCACACCATCACGTGGTCCACAAAGTTCTTCCCTTCAGCAGTCTTCAGGTCAGCTGGCTGGCAGCTCTCCCCACCCAAGCCCCCTTTGTGTCTGTGCCAAAGACAGCCTTGGTCTAGCTGAAGGACCTCAAATCTCGAGCACATGGCGGGGGGGTCACCTCTAAAGTTCACCAGGGAGAAGTGTCCAGTGGTCCAGCTCCAGAGGCAGGACGAAACTCCAATTTTCTTTCAGAAAACCCGGAAGTAACTGGGGACCAGGCAGTGATACGTATAAAATCAGCTCTTACCCCATCCACCTCTGTGAATTTTGGATTGGAGGTCAAGCCTGCAGCGATCTGAACATCGGATGAGGGACACGGATGTGTCTTCATTCCGGGCTGGTTACCGCTCACACACTCACAAAGGAGCACGTTGCACAGACCATGCCGAGAAAAGGAAGGGAGGCGGGTCCTTCTTCCTTCCTGAAGGGGGAGAATGCAGCAAAACCTCCGACAGGATTTTCATTTTTCTTTCATAGACATTTTGTTTTTTCATTAATTTTTTCCTCCAGGGAGGCAGCAAGAGTGGGCAAAGGGAAATATGTAGGGAAATGGCCTTGCTGAGATTAAACAAATCTCTGTCGCCGTGTGTCCATCTGCCCGTCCATCTGTGAATAACCTGTAATTATTAATAATATGAGTGATGTCATGAACATTCTGGCAGGAACGAGGAGCCCCAGAGACCACTCTGGAGCCAGTCAGCACAGGACAGAGCTGGAAGATGCTCAGGCGTGTTTGCGCTGGAGCTGTGGGTAAATCTGGCTCGCTGGCTCGCGCCACCGGCAGTAGGACCGGAGCATATTGGGTTTTCTCATAAACCTCCAATGAGACCAGGTTGGCAGCATCTCAAAGGAACACCTCTTATATAAAAAAAAGGTTGCGTACACAATCCAGCAAAACATGTCATTAAAAGGACACATGGTGCTGAGTGGGACAACCTTAAATTTACTGAACACTGAGAGTGTAAAAGAGCACGGGAGAGAGGCATCCAAGTAGATGACAAAGGAGGGGGGCAAAAATATTAGAGACGTCCCTCTAGGCCCAGTTTCTGTTTCCCATTAAAATACTCATGAAATCATGTTGGGGTGGAAGAAAAAAAGAAAAGAAATTCTCAATAAGAGCCACCTCCTACAGAAGCTAGGATTCCAGAATATTCTAGAAAGTCTTTCTATGATATTCCACACCAGTGACTGAGCTGAAGAAATGGCACCAGTGCAAACCAGCAGTCCAGGCTGTGGTTTGGGAAGTCTCTGATGGAACAGGCGTCCTGGGTAGGGGCAAGTGGCCGGCTGTGGGCTTTGGGCCAGCGGTAGGGCCTAAGCCACTGGATCCCAATGTGGCTTCAACATGGGGCTCCAGCCCTTTAGAGGGAGCTGTGCAGCAGCAGGGGGTTCTGTTTACTGAGGACACCCCAGCTCCTAGAATGGGAGCACAATAGTAGGTGCTCAATAAAAATTTACTAAATGAATTACTCCAAAAGGGATCTGAGAGCATATTTGTATGTGGCCCAGGGGTCCAGCCCAACCCTGGGGGCTGCTGGGTCAGGGGCTGGTTGGCGGGGCTGGTTGGCTGGTGTGGCAGCATTAGGGAAAGATAGGCGCTGCTCCCAGGGGACATGAACATCGCACGTGGCCCTTTCCTCGGGCCATACAATTCCCTGGAACTGTTCCTTCAACACTGTCCCTGCCTTATCGCACCATGGGGCCTCCCTTGGCAGTTCACCATGTTGTTGACTGAGCACAGGGGGCGTCATAGCCGCCTCCTGGACAATCTGCTCCCCGACCTGTTGGGAAGAACAGCTGATCCCTTGCAACACTTTCCTTGTTTCAAAGAAAAAAGGAAAAGCACAAAGGCTAGTCTCACTCTGGAATTGATCTCCCCTGGGAGGCCTAAGAAGATTCTGGCAAAAGGCTCTGCCCCATTCTCAGGGAGATAGAGGAGAACATGGCAGCAGCTCTGAAACAGGCACAGAGCAGGCGGCGTTGGGCCAGTGCTGTCCAGCTGTTCTCGGGAACACGAAAGTTAGGATGGACGCTGTCAAACAGCAGGCATTCCAAGAATATTCTCCTAATCCTGACGGTAATGAGAGTATAACGAAAATAAAACTGAACGTTTTATTCATGAGGATGGCTAGGTTTACTTAAGCAGTTCCTGTTTGCCAGGCATTTTACGTACACAATTGCATTTCATTTTCACAGCAATCCTACAAGGTAAATGCCATTATTATCCCAATTTTATAGATGAGAAAACTGAGATTTAGCGAGATTAAGTAACTTGCCAGTATCCCAAGGCTGGGGAGTGGCGGGTCTGGGCTTGAAAGCAGGCCATTCTGAAATTTAAAGCTGGAGACACTGCCTCTAGAATATAGAAGAAAGTTAAAGAGACTAAAATGTGAGAAAATAGAGACGTGGAGAATAAAACTCTGAGGTCCTTAGAGAGCGGAAAGAAAAGAATTTTTCACCAGGGGAACCTATTAAGTTCTAGAACTTAATAAAATAAAATAAATACTGGGTAGCTTAATAAAAGAAGAAAATTTTGAAAATGAAAGAGAATAATCCAGGTAGATGTAATAGGAAACACAACCAAGGCCCTGAAACCTGCTCTAAACCCCGCTGATTCTGGGGACGTGGGGGTCTTTTCCTCCTCAAGTCTGGAGTCGGTCCTTCTTCAAATGCTCCTGGTGTTCCCCCTGCCCTTGGACCTTCCTGTCTTCCTCCTTCCCAAAGGGACCCTCCTTTTGCGCAGGTAGGCGTCCTCAGCTCTCACCGAAACTGCCTCGGCGCAGCCCCCCAGGGCCACCTGGACGACCGCAGGGAGAAGCTACACTCCACCTCCGGCCGCAGTCGTGGTCAGGACCGGGCCCGGAGCGCGGAGCCTGCCAGGTGAGCCTCAGGCCCAGAGCTCCTCCCCTAACCATGAGGCCCCGCCCAGGGAGGCTGGGGCCAAGACAGTCCCAGGGTGGAGGTGGAAGAGGTAGGTAGGGAGGAGGGCCTGGGCTCCTGGCCCTACCAGAACCAGCACCTCTCTTTCCGGGTGGAGCCAGGTGAGTTTGGCTGCTGATCTGCAAGAGGAAATGGCCTCCCTGGTCCACTCCTCCTCTCTGCAGCCGTTGCTTTGCAGTACAGAGTGTTTCTGTGTCTGAAATGCAGATCAGATTACCGTCCACCCCAGCTTCCAACGTGGTCTAGCCTCCCAGCTAGGCCCGTGGCCCACCATGTTCCTTGAGCCCGGCTATGCCAAGCCTCTCTGTGTCTTGTTTTGTTTTACACCTTGAGCTTTTGCGAAAGTTTCCCATTCTTAGACACCCTCTCTATCCTCACCCCACGCTCTCTGCGATGTGCCAGGTCATCCTTTCTTTTATGTCCAGACAAAGATGAAGAGCTCTTCCTGGGGTCTCACCTCCCTAAGCTGGATGCCCAGTTCCTTCTTTGCCCCGCTGGGTACCTGCACCTTCCCCGCTGCGGGGACCTTCCCTTACTGCTATGACGTCATCACGCTCCACTATGTTTCCACATCTGAGCCCTGCCAGACCAGGGACTTCTCACAACAGGGCCGTGTGTTTCCCTTTACAACCATAACACTTTGCAGAAAGTCTGAGATAGGGAAAAAGGGCTTACTAGCCATATTTTGGATTATCTTGAATTATGGTAACATTGTTCAATTACCAGGAAAAAAAAAAGAATCCTCCAAGTCCTCCAAAAGAAAAATGGAACATGTTCAGTGGAACTAAAATCAAGATACTTTCACACTTCTCAACTGTAACCAAGCAGGAAGAGTGTGGAATAATGGTTTCATAATTCTTAAAGAAGATGGATGTAGGATGCAGTGGTTTGCTAGGGCCCCATCACAGAATAGCACAGCCAGGGTGGCAGAATGACAGATGCTGATTCTGAGGCAGTTCTGGAGGCTGGAAGTCCAGGATAAAGGTGTCGCAGGATTGGTTTCTCCTGGGGCCTCTCTCCTTAACTTGCCAATGGCCTTCTTCTCCCCATGTCCTCACGTGTCCTTTCCTCTGTGTGAGCTCACCCCTGGTGTGTCTCTCTGTGTTTAGATTTTCTCTTCTTACAAGGATACCAGTCACCTTGGATTAAGGTCCACCTAACGGCTTCATTTTAACTTAATCATCTCTTTAAAGGTTTTCTCTCCAAATACAGTCACATTTTGAGGCACTGGGAGTTAGGGCTTCAACATATGAACTGGGGGGGACAAAATTCAGCCCATAACATAAGTCACACCATCATTCTCATGTGAAGGCAGCAGAAAGACCCTGTAAGACTTGCACTTCCTAGAACTGCAACATAACTTTTCTTCTGAGATTACAGGGAGGCTTAGGTATGTCTGAAACGAAGAAATCTTGAATAAATATACAATTGTGGGAGAACACTTTTGCTGACCTGTGAAGCTACCGATTTAAGAGAAAAATAATACCTAGGAATGGGAGATGGACAGTTATTGATAGAGCAAAAGTAAACAAAAACACTGAAGGGGGTGGTTGGATTATTGGTCTGTTTAACCTGCTGGTCATCTTTAGAACAACTGAAGAGAACCCAAGTACCTAAGCTTTCCTCTTTCTCTCGTCTCACACCCAGCACATCAGCAAATTGTTAGCACTGCTGCGGGACACTGCCAGGCCCTGCTAATGCCTCCCCGCCTGCGGCCAACACTGGACTCCATGGTGCCTGGACGGGCCACAGCCTCTTGCCCGCTCCTTGCAGCCTGGTTCCCACTCAGTGCCCAGAGGAATCCTTTAAAATTTAATCAGATCTCTTAAAATTAAATAAGTTTTCTGCTCAAAACCTTCTCGAAACTTCTTAAAACTTCCTTTTCTCTTCCAGCCCTTCTCTCCCACCTTTACCACCGAGCACCACTGGTTTCATCAACTCTCACCTCTCCCTTCTCCAGCCCTACGCACTTGATCTTTACAAGCCACACCGGCCCCGGGGCATTTGCACTGTCTGTAGTCTCTGCCTGACTCTCCCTGCCAGCTCTTCATGTGACTTATTTCCTCTCTTCATTCAGGGCTTGCTTCAAATGCCAGCTTAGCTCATCAGCATCCCTGACCACCACAGAAAACAGCTCTCTGCTGGCATGTCTCCTGCCCTCTGCTCCTGCTTTATTTTTCTCTGTGGTGCTCATTACCATCTCTCACACTCCTCTAGTGCCTGTCTTCCTCTGCTGGAACACTCAGGCTCAGACTGGAGACTGTTGATGTTCTGCCCTGTGCTGTATCCACCGTGCCTAGAGCAGTGTTTGCTGAGTGTGAGCCGCATACATATTTACCCCATGAATAAACGAAGTCAAGATGCCAAAAAACTGAACTTTGGAAAAGAAATCCCAGAATCTGAGACTGAAGTAATGGGAAAAAAGGACGTCTAGAGGAGAACACCACCCTTGTCTTCCATGAAGAAGTCAAAGGGTGCTGTTGATGGGATGCTAATAAATGCTGCAGATGTAAACTGGCTTAAAATGTACGTATGTCGTCTTAAGATTACAACAGTATTAAGAATGGAATGTTTACCTTCCAAGTAATTTAAAATGTCAGATCCAGGTAGATTATGGTTAATGCATCAAAACCCAGACGTGATGGAGCTTCTGTAAATGACGGTAGTAACAGACTGTTCATGGTTATATCAGTAACCACAACGGTTTAAATTCATCCATCAAAAAAGTCAAGTCCCTGGTGGATTAAAAACTAAACTCTAAGATGATGTTGCTTATTAGACATCCCTCTACACAAAAAGAAAGAATTAAAAATAGAGAAGGAAAACAGATAAAGCACACTTAATTTAAAAGATTAGATAAAAGATCAACTTATCTTGATAAAAGTACTAAAAACAATAAATACATGACACTAATTAAACTTCTTGAATAGGGTCAGATAATATAGCATCAGGGTATTCTAAATAAAATCTACTAAAAAATAGCAGCGGAGCTGATTGGGTAATAAAAAACCCACAATTAAAAGGAGAGACATTCATTCACTATTATTAGCAGGAAACAAATAAAATGAGGGCAGAGGGAAAGCTGTTAATATAAATAGTAAGAGCAAACAGACATATGCAGGACTCTTTTGCCAAAGTAGGACTTACTTATCTCCATGAAAAAATTTCTGTAACAAGGGAGGCTATAAATAAAAATGGTAAAATCATCCAATTAAGAGATTACCCTTTGATCCAGATACAAAAGCAAATGGACCCTCAACAAAGACCCAAAGATAATCTAAATGAACTTCAAAGAACAGAAGCTTTCAGAGACTTTATTCTTTAGCAGACAGAGGGTAAAAACTCAGAAATTATAGAAATGAGAAATACATCCAAGAGCTAGCTCTTTGAAAGTAAGTGCAAAAGCAGTAACATTGACACACCCCTGCAAAGCTAACTAAAGTAAAAAAGGAAAGTAAACACACACCAGATTAGAAATGAAAAGGGGGAATAAATAATAATGAACGAGTTTTTGGAGGTTTCTCTGCTCTGTTGTATCTTCCGAGACTTGGACTGGTTGGTCCCTGATTGTAGGGAGAAAGGCACCCATGCAGATGTAGCTGGGGGCAGTGAGCTCTAGCTTTTGCTGGGTTCACAGTTTTGGAGGATATTTCCCAGTTGGATGTGGGCTGGTTGCTGGTCCTGGTGCTTGTACCCAGGTTCCTTTGGGGGCCAGCACCATCCCTGGTTCCGGAATGAAAGGAAGGTGTGTGTCTGGACAACTGTTTTCCTGCTGCATGTGGGGATTGCTGAGTTGACAGAGGGAATATTTGATATTTCCTGTCATGGAGCGGAAGATCATCCTCCTTACGTCAGCGTGTAATCTTTGCTTAAATTTTACAAAAGGCCAATTCTAGTTTTCATCCTTGAGGGTATAGTATTAGCATGGGCTGCCACAGCAAAATACCACAGGCTGCGTGGCTTAAACAACAGACATTTATTCCTCACAGTCCGGAGGCTGGAAGTCTGAGATCAAGGTGCCAGCATGGTTGGTTCTGGTGAGGATTCTCTTCCCAGCCCATGGAGCACTGCCTCTTCACTGTGTCCTCACATGGAGAGAGATTGGACCAGCTGCCTGGTATCGCTCCTTGTAAGGGCACTGATCCCATTAGGAGGACCCCCATCCTCATGACCTCATCTAAATCCACTTACCTCCCAAGGCCACCATCTCCAAATAATATCACATTGGGAGTTAGGGCTTCAATATCTGAATTTGAGGACACTTTATTTGGTCAATGACAGGTATGTTCTGCCATTTTGGCTTCCACACACATCCTAAATTATATACTTTAAAACAGTTATGACAGTTCAGCCTAGTTTTATAAGACATAAAAAAGTAAGAAATAGTGAAAATGGAAAAAACAAACACAAAGAGATTATTTGTAGGTGACAGAAACATTTAACTAGAAAATCCAAAGTAATCGCATTTTAGAAGTGATAAAAGTAATGAAATAGTTAAGTACAACCACCAAAAAATTGAATGAATTCCTTTCCTGTTGCAACAACTAGATGAATTCCCCCTCCCTAAAAGCCATCCCACAAAGCAGTAGGAAGAATACCGGAAGCACACAGTGGAGACCCTAACCGGTGTTATTGGAATCTAGACGCGAGATGGGATTAAAGGCGGTGAGATGGGCTCATCCCTGATTTTTCAGATGAGGAGGAGCAAGGCTGAGAGGGATCCAGGAAACTCCCCTAGTGCAGAGCTGGGCTTGGGCAGCCTCGCTTGGCCTCTGAAGACAGAGGGTGTGATGGTGCAAGTGTGTGTGTGTGTGTGTGTGTGAGTGTGTGTACACATGTGTGTACATCTGTGCATGCAAGAGCTGCTTGTCTTCACCACCACCAGCAGCAGGGACCACTGGCACGGAGGGGCCTCGGGGGATCCCAACTCGCTTCTCAGGCAGGTGAGTGGCCCTCGTGGAGCCCCAGGCTGGGCTCCCATCCCCTCCAGGGAAGGTGGCTCCTGGTCCCTAGGCTCCTGTTGCTAGGAAACCACCCGCTTTGATCATGTATGTCGAGCATGCCGGTGTTTGTCTCGGGCTCTCAGAAGGACAAGATCCACCATGTGGTGAAAGAGAAGTAACATTGAAAACCACTTAAAAAATGGAAGAAGTGCCACGTGGCATTCTGGATGGCACGTGCCCCCCTAGCTGCCGGCCCTCGCCACGTGCAACGGAACCGGGCGCGCGGGACATGGGTCTCAGGCTGCATCTGGGGGCGCCCTCCTGCCTCTGTCTGCGACCTGCAGAGCCCACCTTACCTCTCGTGTCCGGGTTGGCCTGTGCAGCAGGGGCTTGTGTGGGCTCTCTGTCCTTGCTCGCCCTGTCTTTGCTGACACAGGTGTCAGGGCAGAAGGGCAGGTGGACTTCAAGCTCCGCGAGCCATGTTTCTCTTGAGAAATAATTGACATACACTGAACTGCCTTTAAGTACCTGGAGAAGCAGGTGCTTGCACGGCTTCCTGCCCCGCTGCCCACATCCTGCACCCCGTTCACCTGCTCTGCTCCCACTCGCAGGGCAGGAGGCCTGGGCTCCTGCTGCCCGTGCAGGTGAGAGGCCAGGCCTTCTCTCCACGCGGCAAGCAGCAGCCTTCCCGCTGGCGCCTGGATGCCTCCCTCTCCTTCACCTCCTCCCCTCGCCTCCTGGCTGCTCACACGTCCGGCCTATCCATTTATGTCGGGGCTCCCAGTCCCTGGCGCCCGCATCCACAGCCAGGTTGATGCATGACTTTGAACTCCCCACCCCGGGGCCCTTGTTACCAGTTGACAGCTCACTCGACTGACCTTCTTTTAAGTCTCCCAGCTTTCGCACGGCTCCACGTGCAGCCTTGATCATTTTTCTCCTGCATCCCTTGTCTGCCACTGTAGCTTCCGGGGCATTTCCAGCCAGCCCCTCTGCAGACCTGCTGTGATCCGAGGGGGAGCAAGGCTGGCTGTGGGCTGAGCCGATGTTTAAGTGCCGTTTGGCTGACGAGCATCTGCAGAGGTGACGTACAAGCAAGGGCAAGGGCGTGCACCGGGGCACCTGGGCTCTGCTGGCACACTTGCATCTCGTCTCGCCACCCGTGGGGGCCCAAACCTGCCCGCCAGCCTCCCCTGGCAGGTGGAGGTGTGAGTGCTGAGGGCCAACGAACACTGGGATGTGTCCTAATGCATCACAATTACAGAAACACCTGTGCTGAAGACCTCTGTGCGGGTCGCTTGTGTGAATTCACCGGGTGTTCAACTGCCTCCGAATTTCTCATCTCGGCACTGTCAACAAGCTGCAGGTGTGCACGGCGGGGGCCGGCGAGGCCGGGGTTCAGAGGTCTGTGCTGACAGATCTGCATCCAGGTCGCATTTGTCCTCACCAGCCTGTACCCCCCCTTATATACTCCAGTGTTTACACAGGGCTCAGAGGAGATTTGTCACATCAGAAGGCCTCTTGGCTCTTGGCCTCCTGGGCGGGCGCAAGGTGGCATCGCTGAGATAATGGAGCTCGTTGAGCGCTCAGCTGGGCCTGGTGCCGGCGGAGGACTTATCTGGTGGAAAAGGGGGAGCCGGGCCAGCTCCAGGAGCAGCCCCTGGTCAAGAGAACAGACAGCCAAAGAGAGACAGGCCTCTGGCCACATCTGGCCCGTGGACATACTTTGCGCTAGTTTAGGAAATTTTTGCGTTCGTTGTTAACTTGAGATGTTCTGAATGTTCTCCTATGAAATCTAGATTTCTGGCTTCTTTTGAACAATCGACAGTTTGACCCATGGGTCTGAATTCCCTGGGTAGAGCACGAATGTCGGTTGCCTTTGGAAGGTGAACACCCACTTTGGCCTGTTTCAGGTCCTCTGTCCCTGTGGGCCCCTGCGGCGATTGGGTTGGTGGTAAACAGCTGAGAACGCTCTTCTTTCCACATGCACACACATTTAACTGGGTGTCCTATATTTTTGCTGCGTTCGTTGTTGTTAAATCTGGCAAACCTGTTTGTATTTCTAAGGATTATGCCCAAGCTCTCCAGGTTTCTCTGTGTGTCCTAATTTATTGGGTGGCAATTCAACTTTGCACACTGGGGTCAGGCCCCAGGCATTCAGAAGGGGCTGTCCTGGGGGTCTGGGGTGGAATCCCCTCCTCTAACTGGCTGTCAGTGTTTCTTCCGTGTGCTCCTGAGCTCCATGTAGCTGCTCTGAGGGGAGCTGGCTTCCTGAACAAATAAACCCTGTCCTTAACAAGTCTAGATTTAGCCACTTTGGTGGCCAAAGGTATAAGGTATACCTTATACCTTATACCTGGAAGGTATAAGGCTTCTGGAAGGTGTGACACAGTCAGAGCACCATTAGCTTGTCCTGACCATTCAGATATTTAACCAGTTTATGTTTACATAGTTCTAGGTGTATGAGGTACTACGAAGGATAGAATACACTTTCATTTACTGAGCGCCTACTGTGTGTCAAGGACCCTACTAGACCTGGAAACACAGCAGTGAGCAAATCAGGCATAGATGCCACCCTTGGGGTATTTCAATCTCATTGGGGAAACCCAGGCAGCTACGGAATGGGGGCCAAGGGCTCTCGACGGGAGGGATGTTTGACTGAGGCTGTCAGGAGGTGCTTCCTGGCCGTGGTGATATCTGAGGCTTAGCAGGATGGAGGAAGACCCTTTCAGGCAGAGGGAATGATGGCAGCTTGAGTATCTGGAGACCAGGCGCTTCTCAGGAGGTTGGCCTGGGGTGGGGCAGGGTGGCGTGAGCCCCATGCCCAAAGGAAGCATGGTGGACACCTTGCCTGTGTGTCTCCCTCCTTTGCTCACCTCTCTTCTGAGGGCCTGGTCTCCAGTGGATCGTTCGGTGACGATTCTGCTTTGCACATGGCCAATTCCCTTGCCTCCTCTCTCTCTATCTACAAGCAAGGCAAAGCTGCAGGCCTGGCTCAGCCCGACTCCCCTCTAATTCGGGCTGCAGCCGCCGAGTTGGATGTTGCTGGAAAGATCCACGCTCAGGCGATGATGGAGGTTAACCTGCTCTCAGGACCCCCGATCCGAACGGCATCCAGCCGTGCAGCCCAGCCCACCTGCCCCCATCTGGTGTGTTTTGTCCCATCTTCAGTACACTGAGCCCACACCACCTCCTCTCTCCTGTCTTCTCCCCGCCCCCCACCCATAGCTTCCCCCGCGATCTCTCAGCAGATGCTTTGCTCACACTTTACTGAGCGAGTAGACCCACGGTCTTCTCACCACCATATCTACCCACCCTCTGAATGCATCCTCCTCTTGTCCCTGGGAATGGGGGCCCTGCCCCTCTCAGATCAGCTTTAGATGTCGGCTGAATTGTCACTTCCCCAGAGAACTTGCTCTCCTGGCCTACCTGGACGGTCAAATCCCTCCCACGACAGGCTCCTTCAGCACCTCTGCAGAACCTGCTGTGAAAGTTTTCTATTTGGGTGATTTTTGATTAATAAATCTCTCCCACCAGCGACCCTGGGGGCAGGGTCCATGTGCATTTTCATTTTCATGCATATTCCCGGTGCCTGGCACGGGGCTTGGTGCAGAAGAGACCTTCACTACTTGCTATTCATGAAGAGATGAACACAGTGAACGAATGAATGAGTGAGTGAATGAATGAGTGAATGAATGAATAAGGGAATGATCACACATAATTTCAGAGCTTGAAATGGCCTCAAGGGTTATTATCTTTATGAGACGCTTAAAGGTCCATATAAAAATAACGAATAATTATTGAATGTTGTAAGCACTTTATTTTTTATTTTTTAAATTTTATTGGAGTCTAGTTGATTTACAATGTTATGTTAGTTTCAGGTGTACAGCAAAGTGATTCAGCCATACATATACATATATTCATTCTTTTTTAGATTCTTTTCTCATATAGGTTATCACAGAATATTTTTTGTTTAATTTTTATTGGAGTATAGTTGATTTACAATGTTGTGTTAGTTTCTTATCAAAGAATATTGACTAGATTTCCCTGTGCTACATAGTAGGTCCTTGTTGGTTATCTATCTTATATATGGTGGTGTGGGTATGTTCATCCCAAGCTCCTGATTTATCCCTCCCAAGCACTTTACATTATTACATAATTTAAACCTAAGAGCACACCTATGAAGTTGATACTATCTCTTTCCATTAATGAAGAAAGAGGTAAATTAGCCCAAGATCATTTGCTAGTAAGTGACAGACATGAAACTGAAACCCAGGGGCAGTTTTAAATAAGTTCACTAAGGATTTGACATTCCTACCATCAGGATATGGGGTCTCTGTCCCCCTTTTAAGTCTTGGCAGATGGTTGACTAGGACCAGGTTGACTAAAATAGCATATGGAAAAAGTGAGGTTCCGTGACTTCTGAAGTTGGGTGACAAGGGGCTGTGCAGCTGCTGCCCGGTTCTTTGGGGCTGCTTTCCCTGGGCTATTTGGAGGCACTGGTCACAGTCTCCACTAAGCCCAGCCTTCCATCCATCCCTGCCAAAAGGCCAGATGTGTGAATGAGACCCTTCTGGACCCTCCAACTGAATACCTTTGGGCAACATTATTCAACACCGTAGGATAGAAGAATCAACCAGCCAATCCCTGCCCAAATTCCTACCCACAAAACCATGATGGATAATAGAAGAGTTGTTATTTTATGCCACTATTATTTTATAGCCATAAAGAACCACAACAGTTCCTGAGCTGTTCAAATCCATCCTCTGCAGGCTCCTAGGCACCTCTGTAGACCCATCACTATTACAGGTTTAGATTTTGGTGGCTTGTCTTTTTTTTTAAACTTTTTATTTTATACTGGAGTATAGTTGATTAACAATGTTGTGTTAGTTTCAGGTGTACAGCAAAGTGATTCACTTATACATATATATGTATCTATTCTTTTTCAAATTCTTTTCCCATTTAGGTTGTTACATAATATTGAGCAGAGTTTCCCATGCTATACAGTAGGTCCTTGTTGGTTATCCATTCTAAATATAGCAGTGTGTACTTGTCAATCCCAAACTCCCTAACTATCCCACCCTCTCCGGTAACCATAAGTTCATTCTCTCAGTCTGTGAGTCTGTTTCTGTTTTGTAAATAAGTTCCTTTGTATCATTTTTTTTTAGATTCCACATATAAGTGATATCATACGACATTTGTCTTTCTCTGACTTACTTCACTTAGTACGATAATCTCTAGGTCCATCCATGTTGCCACAAATGGCATTATTTCATCCTTTTTAATGGCTGAGTAATATCTCATTGTATATATGTACCACGTCTTCTTTATCCATTCCTCTGTCAATGGACATTTGGGTGGTTTGCCTTTTGAAACAAAGATCCCGCTAGAAGTTAGAAGACTTGGTCATGAACTCATCACTCTTCCGTGGTAAAGCCTGACCCAAGTCACCCAATGGGCTCTGTACTGACCGTGTCCCGCTCCCTTCTGGTATATACTCCCTGGACTGCTGGCCGCACGGGCTAGAGCCACTGGGCACATCCATCTAGAGCACAGGGATGAGTGGATTGCAGCCAGTCGGGAGAAGGTCTCTGGGGACCTCTGATTCCCCATCAGCTTCATGAATTGTCAGTTTGTTTGCCATTAAAGAAAGTGAGGAGGGAAAAAAGAGAAGGAGAGAGGGAGGAGCGGCACATGAAGACAGGCAGATATTGGAATAGTGCCCAGGAACGTCACGGATTCCAGCAAACACTAGAAGCTAGGAGAGAGGCTCGGGACGGTTTCCCCCTCTGAGCCCCAGAAGGAACCATCACTGCTGACACCTTGATTTTTGGACTTCTGGTCTCCAGACCATGAGAGAACACATTTCTCTTGTTTCAAGCCACCCCCATTGTGGTAAGGTGTTACTGTAGCCCTAGGAAACTAATGCAATGACCAAAAAATCAGGGGATTTGGTAACAGGGAATTCATTAGCATAAAATAAATAGGCAGAAAATTTAATTCTTTAAAATTTTATTGTCTTTGGACACATTGGCTGATCAGTTGTACTGTTGACTAATTGAAGAAATACATGAAGACTACTTTTAAAAAACAAAGGAGAAGGAGACTGCAATGCAGATTTCAGGACACGCCGAGGGAGGTCACCCACAGCTGCGATCTGGCTGGCCGAATGGAATCGAGCGTTTCCAAGGGTTCCAACTTCTGCTGTCACTGGCGGCTGGGGCACCACTGTTTTGCAAATTTTGTTCCTGAATCATCTTCACAAACTCTGTTTTGGGTAAAAGACAGAAATCTATCAAACACCACACAGATTAACTTATCACAGCGCTAAATGGGCTGTCAGTGTGGGGAGGCGTGCTTGGCCCAGTGAATTCAAATGCATGTAAATTTCCCTGGTGGCAAAGTTGAGGACGGTGGAACTGTCAGGCAGTGACATGTGGAAATATATTAACAGTGTTTAGAATATATTTGAAGGGGCCGCCTCCTATTTTGGTAAAGCGCTCACCAACAAATGATCTGTGGAAGATGGGAAATTCTGACCTCATCACCTATTCCAGAGGACTCTTCGTAGTGAGCCCCCTCCCAGCATGTTGGGTGCTTTAGAGAAGTTCTAAAACAATGAACTTGCCAGCCTGCCCTGGGAAAGTTCCCCCGTGCCTCTGATGTATGGAGTCGGGGTTCTGAAGGCTCTGCTTGCCAATGCCATGCCAGCTTACTTAAAAAGAATCAATTACATCGTGCTATACACTAGGGCTGTAACTCGCCAATAACAGCAAAAAGCCACTAGATCCTCAATTCTGCACCTAATGGGGCTTAGTGTTTTTAATCTTGTGTATTTATTCAGAAGCTAGATGTCCTTGACTTAATGTAATCATTCTCAGTGTTTAAGGAAAAGAGCATTACTAGGAGGTGTACTGTGACTATGTAAAGGAATGGAGACACGTCTGTTTGTGATGTGAGTTGGTTTTAGTTATGACAGACTTTCTGGACGTCTCCCAAATTTCCAAGTGAGGCCACAAAGACACATGATTCTTGAACCGTAAATGTAGGCTCCCTATAACCCCCAGCTTCCCTGAATCAATGGGTCAAGTCCTTCTACAAAGACAGCTGACTGTCTCTTGTTTTGTCCTGGGTCTCTTCATCTTCCACTAGCCACATAGAGTCCTTATTTCATCCCATATCCAAACTCTCCAGTTCCCCCTTCACATGCCAGGCTATCTTCAAAACTGGCACTCAAGGAGCAGCCTCACCTGACAAAATGGAGGTGTGCTGGAGCCAGCTGCCCTGCCTTGAGCTAAAAATAAGTACACGAATATCCACGAGGTAAACAAACAGAAACTGTAGTTTCTTTCTTGATATATTCTTTTACAATCATACATATGCATGTCTGCACTGATTTGACAGGGTAACGAAATAAGTCTTGGTCCCTATCTTACTCGGTGGGCAAACACAATTCTAAAACTCCACGATGAGGACTAAGATGGCAGAACATACAGAAGGCTCTGGAAACATAGAGGGGCAGCACCTAATAACCCCTAATAGGGCTGGAGACATATCAGGACTACTGCCAAAAGCAAGGAGGTGGATGGGTGCAGACGGTGGGGAAGAATAATCACGGCCCACAGGTTTAAAGATATGTGATGGACATTTAGGTGCTTCTATGTCTTGGCGATTGTAAACAGTGCTGTAGTGAACATTGGGGTACATGTATCTTTTCCAATTATGGTTTTCTCTGGATATATGCCCAGGAGTAGGATTGCTGGATCATATGGTAGTTCTATTTTTAGTTTTTAAGGAAGCTCCATACTGTTCTTCATAGTGGCTGTACCAATTTACATTCCCACCAAGAGTGTAGGAGGGTTCCCTTTTCTCTGCACCCTCTCTAGCATTTATTGTTGGTAGATTTTTTGATAATGGCCTTTCTAACATGTATGAGATGATACCTCATGGCAGTTTTGATTTGCATTTCTCTAATAATTAGTGATGTTGAGCATCTTTTCATGTGTTTTTTGGCCAACTGTATGTCTTCTTTGGAGAAGAGTCTATTGAGATCTTCTGCCTATTTTTTCATTGGGTTGTTTGTCTTTTTGATATTGAGCTGCATGAGCTGTTTGTATATTTTGGAGATTAATTCCTTGTCAGTTGCTTCATTTGCAAATATTTTCTCCCATTCTGAGGGTTGTCTTTTCGTTTTGTTTATGGTTTCCTTTGCAGTGCAAAAGCTTTTACGTTTAATTAGGTCCCATTTGTTTATTTTTGTTTTCATTTTCATTACTGTAAAGGAATGGTTAAAGAAGATGTGGTACATATATACAATGGAATCTTACTCAGCCATAAAAAAGAATGAAATAATGCCATTTGCAGCAATATGGATGAACCTAGAGATTGTCATACTGAGTGAAGTAAGTCAGACAGAGAAAGACAAATATCGTATGATATTGCTTATATGTGGAATATAAAAAAAGGGTACAAATGAACTTATCTACAAAACAGAAATAGAGTTACATATGTAGAAAACAAACCTATGGTTACCAGGGGGGAAAGTGGGGAATAAATTGGGAGATTGGGATGGACATATACACACCACTATATATAAAACAGATAATTAATAAGGACCTACTGTGCAGCACAGGGAACTCTACTCAATGTTTTATAATGGCCTATATGGGAAAAGAATCTAAAAAAGAGTGGATATATGTATATGTATAACTGATTCACTTTGCTGTACACCTGAAACTAAAACAACATTGTAAATCAACTATACTCCAATAAAAAATTAAAAAAAAAATAAAGATATGAGAGTCTGGCATTCATTATGCACTGACTCTCTGCTATGTTCTGGTACGAAGTTTGGGGATTTGGAGAGAAAAGATGAACATCTTTCTCAAGGAGATCACTGGCGGGAACAGTGTTGACTGATAAGTGAATGGCCCATCATAAAGGCAGCACTGAAAACACCTACCTTTCCAGCAGTAGGTGTGAGATAACCATTTCTCTGCAGCAGGGGTTCTCAACCTGGGCATTTTGACCTCGAGGGCTGGAGAGCTCTTCACTGTGGAGGTCTGACTGTGCTCCCACACTGTAGTTTTGCCACATCGATGGACTCTATACGTGATATACTGGTGGCAACCCCCAGCCCACAAATTATGACAACAAAAATATGTCCAGAAATTGCCAAATGATATCGCCAAGTGTCCCTGTTTGAGAACCACTACTCTACAGCCAGAAGAAGGGACAATGACAAAGTTCTTCTCTTCCTTTATCCATCACTCAGCGTTCAGCTAGATTAGGCTGCAAGGAGGAGACCCTATGTTTTACCGGCTCAGACAAGCCGGAGAGCATTACTTTCTCACGAGACACTCCACAGTTGTTGGGTGTCCTGAAGCGGGCAGATGGTGCTGCTCCATGAAGCCTGAGGTGCCGCCCCTGGCTCAGGGTGGGACTCAGATCACCACCCAGCCTCAGGAAGGAGCAGAAGGGCAAGTGAAGAGCAAGCATTTTCCGCATAAAATTGGCATCAGGCAGGGCCCACATGACTGCTCAACAGCTAAAGCACAGTCACGTCCCCACACCTCGTGCAAGTCAAGAAGGGGAATGCAGTCTGCAGCAGGGAGGCCCGGTCCCCAGTTAAAATGCAGGGGAAAGTTAGCAATTATAGGAGGAAGAGGGGAGTGCAGATACCGGGGAAAGTGAAAAGTCTCTATGACATTCAACAGGTACCTGAAGGGAGATGACTGCCCACAGGCACTGATTTAGGTACCAGGGCCAAGGAGTGGGCAAGACGGGCAGCCCTTGTCCAAATGGGACCACTGCTCTGGTGGGGAGGGAAGGGATTGGCAGACCAGCCAAGAAATGAACATAAGTTGTGATAAGTGCCTTGAAAGAACCCAATAGCGAGGGAATAACTGGGTGGGGGGAACAAATTTAGATGGAGTGGAGGAGAGGGCTTCACTCTCAAGGAGAAGATACATGTGGGATGAATCCTGCAAGATCAGGGGAGCCAGCCATATGCAGAAAAGGGGTGTGTGTGTGTGTGTGTGTGTGTGTATTCCATGCAGAGGGAAGACTGTGCAAACCTTAAGACAAGGAAGATGAGAGAGAGAGAGAGAGAGAGAGAGAGCACCAGCAGAATCCTTGAGAGGTAAGTTGGCCTTTGGGGACCCTTTTCCCTAGAGGTGATTGTTGATTCCAAACCAGCAGCTTTCAACTGACTCAGGGTAAAACTCAAAGTCCAGGGCTTGCCAAGGAGTAGGGGGCCTGTTAAAAGCAGTCTCATGGTTGAGTCCCCAACAGGAGAGAGACCAGAAAGCAATGAGAATTCAATGTATGGGTTCAACAGCAGATTCAACAAAGCTGAAGAAAGAACTGGTGAGTTGGAAGATAGTTTAAAAAAAATCAGACTAAGGCACAAATATATATATATATTTTTATACATTTTTAAAAAATATTTATTTTTGGCTGTGTTGGGTCTTCGTTTCTGTGCAAGGGCTTTCTCTAGTTGCGGCAAGCAGGGGCCACTCTTCATCGTGGTGCGCAGGCCTCTCACTATCGCGGCCTCTCTTGTTGGGAGCACAGGCTCCAGACACGCAGGCTCAGTAGTTGTGGCTCACAGGCCTAGTTGCTCCGCGGCATGTGGGATCTTCCCAGACCAGGGCTCGAACCCGTGTCCCCTGCATTGGCAGGCAGATTCTCAACCACTACGCCACGAGGGAAGCCCCACAAATATTTTTTAAAGGATGAAAAATAAAGAAAAGATTGTAAGAGATGTAGATGACAGAATAAAAAGATCTAAAAATATGCATGAGTAATATGATTTACAAACCCAACCCCCAATTTAGAATACTATATCCAGTGAAAACAGGCTTCAAAATGAAGGTGAAATAAAGTTATTTTCCCGTAATCAAAAATGGAGTTAATTTATCACCAGAAGGCTCCTGTTAAAAGACATTGCACAAAGAGTTCTTTAGGAAGAAGGAAAATGATCCCACTAAGAAGCTTAGCAATGTAAGACATAAGTAAGAGGAAAAAGGGTACATGTATGAGTAAATCCAAGTAAATATTAATGGTATAAAACCACAATAATAATGCATATGGATCTTAGTCCATGTATGAGATTTCTAAGAAATGATTATTAGGTTGTGTATCATTGTAAAATTATGTGGATTATTTTGTGTGTTGTTACATAGTGTATTATCATGCATGCATATTATCATGCATGCATTAAAAAATGCATAAGCACAAGTCCACTTAAGTAGGAAGCAGGGTAAATGAAGTCAAAATGATTAAGGTCTTTCCTTATCCAGAAAAGGAAATTTTAGTAACACAATGATGCACGTAGTAGAATAACCACTGTATAGTGTCAAAAAGGAACAGTAAAAGAATGATAACTGACAAAATACTAGAATGGAAAAATTAAAAAATAAAAATACTTAATCCCAAAGTAGGCAAGACAGGAAGGGAAAGAAAAATGAACATAGGAACTAATGTGGGCAATAAACACAAATAATAAGATGTCATAGTTAAAACCAATAGATCAGTAATTGCTTAAATGTAATCAGGTTGAATTCTCTTCACTGAAGACAAAGATGACCAGAATGGATGAAAAATTGTTAATTACATGCTGTTTACAAAAGACAACCTTATATACAAAGAAACAGAAAGTTTGAAAGTAATCTGATGGTAAACTATTCAGTGCAAATATAAATCAAAGAAAACTTGCAGTTATGTTAATATGAGACAAAGTAGACTTTAAGGCATTGTCAGAGATAAAGTGGGGTATTAACATAATAGAAGATTCAATCCATCAGGAAGATACAGCAATTTGAAAATTGTGTGTATCAAATAATAGTTGTGAAATTTGACATAAAGGAAAGATAGTCAAATCTAAAATAAGTGGAAGTTTTAACACACATTTCTCAGTAAATAATTGGATAAGCAGACAAAAAATGTTTGGACGGTTTACAAACATGATTTGCAAATTTGATCTAATTGATATATATCAAAATACAAAACTCAAAATAGTTACCTATGAAGATATAGAGAGACGCAGACAGAGAGTTAGATGAATAGATAGCACTGCAGCAAACAACTACAAAATACATATTTTTTTCAAGCAATCAAGGAACATTTAAAATTTATATACTGGGTAATAAAGTAAGTCAGTAAATTTCAGCTGATTAAATTCAGAGAATGTTCTCTGACTGGAGGAAACCCCAAGGATTGGCAAATTAAACAATACACTTTTAAATAGCTGATATGTCAAAGAAAACAATCACAGTAGAAATTAGGAAATATTTCAAACTAAACAATAAGGAAAACTCTACATATGAAAGTTTGTGGGATACATCTAAAGCCATGATTGGAAGGAAATTCACAGCCTTAACTTGAGAAAAGAAGATAACCTAACATGAGCTATCAAGTATCCTAATGAAGAAACAGAATATAGAAGGAAGTAAATAATAAATTTAAGGACAAAAATTAAGGAATAGGAAACAAAAGTATAACTGACAGGAACAACAAAGCCATAAGCTGGCTCTTTGAAAAATTTATAAAATTTATTACTCCCTGGCAGAAAATGAGAAGGCACAAAATACCAATATTTGGAGGGAGCTATGATCACACAGATACAAAAATTAACCCAAAAGGGCTCATAAGCCTAAAGGTAAAACCTAAAGCTGTGAAACTTCTAGAAGATGACATAGCAAAACATCTTTGCAACTTTGGTTTAGGGAAAGATTTCTTAGATACATGTTTCATAAAAAACAAAACAAAACAAAACTGGTAAGTTGGACTTAACCATTATTAAGAACATCAACTTTTCAAAATAGAATGGAAAGGTAGGTCACAGATTGGGAAAAAATACTTGCAAGTCATATACTTTATAAAGGCCTTGCATCCAGAATATATTAAGAACTGTCAACACTCAATGATAAGAAAAACAATCCAATTTTTCAAATGAGCAAAAGATTTAGACAGACACTTCATGAAATTTTATATACAGATGTCAAATAAGCACTTGAAAAAATGTTCAGCACCATTAGTCATTAGAGACATGCAAATTAAAGCCACAGTGAGGTACTACTACATATCTGTTAGAATGTCTAAGATTAAAAAGACTGTCCAACTCTGTATTGGTGAAAATTTGGAGCAACTGGAGCTCTCACACTGCTGGTGTGAAAAAATAGTTTAATTGCTTGGAAAACATTTTGATAGTTCTTAAAAATTAAACATATACCTCCCTCCTACGTAATTCCTTGGTGTTTACCTAACAGAAATGAAAGCACATACCCACACAAGGATCTGTGCATGAATGTTCATGGAAACTTTGCTGTGATAGCCAGAAACTGGAAATGACTAAAATGCTCATCAGCAGGTGAATGGATAAAAAAAGAGCGATACATCCATGCCATGGGATATTACTTGGCAAAAAGAAAGGGAGAGAATTATTGGTACGTGCAACAACATGGATGAATGATCTTAAAATTTTGATGCAGAGTAAAAAAGGCCAGACAAAAAGTGTACTTACTGTATGATTCCATTTGTATAAAATTCTAGAAAACAGAGCTACTCTACAGTGACAGAAAGTAGACCAAGGTTCCCTGAGGATGGAGTAAGGGAAGGCCAGGAGGGAGGAAATATGAAGGGACACAAGGAACTTTTTAGGCATGATGAAAAAATATATTATCTTGATTGTGGTGATGGCTTCACTGGTATATACGTACGTTAAAACTTATTAACAGTACATTCTAAATATGTCCAGATTATTCTATGTCAGTGACATACCAATAAAGCTTTTTTTAATAGGTTAGAGAAAGAATAACCAAATAAATCCAAAATAATATAAGAAAAGAAACAATAAAGTAAGGAATAGAAACTTCTGAAATAGAAAAAAACAGAGAATCTCAGTAAAAACTGAAGCTGTGCCTTTGAAAAGACAAACAAAATAGAGAAAATTCTGATGACTGACTGAAAGAAAAGCACAAAAAATATCAAGAAGAAAGATAAATATTATTAAACAACTTCATGACAATACATTTGAAAACCTAGACAAAAAAAGCAATTTCCTAGAGAACATTATAACGATCTTGACTTAAAATAAAATAATTTAATAGACCTATGGCTATTAAATAATTTGAATTATTAGTTTAAAATAGATCTGCAAAATATCCACTTGGTTGATTTTACAGGCATAAACATTTTTGTCTTCTAATTATCTCTGCTTCCATTTTTCTGATTTCTTATCTGCATATGAGTCACTTTTTCTGCTTCTTCCCATGTCGGGTAATTTTTTATTTGCAATTGCTCACTGTAAATTTTGTGTTGTTGCATGCTAGGTTTTGTTGCCTTCCTTCAAAGAATGTTGGGATTTTTTTTCTTGCAAGAAGTTAAGTTACTTAAGAATCAGTTTGATTATTACAAGGCTTGTTCTTAAACTTAATTAGAGTTGTTTCAGAGTTTGTTCTTGTTTATCTCTGCTACCTGGTTGTGACACTTCTGGAGTCTTCTCTGAATACTCTGAGTGTTCAAAGAGGATTCTCCAATCTGGATCCTTAGAACACTAACATGTTCCAGGCAAGTGTGATTTTGGGGCATAGTTCAGCTTATGGCTTCTCAGTCAATCTTTGACTGGCATTGAGGAATCTATCTATCTATCTATCATCTATCTATCTATCTATCTATCTATCTATCTATCTATCATCCATCTATCTATCTATATCTACCTGTCTATCCATCTATTTATCTTATGGAGCAACACATGCAAAGGCCCTGCGGTACAGAGTTTTAGAGTCTTTCTTGGCTTCTTTGTCTCCGGTTCTGTGCCCTCATTTCCCAGCTGTCTCAGCCACATGAAAATCTGTCTCCTCAACTTATAAGACCACTGTGCTCTGTTTAGCATCCCCCTTTCTGTATCAAACTAAAAAAGGCCTCGAGGTACGAGTTCAAGGTGATTGTTGGGGGTCACCTGTCTCCTTTCTCCCGGGGTTCACAGTTCTGAGATGCCTGTTGTCCAATGTCTGAAAACAGTTGTTTCATCTATTTTGTCCAGTCTTCTAGTGTTTTTGGAGAGGTGTGTGGTGGTGGTGGACGGGGTTTCTGTGGTTGCTTTAATGTGTGATTTCTAAGCAAATTTTCTGAGATTAAATAAAAAGAAATAATTATGAACATATTTTATAAAATTATATATTTTAGAGTTTTCTTCTCTATTATCTGAATTGAGTCTCATCTTCCAGGTGCCTAGTTATAAAGATTTTCTGTTTTTGGACTCTTTTCTGTTCTAACCTTCTTAAATGTAAAAGAATTGACCCTGAAGTGCAATCTGATTAAACTGATATAGTCATTTCCAAGAATGAAATCTGAGTCTTCTAGTTCTGATATACTGAAAGGATATATATCATCCAGGTTACTCCATCATATCCTTATAAAATTGTTTTGATGGTAAGAAACTTATTTGTATATTTCTCTATATTAACAGATTAAAAAGAAAGAAGACATAACAGTTTCAACAAACTCAGAGTAAAAATTTGATAAAAACTAATGATAAAGATGTCTTATCAAACAGGTAATGAAAAAAGTATTTAACTAGAAAATGGCATCTATCAAAATTATATAGCAAATATCATGTTTAATAGTGGTTATCAGAAGCATTCTTTTAATGCCATGAACAAGGTAAATATGCCATCATTATAATTTCCATTAAATATTGCAACTAACACAATGAAACAAAAAAGTATGAGGCAAGAAGATATAAGAATTGGAAAGGAAGAAATAAAACTGTCATTATTTGCAGATGATATGATTGTATACATAGAAAACCCAAGGATCTCTACAGATAAATAATTAAAATGAATAAAGAGCTTGGCAAGTTTACTAGATATAAGATCAATATACATAAATCAGTTCTTTCCTACATACCAGCAATAAGCCACCAAGAATGTAATTTTCAAGATACCATTTATTAATAGCACCAAAACTATAGTGAAGTCAACAGAACAAAAAAGTTTTTACTTTTTGATTAAATGTGTATTCCTGCTAAAAAGAACTAGTCTTTGAAAAATTGCCAGTTCTAAGTCGGAGAAATAGATGGTTAGCAAAAGTACAAGAAGAGCCTAGAATAGTATGTTGTTGTCAGAAATCACAGAAATGCTCAAAAATTATTTGGACAGATCAGAAGGATGTGGGAGGGAGCTTAGATTTAAAACTGTCCAAATTTGGGTCAGTTTGAAGGTCACAAAAAGTATCATTTTTTACTTTACAAAAAGTACCATCTTTAATTACTTCTTGTAAAGTAACGATGGTAATGGATTATAACACTTGGACCAAAAAGGAAACTCATGTGTCCATAGTGATAAGAAAGAAACACATTTGTCGATAGTGGGGAGGCTCTTCTATACAGATGATGGCCAGCTAATAAATGCAGAAAGAAGCTTAAAATGAA
Source organism: Balaenoptera ricei (assembly GCF_028023285.1). Classification (NCBI taxonomy): domain Eukaryota; kingdom Metazoa; phylum Chordata; class Mammalia; order Artiodactyla; family Balaenopteridae; genus Balaenoptera; species Balaenoptera ricei. Next base: position 4,197,981 of record NC_082654.1, on the reverse strand, counting down.
ACATACTATTCTGCAACCACCCCATGCAATTGATTCAGACAAGGATAGTAAACAGATGCCAAAATGACTGGATGGAACCATACAGTCATATGGTTACAAAGTACCACCCCACAGATTGCTTCTTAATTAAAAAGAGGACAAAGCCTCTTTCCAAGAAAGAGAACTAGCAAAACTAACTTAAGCAAGTGATCAAACTTGGCATCACTAATAATGGGACAGGTTGCCTTTCTGTGTCTCTGTATGTGTCATTTTCCTGCCAACAAAGTCTATTAATCTTGAGGAAATAATCATAGATTGTGGGACATTCAGGGATACACCTGGACTGAACCTGGACACTTGAAAAGTGTTAGTTCCATGAAGGAATGTTGTAGTTTGAAATGGGTTAATTGCTATGTTACCCCCAAACTCAACAACTAATACTTGATTGGATCCAAGATGGAGGAAGACTGCTACTGAGAACATATTTTGGACAGCAGAGAAATTTACATGTGAACCATGTATCAGGCAATATTTAATCAGTTTCAGTGTCTCAGTTATGATAATAGTACGGCGATGTAAAAGAAGTTCCTCTTTTATAGGAAATAGATGCAAGTCATTTGGGGATGATGTGTCATGGTTTCTGCAGCTTGCTTTCTAATCATTAAAAGTGATTATGTGGTAAAACATTGATAATGCATGAATTTGGGTGGAGACTACGTGAGTATACATTGTACTAATTTTCTTTTCAATTTTTCTGTAGTTTTAGAAAAATCTGAAATAAAAGGCTTAGAGAAAAAGGGATAAACTGGTGGAAAAAGAAAACACAACCTTAATGAAGAAAATAATAAAACTTACTGGAAGGCATAAAAATAGAACTAAATATTCCATGCTTATAGATGGAAAAACCCAGTATTTTAAAGGTAGCAAGTCTACCCAAAATAATTCTAGTGTGAGTTTGTGGAATCCAGTAAGCTGTTTATAAAAAGAAATGGCAAGATAATATTGAAGAAGGACAAGGCAGGAGAACTCCCTCTGCCTGCTTTTGAGACTATTGATAAAGTTCTGGTAATTAAGATAGGGAGGCATGGTCCATAGGGTCAGGGCAGAAAGCCCAGCGCTTACCTGGGGACTTTATATGTGAGATAAGGAGGCTGTAAGTTAGTAAAAGAGACCGTTACATACACGGAGCTGTGTCAATTGGTTATTCTGAGGGAAAACCAAAGTGAAATTAGATCCCAACCTTAGACATACAGAAAAGTAAATTCTACCAGAATTAAAGACTCACATATAAAAATCAAAACTTTATAACTTTTAGAAGAAACTTTTGGAACATATTCTCATGGCTTTGGAGTAATGAAGGGTTTTTTAAACAAAGTATGAAAACTGCAGGCCATAAAGAAAACAACGGTTGATACATTTGACAGATTTTTTTCAAGGGAGAGGGCACTGCATAGTAAAGAAAATAAAAGCTAAGCTAAGAGAAAACACTTGTAATATGTATTACCAGAATTTTTAAAGAATACTTAAAAATCAATTACAAAAATAGGAACAACCCAGTAGTAAAATGGGCAAGAGGTCTGAAGAGATAATTCATAGCAAGGAAATATAAATCATGAATAAACCTGTGAAAAATGTTCAACTAGGAAGTGGGGTGATGCAAACGGAAACAGTGAGATACTACTCTTCCCATCCATCAGACTGTCAACATTAAGTCATGATACCGAGTGCTGGTGAGGGATGGAGTGCAGGACGCTTTCATACACTGCTTGGGGTGGTAGAAACCATCGCAACCACATTGAAGAAAAACATGGCCCCAGGCAGCACTGTTGAAGATATACACAGTGAGACCAGGAAGACCCACTTCTCTGTAGGGCCCCAGAGAAGCTCTTCTCACGGCCCGTGATGGAAACAGTACACATTTGAAAACCAGAATCCAACAAATGGAAAAGGAAAACACGGTTAACATGCAATTTATAAAAGTTACATGCTATATATCAACATAGAACTATAAGGAGTTGGCTCATGCAGTTACAGAGATTGAAAAGTCACAGGATCTGCAGTTGGAAAGCTGTAGACCCCAGAGGGATGATGGTGCAGTGCCACTCTGAGCATGAAGGACTGAGAACAAGCACAGACCTGGATGTTTACGTTCCAGTGCAAGTCCAAGTCCAAAGGCAAGAGAAGACCAACGTCCCAGCTGCAAGACAGGCAGGCAGAGAGCAAATATGCTCTTACTCTGCCTTTTTGTTCTATTCAGACCTTCAGTGGGTTGGATGAATCATACCCACAAGGAGGAAGACTTTAGCCAACCTACCAGTTCAAATGTTAGTCTCATCCAGAAACACCTCATAGACGCACCCAGAGTAATATTTAACCAAATGTCTGGGCACCAGGCAAGTTGACATACAAAATTCATGATCACTCTGTGTGTCTGTCTGTCTGTCTGTCTGTATCTATCTATCTATCATCTATCTATCTATCTATCTATCTATCTATCTATCTATCTATCATCTATCATCTATCTATCTATCATCTATCTATCTATCTATCTATATCTATCTATCTATCTATCTATCTATCTATCTATCTATCTATCTATCTATCTATCACCTACCAAAAATTAACCACCACTCTGTGTGTCTAACTCTCTACCTATCTACCTACCTACCTACCAATCTACCATCACAGAGAAGAGCACTGTACAGCCAGATAACGCCTTGTCCTGTAATGGAGGACTTTGGCCTGGTTTGGCTCAGGAAAGGCCTCCCTGGGGAAGGACATCTCTGGGGAGAGCGGAGAGAAGGGAGCAACCACATGACTACGTCAATATAATATTTTTCTCCTTCACTTATTCAAATTTTTTTTTAATCCAAAGCAACTGCTAGATTAACAACAGACGGTTTGCCGGGATATTATCAGGTGAGAGCTTAGGAAATTCAAATTGCTCAAATGGTGGTGTATTTGGAGAGCCCTGACTCACCTGACTTTCCTCCCAGAATACGCCAAGGAGAGTTTAATGCCCTCAAGGACTCAAAAAGCTTTTATGGATAACGTAAGGCCTTTTCCACAGTGGCATTCACGGTCCCACTTCTGTGTCCTTTTTTTCCTAACATAAGATTTGTTTGCAGTGGCTACTGTGAGTCACATCTGTCACCTTATCTGACATCCCGAGTGGAGGAAATGGGAAATCCTTTTAAAAAGCTGGTGCTAAAATCCTCTGGCAGCCCTCACCCACTCCAGTCTAGCGCCAGCCCCCATGAGTGTCTCCCTCTCCTGGTCCCCCGAAGGCTTTGAGATTGACAGCTAAACCACAGACTGTCATGGAAATAAAATATAGTTCTAATTTTCCTATTTATTTGTAAAGATTTAAACATGTTTTCCTGCAGCCCTGCAGCAAGCTCAGCTCTGTTCTCTAAAAACTATTGTAAAGTGACGTTTTAATTTTTTTTGAAAAACTGGATTATGGATAACAAAACATGCAGCAAAAGGAGTCATTAAAATGCATATTGTAAAATTGAAACTTAAGTGTCAAGTTTTTATAGCAGTCTGTCAAATGCTTGACAATTAAAATAGCTGTTTTTAAAATTTTAATGAGACACAAAAAGGGTGAAATGTGCATGGAGATTGCACATTTTCAAGACTGCACATTTTTAGCATAACAAGTCCATTCTATATCATTACGGTAATGCCCCATTTGTAAAATTCACCATCTATTTTTAATTAAATTAGTGTATGTCATTTATTATGGGCATTATGTTTATTAATCTTTAATATTTAATTTAAGATGACTTATCTGAGTAAAAGACAACTTAGCACAAACAAGTAGACACCCCGAGAAGTAATGGTTTTGTGGTTCTGAAGGCAGTAAGTATGTTTCATCCTTATTTTTTACAGCTAAAGCTTGAGTAAGTTTAGATGTGTCTTTCCTCTTCTATTACAGAAGAGGAAAGAAATGTATATATTATAATATTGCAGACAAGCGTGCTTCATGACGTCAGCTTCTTGTTGTCCTGAGTCCTGCTGCTTGCGTTTGTTTGAAATAACCATAATCCCTCATTCTCAGACCATTTACTAATTTCCTAAATTCTTCCATGAACAGCATCGCAGCTGATGTCAGGAAATACACGTTTTCTGTCCTCTCTTATATCTAAATAACGGTTTAGTTTATGATGGTCAGAGGGTGGTTTGTTGAAGACGTCATGTGACAGCACATTAGATGCACCGTTTTGGTTGCGTCCTGGCTTCAGTGATTCTTGTCCAAGCAGCTCAGAGAAGGAGGCCCGTTAACTGGCCCTTCTTGCACACGGGAGTACGGGTGGGAGCATCCTTCATCACTAGTAACGTTGCTCCTCTTCAGAGAGCTTAGACTCTGTCTTGTTACTTAGAAATATATTTAGAATCCTGACTTGGTTTCATTGAGGTGATAACGATGAGAAAAACCCAGTGGTGGCTATAGGATGGTATGAGGAAGGATGTCTGTTTAAGATTTGCCTCTGCTTCTTTATTCCTTCATCTGGTGAACTGAGGAGGACTCGTGTATGCGTGCATGGAAGTGTGTGTGTGTGTGTGTGTGTGTGTGTACATGTGTGGATGTGCCCATGTGATCTAAAAGAAATGCAGATATTGGGGGCCTCATAGGGTCATCTGGACTGTGCTCCAACCCCCAGGGGTGTGCTGCAGAGTCCGTGGGGCAGCCCTGGAGCTCTACCCCCTTCTCTGCCTATGGCCACAGCAGTACTTGAGACCAACTTCGGAGTAAAGACCTTAAGGGAACCCTCCTACACTGTTGGTGAGAACATAAATTGGTGCAGCCACTATGGAGAACAGTATGGAGGTTCCTTGAAAAACTAAAAATAGAGCTACCATGTGATCCTGCGATTCCACTCCTGGGCACATATCCGGAGAACACCATAATTTATAAAGATACATGCACCCCAATACTCATTGCAACACTGTTCACAACAGCCAAGACATGGAAACAACCTAAATGTCCAACGACAGAGAAATGGATAAAGAAGATGTGGTACATATATACAATGGAATATTACTCAACCATTAAAAAGAATGAAATAATGCCATTTGCGGTGACATGGATGGACCTAGAGATTATCATTCTAAGGGAAGTAAGTCAGACAGAGAAAGACAAATATCATATGATATCACTTATATCTGGAATCTAAAAAAATGGTACAAATGAACTTATTTACAAAAGAGAAACAGACTCACAGACTTAGAGAAGAAACTTATGGTTACCAGCGGGGAAAGATGGGGGGTAGGGATAAATTGGGAGTTTGGGATTTACATGTACACACTGCTATATTTAAAGTAGATAACCAACAAGGACCTACTGTATAGCACAGGGAACTCTGCTCAATATTCTATAATAACCTAAATGGGAAAAGAATTTGGAAAAGAATAGACGCATGTATGTGTATAACAGAATCACCTTTCTGTACACCTGAAACTAACACAACATTGTTAATCAACTATACTCCAATATAAAATACAAATTAAAAAATAAATTTAAAAAAGAATAAATTAATTATCATATTAAAAAAAATAAAGACCTGGGTACCTTCTCCTCAGCATCAAATATAAATTAAAAAATAAATTTAAAAAAGAATAAATTATCATATAAAAAAAAATAAAGACCTTGGTACCTTCTCCTCAGCATCAAATGCACACTCAGCACATCTTCTGCTCCTAGAAGTGATGCTTCTCAATATAATCATCTTGGTGAAGGAACAACCCAGGCCAAGGAATCTAAAGAAGCAAAGACCTAATTTTCCTGTAAATATCAGCAGGATACCAAAGTGAAAGCGGGGCGGCAACCCAGGAGCACCCACGGATCAGTATCTATTTCCCATCATCTGTTTCCAACTTCAGATGGAAATGTGAGTCTCAAACTTTGCTGATTTCACTTGGAGACCTAAAAGCATGTTGTAATTATTTCCAAATAAAGGCAACTTGTTTTGTAAATACGACCAGTAGAGTGATTTGCATTTACTGTATTTAACTCAGCACATCAATGGATAGTTACATATTCATTTGGTTGGAGGGAAAATTGTGCACTTGCAATTGCTATTGTTTTATGAATCTATGAATAGCTCAGAATTCGTAGAAGCCAAGATTCCATGTGCATCTTCAATTTTATTTCCTCACAGATAACAAGAATCCATATCAGGGAGTGAAGGTGGAAATCACTCACAACTTGTAACCTCTCTGTGGTATAAGTTGGAAAGCTAACTACCTTCCATAGCGTAACTGGGACACTCCGGACAATTTCACGTGGAGAAGCAGCTGATAATAACAAATAATGGCTTGGCTGGTACCTTTGCCCAATCTCTTCATCTCTGGTTCTGATTACTGTTGGGTCAAATCCACAGAGAGACAGTTCCATGTCGGCAGCAAAAACAGCTACGAGTGGGGCCTCCGAGATCTGACGGCGCCTCGTATACACAGACTCAAATCCTGGACCAATCTCAGACATCTGGAAGACAACTTTGACCATGGGGATAAGCAAATGGGGCCTCTGCACGGGACTTTGGCTTGGATCCCAAGCATTTTCCCTTGACGGAGAGACCTGGAAGCCCTGGGCTGAGCAACAGTAAGAAAGCAAAGTGATCAACCAAGAATGATCAGGCCCAGTGGTGGCATCAAGAAGTCTTAGCCATTTGTGGAGGAGGAAAGCACCAGACAAATTAAAAAAAAAAAAAAAAAAAATAGCCAGAGGAATTAGGAAAACAAAACAAATGGGGCCATTTTGTGCGGGGACAAATGGCCCTACACACGTCAGCACCTCCTGAGGGCACCCTGTAAACCAGAGCTCAGCACCATAATTGATGGTGCTAATTATGGCCTTGTCATTAGGGGAAGTTAAATGATGTTCAGACTCTGCTTAATTATGTTGTTCTTTGTAGGGGCGCATATGCTACCTTTTATAAAGTTTTCCATACAAATGGCTATAATTTTTGAAGTTCCTGATGTTACCCGGAAAACTTAGTTACCCAGAAAACCAATTTCTCCATCCTGCCTCATTCCCCAAAGAAGACACACAAATGAGACATCTTTGGAGCTCAGTTCATTGGCCCATTACAATGCACCAGATAGATGAGAAGAGTCCAGCAAAGGGTATAGATGGCTTCAAGGGAAGCCCTCACTTGGGCAGGCTGGAGGGCAGAGAATAGACCACCCACACCCCTGGTTCCAGAGCAGCCAGACCTCGAAGACCCACGCGGGTGTTTCAGGCCCTCTGGTCTCACTGGAAGACTCCCCCTCCCCCTCAGAACGAAAATCAGAAGATGGCAGCTTTCCAGAAAGCTGAACAGTGGTGCAGGAAGAAGCTGGACTTCAGGAACAGCACAACTGGGGGAGCTCCAGGTCTCCTTACTCCAGGTTCTGGGAGCTACTTAACCTCCTGAGCCCAGTTTTCTCATGTGCAAATGGGAGCAGTGACTCTGCCCTGAGGGTTGAAGGTTTGCCTGGAGGCCTCTTATAATAACAGGTGAAAGTGCCTGGTCTGTGCCAGCCTTTGTGGGCTCAAGACAAGTCAAGGTACTTTCTTCCCCTTTTCCTGGTGTCACAGGCTGTGAGGAGGGGGTGGGGTGCTTGGCAGGTGGAAAGTTACGCTCTGGGCTGTGCCAGCAGAGCTGGGTCAGCTTCTTCCATGGAACGTGGCCATGGGGTGACTGAGGGCCTGTCACACAGAAGTCACCAACCTCGGCTTTGGAGTCAGATGAACTTGGGTTGACTGTATTATTATATGTTCACTTATTATATCCACGTATTAGGTGTGATCTTGGGCAAATGTTGCAGAGGTCGCTAAATGCCACCCAACATTAATTCGCCCTTCTTTCTTAGCAGTAGAACCCAGATTTTATTTGGGGTAGCAATGTGCCCAGGTAAAAGGAGATTTTCTCAACTTTTTTTTTTGTGCCAGCTAATGAGATACAAGCAGAAATATTGAGAGGGAAGGCTGTTAAAGATTGTTGACCTAGTTGAGAGATGAGTCTGTGTCTTCCTTTTCTCTTTTCCCTCTTGCTGCTCATTGGAATATAGACATAAAGGTTGGCACTCTGGCAGCTATTTGGGGCCATGAGGTGAATTTGTAGATGGAAGCTGGATGCTGAGGATGACAGCTGAAAGATAAAAGGAACTTAGGTCCCTGATGGCTTCATGAAGCTGTCAAACCAGCCTTGAACTGCTTTCCTTTGAATTTAAATGAGAGACTAAGAACTCACGTGTTACAGCCACCAATACTAGGATTCCCTTTTCACTGAGCTGAATCCAGTCCTAGCTAATACAATAAGTCACTGGGTTTGTGGCCTTTCTGCTTCTGGGAGCAGGTAGAGAGGGGAGGCCCAGGGGGCACTGCTGGATGCTGGTGGTCTCTGCAAGCCTGCTCAGCCAGTGGCAAGGATGAGGGCCTGACAGGTGTGCAAGAGAGCTCAGGAGCACAGATAAAGAGGCCAGAGAACGGAAACCTGGGCAGAAGATGCTGGACAGTAGGGCCAGAAAAAAAAACTAAAAGGGGTGTCGGGGAGAGCTTGCGGCAGCTTTCTCTCTGAGTGGGTTAGGGGCTCCCTGGAGACGTATGTCCAGGACTCTGGGGTATCCACCCATGGGGGAGGAGACCCGAAGAAGGAAGCCTGCCAAATATTTGCATTCATGTTGAATAGAGAGGTATTTTTCTTTCCCTTTCCATTTATTCAAAGCAGTCCCACATACATGAGTTCATTTAAGCTCACATCCACCCCGTTAGAGAGGGACTCTGAGGGGTCAAGTGTTTGGTTCAAGGTCATGGAGCTAGTGAGTAAAGACACGCGCCTTCTGTTCTAGGCCCAGTGTTCTTTCCTCTCTGTCACCGCTGCCTCATTAATTCATGAGTGCTCAGCTCTGCAGGGACTTTGCACCGGGAGAGCCAGCAAGAGCTCGCCAGAAATGATTTCTTGATGAAGTAAAAGGGGCGGGCTCTTCTCACCTGACTTTAGACCTGAAAAAAGCACAGCTTTCCAGAATCTGCAAGAACTTCCACCAGGAAGCAGAAAAGGACACTGCTGTGCTTGGGCCCCCCCCCCCCCCCACACACACACACACACAGGGGAGGGCTTATCTCCCTGCTCTTCTCATATTCCTGGGCTGACATCCTGGGCGACCTGCAGGGGCCGGGGTGAGGTGGCAGAGAGGGCACGGGACGTTGGCACCGACCTCACCCTAGCTGGGGAGCCTGGTGGCAGGTGGGGAGTGACAGGAGACTCCTGTGGAAATAGAAGGGCCCTGCGTTTGTGACCCAGGGTCTAGGAAGACCACCCAGTGGCCATGGTGGTATTTCAGGGCACGGGTTTGGAATTCGGTATGCAGTTGGGGTCCCTCTTAGGAGGAGAACGTGGGGAAAGAAGCATTTGCTAACAAATTGATACGTGAGTTTATTTATTCATTCATCATCTCACTTACTGAGCACCCATCATAATCAAGGCGTTGGGGGCACAGGGGAGAGAATTCTGGCCTGTCACCTACTCACCAGACAACCCTGGATGTGCCCCTTCTGCGGGCCTCAGTCTGCCATTCTTCCAGCCTTAATTTTCTGCAAACCCCATGGCATAGCCCCTCTCCTTCCAAATAAAGTTGAGTGCTTTGGACATTCTGTCACCGGGGCTCTGTAATTGGCCACAGGGACTCTGGGCCTCAGCTTGACTCCGCCGGGAACCCCTCCCTGCCCCCTCACCACCCCGAGAAGGAAGAGGAGCTGGTGGAGACACTTTCCACACTCTGCTCTCCCTGACCTACCCCCGAGAGGTCTTGGAGAGGGGTGGGGGCTTGTAGAGGGCCCATGACTCTGATCTCGTCCTTCCCAGACCCAGGTGTGTGGAAAGGACAGCACTGGGCTGATTTAGGGGAGCTCCTCCTCCCTGCTGCAAGGGAGATGAAGCACAGGCCAGTGCAGGGCCCCCGTGACGCAGCCTCGGTCCATATGGTGCATGACCACCTTCAGGACGGGGCCCGTAGTACTCGTGGGCTCAGGGGGTTCTGACACTGACACCCTTTAATGGATTAAGAAATGAAAACCAGAACATTTTTAGAGATAGGCTAGAAGGCACAGAAGGACTGTGTGAGTGAAGGCTAAGGGCAGAGGCTGGCAGGGCCAGCATCAGGGCTACTTAACTTCCCTGGACCTACCTGTAAACCTAGGATGCTAGTAACGATACCAGCCATGCCGACAGCCTCGTCTGCTGTAAGGATTAGAAGTGTAACCTGTGTACAGTGTTCGGGACGCGGTCCCAGCACAGGTGTCAACATGTACTGGTTCCTCTCACCCTCTTCCTCAGCATCCTCATCCTCGTCACCATCATCGTCTTCATCATAGTCTTTGGTGGGGCAGCTCTGGGCATAAGCGGATCCCTGGATTCTGAAAAAAAATGTCAAGCCTTGCCTTGGTGCGGAATTTAGACTCAGATCCTTGCTTCGGTTTCAGGTGCTTCTGGAACTCCTGGGCTGGGATCCTGGCCCCAGGGTCTGTTGGACCCAGGCTGTTGTCCCCATGAACTGGTTTCCTCCCTGAGGTCTCTCCTGTCCCTGGTTTCTCCCTCTGGGAACGTGGTCCTCTCCTGCCACTCACCTCCCTCCTCCAGCCTGCCCCTCATCCACACTGTGCTGTATCCGGGGGCACCCGGGGGAGGGATTGTCCCACACAAGCAAGTGGAACTGAGAATGCGGGTGACTCCCTCCCAGGTGCCTGGGCTGCCCCGCGGGGCCCTGACCACACTCGCCCTGCCTTAGCCCAGAAGCCGCCGTCTCACGTCCACACCCCAGCTAGCCAGGCAGATGGGGCAGAGAGGATGAATAATTAGCCTCCACGCCACTGGGTTCAAGCTAATACTCAGAACCAGGTATGACATCAAATCATTTCCAGGGGGACAGAAATGTCATGAAGACGGGGATGGTGCCGAGAGGCCGCTGTCAGAAGCAAACAAGAGAAAGGGTATTAACCCTTCCAGGGGTGAGCGGCCCTAAAGGCTGTTTTCCTTAGCTACAGGCTGGAAACCACTTCTCTGTGAGGCTGCCACCCTCAAAACCAGTCCCTGGGGGGCTCAGGAGCCTACCTCAGGCCTAAAGACTTGTTGTTTTTCTTTTCTACAAAGTCTGCGATTTCAGGGTCTATTTGTGTCTATTATGCAGAAAGACATCCCTGCCAGCTGCAAAAAGCCTGGGACCGTGAGCTTAGAAATGGAAATTTCCCCTCCTCATCCGGCAGCCACCAGCCCAAGTGATCCCTGAGGGGGCTGTGGGAGCAGGAGGCCCCAAGACAGAAAGTCTTGCAAAGCACAGAAAAGCCTGTTCTTGGAGTCTTGATTACATAACAAAAACAGAAATGCTGCTGGCACGGTTCTGAGTGTGCTGCTGGCTGTGGGGGGAAGCGCCCCAGCCCCTCTGGCCAGAGCACGCGGTGGGAAGAGGCACGGCCGGTCCCCGCCTCCCCGGCTCCCAGCACCCAGCTTGACCCCCAGAGGAGCTGCCCCCGCCCCTAGCTCCCCGGCAGCCCCTTCCCATCCCAGGGAGCAGCCGGGGGTGGGGGGGGGGGGGTGGGGGGGGTGGAGAGTGGGCCTCCGGCCTGCCTGTGCCTTCCGGCCTTTGTCCTGCTCAGCACACTTCCCCTTCCCGGGTCCTACCAATCCTTCAGGTCGATTATGCTACAAATGTGTGCTGCGTGTGTGTGTGTGTGTGTGTGTGTGTGTGTGTGTGTGTGTGTGCGTGTGCGTGTGTGGTGCGTGCGTACGTGTGCGTGTGCGCAAGAGAGAGATATCGACCAAAAGAGAAAAAAAAAACCTGACGCTGGGTCTGTTGTTCAAAATGTGGTCCAGGTTTCGCATTTGGTGATTGCTTCTTTCTCAACTGGGCTCCTGCCCCCGTGCTTCTGTGTCAGATTTTCCTGGCAATTTGGCGGAGCTATTAATGCATTAATTGAGATGAACACCCTGACGTGCTGACACATTCGGGAGGCTTATTAAGAGCCGGAAAGTGTGTGTTGCCGCACGAGCCTTTCCAAAGTGAGCCGAGTCCTTCTTCCTTATGGAGAGGATGGCGGAACCTTGATTAAATTATCCAAAACCCTCATCAAAGAACCAGAAGCTTTGAGTCAGAGGAAGGATGCTGGGCCGGCAGGTGCTTAAAAGCAACACGAAACAGGAGGACATCAGCGGATTCAAAGTGGTGTAGACTTTGGCAGCCTTTAAGGACTGGAATGGCCCAGAACCCCCATTGCTCAATTGGACAAAGTGACCAATTAACTATGTAGAGCCTGGAGATGGGGCCATCGCTCAGCTGCCTTTACTCTTATTTGGATAAAGTATCCAAATATTGTAATATATAGATACATATCCATTTGAGGTTTGTTGTGTGATAAAACAATATTTGATGCTTTCGGAGGCTGGGAAAATATTAAAAGCAGGAGCTCTGTGATTTTAAAATTTCATTACCGAGGTTTCAGCTTTCTTTTCTCTTCCCCTAATCTCTCCTTCTGCTGTGAGAGGCTGCACAAAATAATAATTAGGCAGGACGTGGGAATGTGGCTCCACGGGAGGGCGGGGGGGGCCTGGGAACCGGCGAGCAGAGGCTCAGCCAGCAGGGAGCGGAGGGGACCCCGGCCCCATCAGACGCAGACCACGGGGCTTCCTGCGAGCAGGGCCTGGGCTTGGCCGGGGTCAGTGACCCAACCAGCCTCCCGACCTCATTCTGCAGTCACGGGCGAGCCGGGCAGGAAGGGCTGCCCCCTGTGGAAGCTCGGGCTGCCCATGCAGGACCGGGGCCAGGCAGCTGGGCAGCGGGGGGTCCCTGTGCTCCCGCTGGGCTCAGCCACCAGGACTGTGGACCGGACTCCTGTTCTTTGTGCGCATGAAGTCAGGACCCCGGACCTCTGGATCCAGGATGTCAAGGTCTCTGAATGCAAACAAGTGAACCCACGGTGGCCAAGGTCTCCACGTCCGGCCCTTGTCCTGTCACACGGAGACTGTGGCTACAAGACAATTTCTAGTTCACTCCCTGAGGCCACGACTGAATCGCTCAGCTGTTCACAGCAGTTCAGTTGTGTGGATGTTTGGCGGGGAGCAGAGGGGGGTTATCTTTCCATCTGGCAGACGTGCCCCTCCTCCATCTCTCTGTGGGCTTCCCGCCTGTTCTGTCCTCTCCCGGCCCCTCCTCTGCCTCTTCTTCCTCCCCATCCTCTTCTCCGGCCTCATTAGAACCTGTGTCCTGACTGGGCATCACCTAATCAGTACCTACTAGAAGACTCCAGTCAGAGCTGGATGAAATTAAACCTTCTCCTTCAGTGATGCATTTGTGATTTGAAAAAGGGTCCTTTCCCATTAATTAACAAAGAACACGTAGTTATGTGGCCCTGGAGAGGAAGGGTGGAGAAGAGTTGGGGTTGATGGGAACAGCAATCAAGAACAGCTGTAGTGGTTTCCGGGGCCAGAGGATCCCACCTGGGAGGGCTCTGCCCATTCTGTACGGTAAATCTCATTAACACGGGGGCGTGTCTCCTTCCTTCTCTGGGGGCACTTACCGCTAAGTGGGCGACACTCCATTATATTGGTACTTGCAACCACGTTGATACAACGGGCCCTTTTGAGGCTGAGATCCCAGATGGCTGTGGAAGTGTTATCTGAGGTCCAAGCACAGTCGCTGGTTCAGAGACGGAAGACCCGCCCAAGCTGGTCCTTGGCCGTGGCGGGGGCAGCTGTGGAAGCTGCTCCAGGTTCACTTGGCTTGTCTTAAAGCACAGATTCTTCTCAGTCCTTGATAAATAAAACCCATTGTGTCAACGCAGAGAGTAGGGTTGAAAAAGGACTTGTATAACTGAGAGATGGTGAGAAATATTCAGCGAGTAACCCCGCTCCTGGACCTCTGCCTCCCAGACAGGGCTGTGGAGGGACCAGGCTCAAGCTTCACGTGCAACCAAGGCAGATGGAAGTTCTTGCCCTGGGCAACTTAGCTTGGTCAGGACACATGCTCACTGCTCAGAGCGCTGCTCCGTTGCAGGGCTTTTCAAGAATGTAAGGAGAGGAGAGGCACCGTCTTTCTTCTCCACATACACGCAACGCCAAGAACAGTGCCATTCACATGGCCAGCAAAGGAGGACCACATGCGGGCCAGCGGACAGTCGGAGGGAGAACCTGCGGATTGAATGCTCAAGGTCATTCATGTATTAGACAGGAGGGCAAAGTCCAGGCAAGAGTTTGAGTGAACATTATGCACGTGTTTATGTTAATCAGATTGGAAAATAACTATCCGCAGGTTGGTTCAGCACATTTCAACAAAGTCATTGCGAGTGATAAAGACGGTGGCACTAGCAGTAATGAACGTTTCTGTGACACTCTCATGTCAGTGGCCTTCACGACAGTCCTGCAGAGTCACTCGTGGTATCAGACCTGTTTAGCAGATGAGAACAGTCACGAGATTAAGTGCCTTTTGCCTAAGGCCGCAAAGCCGACACACGGTGGGGCTAGTCCTGCAAACAGTCTGCATCTGTTCGAACTCCAGTTCTCCACAAGGCGCTGGGCTGAGCACCAGAGAGACATGGACGTAGTGATGGCATCCATCGGCTCGCTGCCTTTCTGCATCCTTCTCAGAGAGTCTTCTGTAGGCTCCAGGAGTGGACAAGTGCCCCCTGACCAGGCATGTCATCCCCCAACAAGGCATGGGTTTCTTCATTGGCCCCTCTGATCCCTGGGGCACCCCCTGAGTACTGGAGGTCCTGGTGCAGCTGCTGCATCCAATCTCCCAAGGGGTCCGTGCAGTGGGCATGGCTGTGTGCTGATTCCTCTCGTTCTCCAAGGGGCCCTCCCTGGGGCTGGAGGTGCTGGGTCCAGGTCCAGCTCTGGCGGCACCGCTGATGTAAGTGTGGTGGAAATCTCCCCCTGCAACCTATACTGCAAACTCTATTTTATAAGAAATCTTTTTGTTCTTCACGATATTTATTATTTAGTCATCCTCATGGACAATGGCAGCTCTCGGCTCTAATTTACTTTTCTTTTTGACTTCTTTAGAGAGAGCAAGAGAAATGCCCTTCTGCCTAGCAAGCTAACAAAACTGTCATTTTCAGTTTGCAATTACATGTTCTATCTGCTCACGTGTTGGACCTCCAGCTTTTCAAGGGGAGGGTCCTATTCGTCATCTTTGTCCCTGTCTGTCCCTGGCGCCCACACAGCGGGGACACTGTGGGTGAGCTTGGTGCCCTCCACGCCGAACCAAACAGCCAGGGCTGCGTCCCTAGCCTGTCTTCAGAGGCGACCACAGGAGGACAGAGGGGCCGCCCAAGGGCTGTGTTGGGGTCCAGGCCGTTCCGGCATTAGAGGCGGACTCCAGGGCCGGAGTCCGCAGTTGGAATGATCTTCTTACCACTGGGTGATAACTTGTCCCAGCTCCAGCGCAGCGGTTGAGGGTGCAGGCTTGGGAACTAGACCGGCATGAATTAAAACCCCAACTCTGCCAGTAAGGATCCCTGACTTTGGGAAACCCACTCCGCCTCTGAACTCAGCATCCTCTGCCGTAAAATGGGGTGACTGCGTTGAGCCCACAAGGTGGTTGTGAAGATGAACGGGCAGTGCCCGGGGTGCCCACAGTCGTGGTGAGAGTTATTGCCATGCACGGAGCAGGGCAGGAAGAGGGGAGGCCGGGAAGCCGGTGAACTTCTGAAGAGAGGCCCCCTCCTGCGGCTGCCACCTCCAACACACTGGAGATGGGAGTGGGCGTGGACCACAGGGACCTCTCCCTCCGCCTGCGTGTTCATGTCCCTGCTTCTACCCCTTTGACACCTGAATATGGGACGAATGTGCCTGAGCTGAGAACTGAGGACTGACTAACGCTTGCTTCAGGGGTGACCCCCTTTCTAGGCTGGGCACTGGAGCTGGAAGGGGTCACACCCGCAGGCTCAGACCAGAGGGGACCCCCGCAGGGAGATGGGCCTCTGCTGCCCCCTTGCGCTTGGGCTGGAAGATCCCGACAGACAGAGAGTCAGGGGTGACATGAGCCAGGGTGGGGACAGGACTCCCTGTGGATCTGACAGCCGGCTCCAGAGACAGCCTGGCCGGGTGCTCGTGGTTGAGTCTACGTACAGTCGTATATAATTATACACTTGCTTTTTTGGTAACCATAATGCTATATTTTTTCCATGAAAAAGGCCATAAAACAACAACAGTAATAATAACTCTGCTTGCTTGGCAAATAGAGGAGGACAGGTATATTTTTCTCTTTGGAGTTTTGGAGTTTAAACACCGCCATCTTTATTTCTCCTGTCACCTAACTTCTTCTGTAATAACACTGTTCCCTTAGAAATGCTCCATAAACCGCCCCCTCGCTTCCCAGGCCAGTCCTAGAGCTCCCAGAGTAGAACACCGAGACCCCAGATTAGAGGGGGAGGGGGATATTTTAGGACCAGTGTGAAAATGTTGTTGCTGCAGCTCTAAAGTAAGAAGTGAAATTGCTCCCATATTGGGTATTGATACCCTTTGCACGGCAGAAGCATTCATCTGAAATGCGTTCCTTGGCAGGTGGAATGGCGCCAGGCCTGGGGACCACGGT
Organism: Balaenoptera ricei; assembly: GCF_028023285.1. Taxonomy (NCBI): domain Eukaryota; kingdom Metazoa; phylum Chordata; class Mammalia; order Artiodactyla; family Balaenopteridae; genus Balaenoptera; species Balaenoptera ricei. The sequence continues at coordinate 4,181,427 of NC_082654.1, read as the reverse complement.
GGAGGGATGGTCAGATGGAGAGAGCTGGGGCTGAGGGCAGCCCTGGACTTGGAGCCTGAAGAAGATGGGAAGTGGGCAGGAAAGGGGTGTGAGTGTTGTCTTCACAGAGGATAGAGCTTCTGGTCACCTGGATTCCCAGTGCCTCGTGGATGTCCCAGGGTGGGAAGTGTTTCTCCGGCTGGGGTGCTCTGGGTGCCCAGCTCAGTACACCAGCTTGGCCCCCAGGGGGCCTGGGCCAGGGTGGCTCTGGACACCTGAACTCATTTCCAACCCACTGTCACTTCTGAGCTGCCTGATTGCTCTCCTGGCTGACCTTCAACAGGCTTTAAGTCTTACTTTTCCTGAGCTTCCAAACTGTCCATCAACTTATCTGTGATTTAGAAACAGGAATTGTATGTAACAGGAAGCGGCCTTCCTAAGGAATCTAGAGAGTGAATCCTTTTAGAAGATCAACTATTATTTCCAAGGGCACATGCCTAGCCAGCAACCTAGTAAGAGCTTCCACCCAGGAGAGTGGTTTCTAAGTCAGGTCGAATTCCCCTGCACCCGGCTGGAGGGGTGGTTATTCACGTAATTCACCCAACTCTGGGTAAACCACCATCCTATTCTGCAGAAAGGTTTGATTGCAGGTTTCTGCTCCCTCACAAGGCAGCTTCAGATGAAATAATAATGAACTAGGGGTGCTTGGACCCCCCTTGCTCAGCCTCCTGGGCTGGGGACCGAGTGGCACTGAGAGTGGGAATGGGTTCGTTTGGTTTGGGCTGTGGTGAGAGGCCCCTCCCCTGCCTGGCTCATCCCTTTGGAGGCCCCCAGCGGGCTGGACATTCCAGGCTTGGCTGAGGTCTCCGTGAGGCTGCCTCCTTGCTTCCTCTCGGAGTGAGCTCAGCTGGTCCCCGCCGACACTCTTCCAGAGACCCTCCTTTGTGAAGCCTTTCTGGACCTCTTGAGGCTCTGTCTTCTCCTCCTGCTGCCACCTGCTTCTCTTGGAGCCCTGAGCACCTGATTGGCTACGTGACTACCTCCATCCCTAGAAAGGGGTTTCTGGAAGAGGATGACCTACCTGTCTTGTTCCCTACTGTATCCCCACGTCCTGACCCCCAGCAGCATGACGGAAATTCCAGTAGTTTCTCATGTTAGCACCATACTGGCATCTATCAATCACTGAAGTGCCAGGCACTGGGCTAAGAATTTAACATCTGACGCATCGTTTATCTCCGCGCCGCCACAGTAACTTCATCGTCCTGAAGCCCCCGTGGTACTTCCTCTTACAGTGAGGAAGCAGAGGCACAGAGAGCTCCTGAACAACAGTACCCAGGGGGCAGAGCGAGGGAGGGATGGAACTGGAGTTTGAACCCTGGAATCTGACTGCCAGCCAGGTGTGTCCTAAATCAATGGGAGAGCACCCAGTAGGTGTGGGGGGACCCCCCAGCACAGGAACGAGTGGACAGAAGGACGCTGTCGGCCAGGAATGCAGCAAAGAGGGACACACTCTGGGCCCCAGAGGCCCCCAGCCCAGCAAGACTGCCCTGCCCAGTGGGGTTTCCTGAGGGCCAGAGCCGACAGCTGGCCACGTGTCCTTTGGTGTTATTAAATAGGGAGTCGTGTCACTGTAGCCCTGGTGAGTCTAGAAGAGACTTGGAGGCAAGCATCCTGCTTCCTCTGTGAGAGCCCAAACCCCATCGCCCTGGGCACGGGGACCCCAGGGACAGCCAGCCCAGAGCCCGAAGGACCCCAGCATCCCTGCTCGCCCTGTGAGGGCCGCCTGCTCGCCCTGAGTCAGGCCACCGTGTGCCATTCCAAATGGGCTGGCTAATGGGCCCGCATCTATTATCATTAGCGCCTCTCCGCACACAGGTACATGAGGGGCTGCCAGGCGCCGGCTGCGGCTCGCTGAGCGGGGGCCACGCTCCGCTGCAGATGAGGATGAGGGACACCTGCTCCAGGGCTGGCGGCTGCCGCCATCATCCTTCACATCTCACGCGACACTTGTTCTGTCGGAGCACGGAGCCGGCGCGGGTGGGAACAGCCTTCTGCCAGGTCTGCCCAGGCCCTGCCTTCCCCGTGGTCCTCGGCTCAAGTTCAGCTTTGAATGGCTTTTCAAAGAAGCCTTTTAAAAACGTATTCGTTGCATATTAATCATTCAGTCATTATGTTAAGGGCTTAAAAAGGAAGATTAAAACAAAAACTTTGCCTCGAAAATAAAATTTTTTGGCAATTAAGATGGGGTCACGCAATATTCATTGCCTACGAATGGCATCCAACCTCCGCCACACCATGTTGATACGTGTTTTCTCGGGATCTGGGGGCAGAGAATGGGGAGTGGAGGACCAGCTTATGGTTGGGGGCAGCCAGGAACCTCTTCTCTTCTGGGGCACACATGACGCCCCTAGATCGTAGAGGGGGCTCACATTTTCTAGACAAAGGCCGGCATCCTGAGACAGTGCCTGGCCCTGTCCCAGCCCTGGGCCTGGCTCTCAGGAGTCGGGTGGCCTCGGCAGGCGCTGACCTCACACACCATCAGTACCATCTCCAGGGAGCCCTTTGGGCTTCCCTGGCCTGTTTCTGCCCATGTGTGTGGAAACCTCAAAACCACACACACACACACACACACACACACACACACACACACACACACATACACACACACATCTATTTTTTTCTACTAGTTGAAGAGTCTTTGTGTCTTTGTACCTGCGAGCTGGAAAACCCCAAGCTCCTGTGGAGTTTATTTTGGCTTACCTGGATTCTGACCTTGGCCCTGGCTGGTGTCTGGGGACTGGGACCCTTTCTGACAGCTCTGGAAGTTTCCCCAAAAAACCTGTGGAGGAAAGGATGCCAGCTCCCCTCTGGCGGGGCGTGGAGAGACTTTTGGGATCCAGAAAGAAAGAATGTTCAGGTCAAGGGGAACTGAGCTGCCTGAGGCTGAAGCCACTGCTTGCCCTTCCTGCCTCTTCCAGCCAATGCCTCCGGGGAGGGCTACCCACCCCGCCTTCCTGGCCAGGCCCTGTGATGACCCTTTCCTGCCGGGCTGGCTTCCAGCAGGCAGAGCCCCCTGGGCTGTAGTTTGCCTCTTGGGCACTTCTGTCTGCTCCCTCTTAGTCCCCAAACACACCACCCCCCCTTGGAGAACTGGACCATGTCTTGCAACCTGGGCTTCCCAGCCCCTTTCACAGACACACTCAGGGGCTTGGTGATGGTAAATGCAATTTTGACATGGAGGCTTCAGACCAGGCAGGGCATCGAGCCCGGGTTTGGGTATCAGCAGACCTCAGCTGACTTGCAGTTTTGACTGTATTTTCCTGGCTGTGTGTCTTCAGGTGACTTATTTCACCTCTCTGGGCTTGGGTTTCTCCGCTTGTAAGTGGAGACACTGATAACCTTCCTTTTAAGGATATCGTGAGGATTTAACAGGTCATGGAAAATGCTCAATGAACAGGCACTCCTCTCTTCTATTCCTTTAAAGGTGAGCTGCCTCTGCTCGTTAGGGCTGTTCTCAGGAAACAATCTGATATCAGTCATTTACACTTTAGCATAAATTTAAGAGGGGGGCATATCCTGAACGGGAGTTTGAAGTTTGAGATTGCCATAGCTGAGAATACAAGATGGTTCTGTCTGTGACCTTGTAGGCATTTGCCTTCTGGGGTGGAGGCGAGTGGCTTACTAGGCAGAGGGCTTCCTGGGGTGGGGGTCACACCCCACTACTCAGGCTAATGTTTGAATGAACTTCAAGGGGTGCCTGAGGCTTAAAGGGAAACTTACAGAAGTCTGGGTATGATGACTGGGGGACTTGCAGGAAGGGTCTCAGAGGGGACGGGTCTTTAAGGAAGCAGCTTCCAGGGTCCTTCTCCAGGCTTCCTGCTGAACACCCCATGCACACTTCCCTGTGGGGTCCCCTCCCCTCTGTCCCCAGTGCTGTCTGTCCCAGTTAGCTCCATCATTTAGTTCCTATTTCCTGTTTGGACCTGGAAAAGATCAGATTCATCCTAAGAGTAAAACTCTATAACCTTTTGAAAACCAGCAGTTAAACATTAAATGAGGCATGGCATGACCACAATGGTCCTGACTGCGAGTGTGCAAGTGTGTGTGTGTGTGTGTGTGTGTGTGTGTGTGTGTGCGTGCACTAGAAAGACATGCCAAGACTCCAGTGAGGTTTTCCACCAATGACTAAAGCCTTTCTTTGACTTTTCAGGCATATTGTCAAGTATTTAAAGAAAGACTGTGTTCCTTTCATTGTTCTTTAGCCACTTTGCTTGGAGAGCAGGTCACTTCCTTTCCTCTGTCCTCGCCACCCAATTAGGCACTGGGTGCTTGGGTTGGGGAGGAGACGCTTTCGTCCTAAGGTAAAGAGTGTGACGTCAGTGTGTCTTCCATGAGATGGAGTGTCGCCGTCAGCACGAAGCTCAGCGTGGAGACGAGGAAGGCGAAGGGCAAAGAGAACTTCGATTCACCATCAACCCTTGGATGTTTAGACGTGTGGCTGGTTCTTGGGCGTCTTGACTTGGTAAGGAAGAGCCCGACTCCTGATGTCTGGAGCGAGTGTAATACACAAACCCTCCCTTGCTCATGCGCCTCAGGAACGTCTCCTTACCTACGCCCCGCCCTGCTCCTCTAGCAAAAGCTGGGGAGCTTCCCCCGCACTGAGCACAGGACCCGGTTTCCAGAGGCCGTCAAGGAAGATGGGAAAACGTAGCACCAACCTCCCAGGCCTGTGCTTTTCAAGTCCAAACTTGAACATACCTTATGTGGGCAATAGTCCCCCAGACCTCTGTGCAGGACCCACCTGGGTATGGGGATTTGACTGGCTTTCCCAGGCTGTTTTCACAGGAAAAGGCCGCTTGCATCGCTGGGTCCCGTTAATAGGTGTGTGATGATGGAAAGTCCAGTGTATTGGTTAAGGAAGGCAGTGAAGTTTTGTTTAGACTCAGGATTTTGTCTTTTAGTATTTGCTGTACTATTAGCTGTTTTCCTGCTGTACCATCTTGTTGTCGGTGTGTGTGTGTGTGTGTGTGTGTATAAGTGTTCATGTGTGTAGTGAAGACTCCTAAAGCGGTGGTAAGATATACACACTACTATACTTGAAATAGATAACCAGCAAGGACCTACTGTATAGCGCAGGGAACTCTGCTCAATATTCTGTAATAACCTCAGTAGGAAAAAAATTTGAAAAAGAATTGATACATGTATATGTGTAACTGAATCACTTTGCTGTACACCTGAGACTAACATAACATTGTAAATCAACCATAGTCCAATATAAAATAAAAATTTAAAAAATTCATATAGAAAAATAAGTGAATGAATGAATGAATGAATAAATAAATAAATAAACGACAGTAACCAAAAAAAAAAAAGAAAGAAAATGCAGCCGTGCATTTGTAAAGAGGAGGTAGGGAAAGAAGCACCCCCGGGCCCACAGCCGGCCTCCTTTCCTGCCTCTGCCTTGCGCGTGTCCAGCCCATGCTGCTGCCCTCTGCCTGGTCCTGCATGTTCTCATGTCCACGATGGCACACAGGTGGGGAAGGGGTCATGATAAGTTCCATCTTGTAGATGACAAACTAGAGCTTCAGAGGCAGGCTCAAGACCCAGGCCCAGGTCTCTCTACTTTTCACCAAGTTTCCTATTGGACAATATTGCAGCCGGTTCACCCCCAGCAAAAGCGGCCTCGGGGGCTTCTCACTGGCTGCCACCCAGGCTGAAGCCAGCCTGGAGATGAGCTGCGGGACCCGTCTGGCCGTGGAGCCCCCTTCTTCCGCCCCAGCAGGCTTCCCCCTGGGCGGGCAGCCGTGGCTCTGTGAGAGGTCCGGACACTTCTCTGAGAAGGACACAGCTGCAATGGTGACAACTGCTTATTCACTGCGTACCAAGCGCTGCGCACCATTGTCTCTTGTTATCTCCGCCACAGTCGCGCAAGGTGTCTCCACATTCACTCCCATTTGCTAGATCAGTAAACTGAGGCACTTGAGCAGGAGCTTGCCTGAGGTGGCATATCACAGAGCTGGGACTGGAACGCCGGGGGATGGGCTCCGGACCCCACCCTCATCCTTCGGCTGGGCTGTCGCAGAAGGAGAGAGAGCAGGGTCCCAGCAATTACCTCCCAGGCTGCACTGTTTCAGATGCATTTTCATTTAATTTGGCATCTCCCCTCCTTTAAAAAAAAGTGTGTTTCCAAAGCCATGGTTTGGGAGCCATGAGAAAGCCTCTGCTCTCTGGAAGCCAAAATCCTTCAGCTGAGCAAATTGCCTGATGCGTAGTTGAGAGCCCTGAGGAGAGGGCCACGGGGCAGGTGGCCTGAGCTTAGACGGGGCCGGGGCACCATTGTCACATGGCCCCTGCGATGTCATGCCAGCCCGCGAGCTCACCCTGGAAATCTGCCTTCCTGTCACAACCCCTGCCAGCCCCCTTTCTCCAGCCTGGCATTTCTTACAATGCCAGAATCTAAGATGAAAAGGAAGACGACACAGAAGTTGGAAACAGGCTTGTTCCTCACTCCCCTAAGCATTTTCACAGGGGGCACCTGGCAGGCAGTCTGGTGGACCAGCCCATGGTACACCCTGGACTTTCTGAGAATATTTTTTTAAAGGGAGGGAGGAGATAGCAGTGATGGGTACAAACTGCAGCTTGTTCTGACCTGTTCCTAAGGAAGGGGGGGCAGGTGGGGCTCCAGCATCATCTGACTGCCCTTGAACTCAGGCGTTCCTCCCCTTGTCTGGGAGCTGAGGGCACGCGGCCCCTTTGTGCAACTGGCCACTTCGTCCCAGAATTCCATGAGAGCCTGCTGACCAGTTCAGGGGGAGCAGACAGCCCAGGTTCACGTTTCTTAGTCCCAGACTCTCAGCAGTCTCCCCCGAGAAGCCGAGTCGCTGGTGAGCCTTCTGGGCTGCGTGTGTGGGGATGAATGTCCCCGGCGTGGAGGGCCAGTGCAGCATGCAAAGGCCAGTATTAATCGACAAATTAAAGCCAACGCCAACCTGGGCAGGTGAGAGGCAGGCTCTGAGCTTGATCAAAAACATATTCCTGTTGCAGGTCTAAATAATGGGCTACAGGAGATACATCTGTAAATTATACAGGAAGCCTTCTTCAACAACTGATTCACCCTGACAGTTTTACTGGAGTATATGAAAATGAGTATTAAAGATGTGATCTGTAGGCTTCCTTCCAGGAATTCCAATCTGGTTTCAATAAAATGGGGACACTGATTGGAAGTGAAGTTGCCTTCCGGTTTTGCCTTTGGCTATTACGTGCTCATTCGTGAAATGACTGAATTCCACAACTACTTTTAATATTCACCTTTTGAGTTCATCTCCAGCACTGGACACATTGGAATGATTAAAATAGCACTGACTCCCCATGCTGGGTGCTTTCTAATTTAAAACAGCCCAGGTGCTGAAGACAAATGAGTCCTCCTGGAAAGTCCATTCTTTCTTTGCGTGAAGCTGCTTGGTGGGAACACCGAGGGTGGAATATTAATAGTAAAAAAAAAAAAAATTAAATAAAATAATGCTCCTTGAGTAGATGCCTGGGGGGAAAAGATTAAAGTTTGGTGCAAGGCAGGATGTGTACTTGGTGTGGGATTATTCTGGTTGCACTGGTTTCTGGGCTTTCTGCTTGCATCTTGTGTCTGTAAGTGCAGCCACTGTGGGGCTCTGGGCTCTGCTTCCTTCCTCCCCAGGGACGTCCTCCTCTAGGCCAGCCATATGCTGCGAGCTGGCCTTGAGCTGGGCTTCCCCGGCAGCGGGTAGGGTCGTGCCCAGGCAGCTCCCCAGCTCTCCCTGCCCTCCAGGCCCTCAGGACGCAGTCTTAAGAGGGCTCTCCAAGATTAAGAGCTCAGAGTGCCACCAAAAAGAGGAAGGTTAATTGGTTGATTCTTCCAACACACCCTCCACAAAGCCCCCTCACCCCCTTGCTCTATAACCACTGGGCTAATGGGCCACAGGTGCTTTTTCCATCTGACTTTGCTGAGATTTATAGTGCAAGGTGGATGAGCCCTTTTCTTTCCATTTCTGCTCCAGACTTCTCCCAGCTTTTGATGGCAGGGAGAAAAAAATTGGGCAGGGGGGGGTGGTCTCACCTTGCCTCCCCCAATGATTTTTTGTCCAAAGCTATTATGGGATTTTCAGTGGGAGAAAATGGACCTAAACTCTTGGGACACTGGGCACCGCTGGGAGGCACGAATTCATTTGGAAAGGGTTTTGTGGGATTGCGAATGTTGCCTTTTTTATATGCAAAATTCACATTTAATTTCCTCTGATCTTGTTGAAAATTACGAAAATAGTTTTCATGCATTTAATTTGGAATGAAATTTTGTTGTGTCTGCTGCTTTTCCTTTGAGGAAGACTCAATGGCCTGTGTTTTGGTGTCAAACATCTAAGGATGTGGAATGCACATTGTTGAGTTCGTCTAAGAGAAATGCCATTTCTTGACGTGACGGACAAGGCACGCTCATGGGTTGGAATTAAAGACGTTTTCCTGGTCATCAGCTGTCTGCTCTTGAGCCAACCAAAAAGAAGTCCTGTGAGTGGACAGTAGCAGTAATGTCTGACTTTGTAGGAAGTTACCTGTGATGGTGACCACCCAGCTAGGTGGAGACTGTGACTTCATTGACAACCCTGACCTTCCACATGCTCTTTAGAATTTAAGACTCTCTGGTCACCATTTCTGATGTGAACTATGGTGGTATTAGTGCAATACCACAGCCACATGCAGCTCTTTAAATTTAAATTAATAAAAATTAAATGAAATTAAAAATCCAGTTCCTCGGTCACACCAGACACATTTCAAGTGCTCGGTGGATGGCGAGTGACAACCGTATTGAGGAGCTCAGATATAACCCATTTCCATCTTTGCAGAAGGTTCTGTTAGAGTTGGAGTTTATCACGATCCTAAGAAAATCACGAGGAAGACGAGCTCTGCTTCCACGCCACATTTAA